>NC_064640.1:616511567-616835178 GCF_023864345.2 Schistocerca serialis cubense
GAGCTCGCCCACATGCCGATATGGCTCCCTTCGACGTCGACGAGGCATACTGGCACTCACTGTATTGTTTCCACCTTGCGTGACAGCTCTGCACCGACTACACTAGGCGCAACACCGACCCTGTCGGACCGACACGAGAGGGCTCTGCTCGGCCTCAGGTTAGTGTCATTAGCAGCAGAAGAGGTGACTCAAAAACCAACCATTCTGTTCGCGAAGCCTGACTGGCTGAAAGGCCTTAATGTTTAAACATTTCCGGGAGGTTCTTGGAGTCCGTGAAATCGGAGAGAGTTGGCCGCCAGTGCCTCGGGTGTAGGAGGCAACTCATGCGGAACTGCTGAATTCTGACAGTAAGCCATAGTGGTCGACAAACTTATTCTCGATCACCGAAAGTTTGTAAGAAATTGTAAATGCATTCTCGTGTGCGGACGTGGAATTCTGAGGAGTTTTTTCCGGTTTTGGCATGCGCATGTTTCGGCATGCTGATTGATATGCAGACCCCTCGTATTAGATCGAGGAACTCTTAGCTAGCTGGCGATAGTGTTTTGTGGGGAAAGCGGACTTGGTGAGTTTCACTTACACAAACAAACAGCTTGAAAGCTCGAAGCGTTTTGATTTTGCTGTACCTCTAGACCTACATAGATTTTAACTGTTGCCCTATTTCGCCTTGGTAGAGATTTCAGCGGAAGTTGCAAGGAGTTGGTGTGTTGACAGTGAATGATGTAGGATTTCTAGTCCAGTGGCCGGATTTCGGATCTTGCTGAAGGCATCGCTACAGGATATTTATTAGTGGCACATGACTAATGGCAATTTTAAGCCTGTCTGGTAGGTCAAAGCGAAACTAGCGGACATTATTAAGACTGCTTTATAAGTGTGGTTGTGACGATAACTGATCCGGAACCGCCGATAAGCGTTTCCTTGCTAATCAGTCGAGCAACAAGTGGCGTAATTTGTCCCGCGTGGTGCCCACCTCTAGAAACTTGTTGATTCCGGCTGCGAACGAGGCAGAGACGAAGGAATGCTTCAAAACGAGTGCTGCCGAAGACGTACGACAGATAGTCCGTTCCCGGTTTTCAGCATGCCACAGGTAATTAGTCAGCGCTCTAATGTAAGAGACACTGCAACTTTGTGGCAAAGTGTTAAAGAAACATAGATGTTAATTTTATGGCCGCAAACAGTACAGATAGATGCGCCAGAAGTTTGATACCGTGTAATCTCCGTGAGAAAAGAAAATCTTTCACTGTGAATGGAAGACGTTAATGGCATTTTTATTTTGAATTAAAAACGCTAGCTGTCATTATTATCGACCTTCTACTGTCGCATCTGTTAAGCGTTACCAGAATGAGCTGCCCTCTGAAAGAACTAAAGAAAGTAATGCTCCGGTAGTATTAGTCTTAGTCGTAGGAAAGGGGAATTTTGTTGAAAATTCAGTAAAGGCGCGGTTGGGCGATGATGTCTGGGGCCGCTGGCAGTGTGTGGTAATAGTCGGCAGCCAGTAGGCCAGGCAGGGTAAACATGGCGCAGAGCTGCAGCGGCGTATTGCACGTACGATTTTCGATGTATGAGGCGAGGCAGTAGGCCTGAGCCGGGAGTGGTGATGTGTAAATGGCTTACGTATGGGAATTTACCCCTGCCATAGTTTCTGTCTCTCTTTGACACTACGTCAGAAGCGAGGGGAAAAGCGGTATAAATAGTCAGGCACTTCTAGCTTTAGGGGTGTGCCAGGCCAGTCGAGAGTCGGGTCGGACCTGTGCTGGTCTATGCTTATAGGGGCCAGTCTGGCAGCGATGTTGTAAATATTCTATGTAAACCTGTACTTTGTTTCTATGTACTTGTCCGGGGTGTATTCCACCTCCAGAGACACAACACCGGGGCGGGACAGAACGGCAGCCTGGAACTTGGAGATTGCACGGTCTGCCTCAACGAGGGCAGTGGCAGGGTCTGCGGCGGGTTCAGGATGGGCCACGTTCGCTTCCCACCTGGCGTACCAGAGTGAGGGTGAGGCGTACGCTATGGGAGGTGCAGCAGCGCTGAAATGGCGTTAGGGTAGGCGGCGGGTGTTGCCATCCGGCTAGCATCACTAGTGGCAGGTGGCGGCACAGCATCTAGGAGGGCGCGGGTTCGAGTCCGGTCCTTTCATGGGAGCAGCAGCGGCCGAGGGCCACGGGTGACCAGTACATCCACCTTCGTCCACAGTCTCATTTCTTCTCATAACTAACACACTTAATTTTTCCCGAAAAGCCTGGTACTATTCTGTTTTTAGTACATCTGGCGTAACCCAGCCTCGTGCGGTCCTAGGTGCTACAGTCTGGAGCCGAGCGACCGCTACAGTCGCAGGTTCGAATCCTGCCTCGGGCATGGATGTGTGTGATGTCCTTAGGTTAGTTCTAAGTTCTAGGGGACTGATGACCTCAGCAGTTAAGTCCCATAGCGCTCAGAGCCATTTGAACCATTTTTTTTTTTAACCCAGCCTCAAGCTCTGCGAACGTCCCCACATTGTTCAACGTTTCATCGTACAGTATGTACGACTTGGCATCCCCTATCAAGCGTAACTTCGCCACTCTCAACATTACAACATCCGACCACCCACTGGCCTCATCCATTGTGATAGTGTCATTAAGGAATACCGACACATCCTCCGTTGTTTTACCCAAAAAGGGGTTAATCAATGCTGTGATTGCCTGGTCAAATGGTCTATGACACCCCGACCTGCAATTTACTTTCACGTCCCTTCCCTACTTTCAATGCCATAAATCTCCCTGCTAATTCTTCATATTTTTCTTTGTCCCTTATCCTTACCTCCGAAAATACTCGAATTTGCTCAGTTAGAACGGCTACAGCTTCCGCTGTTGTCACTGCCACAGCCTCCGCTGCTTGGCGTGTTTCCACCATTCTTGCTTATAGCTCTACTGTTAGTACTAATTTCACTCTGCTACTGCTAAAACTTAGTTCTTGAGGCGAATCATCGCCCATCTACATTCTGAACAATTGCGCGCCAAATGTCCAAATCTCTTACAAATAAAACAACTCTTTAGCACCCACTTTGTACACGTTAATCCGTGGCCTGACAGATTACATTATGTCCCCAATTTCCCTTGAATTCAGATAAATCTACAGGCTCCTCTGGCCTTACTTCAAAAAGTCCATCCTAATGGACACTTAACCCCATAAAACACAAAAGAATGACACATAAACAATAAATCAAACATCACTCACCCATCCCCATCGTGCCCATGCACAGGTGACAGTCCTGCTTTCCTCACTATACTGGTATGGACGAACACTTCCCGAACGACAAGACGTATCAAGGAGTGTACGACCACCTGTCATGAACGCAACCAAACACCTCAACTACCCCTCTAAACAGGCACACCTCAACGCTACTTGCTCAACATAAGATGCGGGAATGGAAATCTGGTATCAGCGTTGTAACCGGTACCAATTCTGACACCACTGTTGCGGACTGTCAATGGTCGAACCTAGGACTCCAGATAGCCGAGCTGAAGCCGAGACCCACTGCGCCGTATTTCGTCAGGAGGCTGAGCAAGTTCAATAGTGTCAAGGGGCAGTGCAGAGTGATACAGCGGTATTCGGAAGTATTCCTTTATTCAGCTAGGTTACAGAAGCGTAATGTCAGTGCGTCGCCCTTGTGCTGTTCCGCGAGTCCAGCTGTCTCAGCACTCCTGAACTGCCGACACCGCTGCTGCGGTCATCAAGCCCACCCAATGATGGAAGTCAGCCGTGCTCGCTCCAGTCTCTGCCCGCCGATGAGTTGCGTCTTTTGCTGCGTAGCTGCCCGTGATTCTGGAGACTGCTACAGTCCCTGGTCCTTGCCGCCCTCTGCCCTGTTTGGCCTGCTCTGTCCGACCATGGGACAGGATTCGAAAGCTGAATGCACAAACGTTCGAACTGTCACCAAATGGAGAGACGAATAGAGTGCCGAGAACAGGGCGTTAGATGTGTTTTTGCAGGGAGTACCGCCGGAGATGTCACGTCGGGTGAGAATGGAGAATCCCAGTGATCTTGCGGGAGCTCTAAAGATTACCACATACTTGGAGGAGGTAGATTATGCGACGAAGCAAAGGGTGGAGCATAAAGTTCTGGCAGCGGAAATTAAGTGTTTTGGTTGTGGCCAGGTAGGGCATATTAGGAGGCAGTGTCAGCGTCAGTTGCGGTGTTACTCATGTGGGAAAATGGGTCACCGGGCAGTGAGCTGCAGGAGTAAAAGTAGGGGGGTACCTCAGCGATAACAGCCGTTAAACGAGAACGGGACTGCTTCAACCGTCGGAGGGCGGTCCCTGTGAAATTAGGCAGTGCACTTGTAGGTGCACAGTCGGATTGCTGCTTATTAGGCTTGGTGAACGGAAGGAAACAGAGGTTTCTGGTTGACAAGGGGGCACACGTGTCTTTTATTAGTCTAGACCTGGTTAGCAGGAGAAGGCTTAAGCCACCACGTTACAGGTTATGGGGGGTGGGGAATAATAAAGTGGAGTCATTGGGTACGACGGTACTTCAATTTGTGATTGCAGGAACTAAGTTTAGTGAGCAGGTAGAGGTGTTACCATGTGTCGGTGAGGGGTATTCGGTCATTATCAGACTGGACTTCCTTGACAAACATCGTGCAAAGATAGATCTTTGGCAAAAAACAGTAGAACTCAGTGGAACAATGTTTTGCATGGGGGAAACGGTTGCAAATGGACGAATGTCGCAAGGCGCACTTAAAGCGAAGTTGACGCCAGCTAAGCTGCGAACGGATTCATTAATCGTCGATCAGCAGGATAACATACCGGCAGGTAAAGGGAAGGTAGTCTGGGTTTCGACAAATACGGACTTACCAAAGGAGACGTTTTACATGGTGGAGCTACTCTCAAGTAATGAGGAGTTGGATAATGGAGAGGAGTTTAGCTCACGCAAGTTATGTGGAAGGAGATTATAGAGTTCCTGCGAGTACAGATAACTTCGGCAGAGCGGATTTTAGCTTGTCGAAAGGGTTGTTATTGGCCACATTGCGGGTTTTTGATGAAGATGACCTCGATAGGAAGGATTTAGAGGCGAGCCATAAGCAAAACGTCGATGTAGCGCAATTGAGGGGAAAATGACAGCTTTGCAGGGACACGACAGTGTCGCATTGGAGGAATTGTTATTGACATTTAGCGATTTATTCGGAACGGAGGGTGGTTACCGGCAACACCGATTACAAAGCATCACATACCAACGGACGATAATACACCAGTGTTTAGGAAACCATGTAGGGTTGCACGTCATATGCAACAACTACTAGAGAAGTTTATAGAACAACAACTATAGGATGGAATCATAGAGCATGTAGTTCTCGTACATAAGAAGTCGGTGGATGCTACAAGGCAATATAGGTTTTGTTGTGATCATAGGTTTCTGAATGCGAAAACTATTTCGGATGCATATCCGATTCCGAATATCACGGACACATTGGATAACCTGGGGCAAGGTAAGTATTTTACGACGATGGATTTGCGGAGTGGATACCACCAGTTGGAAGTAGCGACACAGGACAGGGCAAAGACAGCTTTTACTGCCCTAGGAGACGCTATCAGTATATACATATGCCGTTCGTGTTGAAGAATACACCGACCACTTTTCGGCGATTATTAGATGGGATTTTAAGGGGATTGAAACGAAAGACATGTATGGTGTACCTAGATGGCATTATAGTATATTCGAAGCATATACCAGAACATGTATCACGTTTAAGAGAAGTCCTTAAGAAGTTTGCTGTTGGCACGGTTAACATTAAGTTTAGAAAAATTTAATTTTGCGCAGACGCAGTCAGATATTTAGGTCATGTAATCAGTGAACAAGGGGTTCAAACCGATCCTCGGTTAACAGAGGCAGTTCACAATTTTCCGATACCACATACAACGAAGCAATTACAATCGTATATTGGGTTCTGTTCATATTATCGTAAATTTGTAAAGGATTTTGCTAAAATAGCCGAGCCGTTAACTCAGCTTTTAAAGAAAGGGGTTAAATTTCAGTGGACGGAGGAATGCCAGCAAGATTTCGATGAATTAAAAATGAGATTAGTTTCTCGTCGGGTGTTGGTGTTCCCGAATTTTCAAGGAGACTTCATCTTATCATGTGACGCTTCAAATGGCGCAGTAGGATGTGTTCTGGGGCAAATGGTAAAGGGACAGGAGCATCCGGTGGCGTATGCTTCCAGACAGTTAAATAGGGCAGAGCGGAATTATTCCACAACGGAAAAGGAGATGTTGGCTGTAATATATGGAGTAACGTATTTTCGTTGTTACCTTTATGGTAGGAAGTTTAAGGTCGTGACAAATCATGCAGCATTGAGATGGTTACTGGGACTCAAGGATCCTTCTAGTCGGGTAACACGGTGGGCTCTAAAATTAAGTGAGTTTGACTTCGAAGTAATTCATAAGCCAGGGAAGAAACACGGGAATGCAGATGCATTAAGTCGCAAGGTAGACACATTAGAAGTAATGGGTAAGAGTGTCACGGTATGGCAAAGGGCACAAGCAGAGGATGAAGAGTGCCAGAGTTTTAGAACTCAACCACATTTCATTGTGGAGGGAAATTTGTTGTGTAGAGTGGTACCAAAGAATTTGAGAGAAGAACTCTTAAAGCAGGGCCATGATCATGTGCTCTCGGGGCATGGTGGCCGTCGGGCAACGGGAAGACGAGTCGCAGGACGATTTTGGTGGCGCACTCGGAGAAGGGATGTGGAACAATATTGTGTACCGTGTGCGCAGTGAGCGGATGCGACGCACACAAGAATTCCATTGCAACGGTTAGCAGAGGCTTCGAAACCTTTCGAGTTTATCGGGCTAGATATTTGCGGGCCATACAACAAAACACCGGCAGGGAATCGTTGAATCGTTACGTTTTAACTATAATTGTTCACTTTTCGCGGTTTCTAGCCATGGTCGCAGTACCAGACCAACAGGGAAGTACGGTAGTACACGCTTTAGTCAATAACTGGTTATTGATGTTTGGGGTGCCTGATACCATAACTACGGAGGGAACGAACTTCATGTCCGAATTAATGACACAGTTGTGTCGGTTATTGAGAATTAAAAAATTACAGACCAGTCCATTTCATCCACAGGTGAATGGGAGAACCGAGCGAGTACATAAGACAATTTCAAAAATGGTAAGTTAGTATGTGAATGGAAACCATGATAACTGGGACGTTTATCGGTATCGAGTTATAACACCAAAATACATTCGGGGGTCGGAATGTCATTGTTTGAGGTAGCCTATGGAAGAAAGATGCCATCACCATTTGACGTTCTATGTCCGAAATCTGGAGCTAAAGGAGAAGCAGTGAGGAAATCTGCACGGACAATATGGAAGACTGGAAGAGGGTACAGAAGGCCAATACGAAGGTGTTGGAAAGGCAAGAAAAACAGAAAAAGCGGTTGAGACCTTTACCACAGTACAGGGTAGGTCAATGGGTACTGATCACGAACCCATATGCACCTAAGGGAAAGACGAAAAAATTCTTGACGAAGTACCACGGACCATACCAGGTCATGGAGATGACTTCACCTGTAAATCTTAAAGTGCAGCTGCCAACAAAAACATCCGCTATCCAAGTAAGTAGAGTAAAGCCTTTTAAAGGAATGGTGGACGGATTACCTCAGTTACAAGGAAGTGGCCCAATTGCAGAGGCTAGGCAAAGCAAAGGGAAGAAGGTTGCGGCGGAATGACAACAGCGGACACACAACGTTCCGTATGCGTTAAGGTCACAGAGGGAGTAAATTATTATATGTGTAATATAGTATGACATGTTTACATTTTGTATAGTGGTGTTTTTCTTGTTTGTTGTTTTTAAGGATGTTGTACGATGTTGTATTAACTTGTAGTGAGAAGGGTTCTGGAGATATTATCAATGCAGAATCTGACATATTTAAACTCCACGTTAAATCCAGAGTTGTTGGAAACGTCGCATTCCTTTATTAATGCACAGGAAGGACCTGTCACGGTTAATAAAGTATTGGAACGTTACAACAGCATCGCACCGACAGAATAATGACAGTGAGCATTTCATCCACAGGGTGTGGTGTTTTTTCTATTTTTCTTCAGTATAGCTTTGTGTAGAGTGTGGAAACGTGCACCGGTAGAGGAGGTGCCAACACATCAGTTGCCTACGGTATGGGTAACCAGTGTAAACAGTGTATAGGGGTAACGTTAATGTTTTTAGGTTCTCGTTAGTTTTAGTCTGTAGCATATAAATATTCTGAGCAAGGTATATTTACGCACCAACAGGCCACGGCTGTTATATTTAGATTCGGGACGAATCTTGTTGAAAGGAGGAAGGTGTGCTGCGCTAGTATTAGTCTTAGTCGTAGGAAAGGGGAATTTTGTTGAAAATTCAGTAAAGGCGCGGTTGGGCGATGAAGTCTGGGGCCGCTGGCAGTGTGTGGTAATAGTCGGCAGCCAGTAGGCCAGACAGGGTAAACATGGCGCAGAGCTGCAGCGGCGTATTGCACGTACGATTTGTTTGGAGTAAAGCAACAGCGAGGCAGGGAACTGCAGCATTGCTTTAAGTTATTGCGATGTATGAGGCGAGGCAGTAGGCCAGAGCCGGGAGCGGCGATGTCTAAATGGCTGACGTATGGGAATTAACCCCTGCCATAGTTTCTGTCTCTCTCTAACACTACGTCAAAATGGTTCAAATGGCTCTGAGCACTATGGGACTTAACAGCTGTGGTCATCAGTCCCCTAGAACTTAGAACTACTTAAACCTAACTAACCTAAGGACATCACACACATCCATGCCCGAGGCAGGATTCGAACCTGCGACCGTAGCAGTCACACGGTTCCGGACTGCGCGCCTAGAACCGCGAGACCACCGCGGCCGGCACTACGTCAAAAGCGAGAGGAAAAGCAGTATAAATAGTCAGGCACTTCTAGCTTCAGGGATGCGACAGGTCAGTTGAGAGACAGGTCGGACCTCTGCTGGTCTACGCTTATAGGGGCCAGTCTGGCAGCGATGTTGTAAATATTCTACTTAAACTTGTACTTTGTTTCTATGCACTTGTCCGGGCTGTATTCTGCCTCCAGAGACACAACACCGGGGCGGAACAGAACGGCAGCCGGGTACTTGGAGGCTGCATGGTCTGCCTGAAGGAGGGCAGTGGCAGCAGTCTGCGGCGGGTCCAGGGCCGGCCACGTTCGTTTCCCACCTGGCGTATTGGGGCCGGGAGAGGCGTAAGCTGCGGGAGGCGCAGCAGCGGTGATATGGCGTTAGGGTCAGCAGCAGGTGTTGCCATCTGGCAAGCACCGCTAGCAGCATGTGGCGGCACAGCATCTAGGAGGGCGCGGGTTCGAGTCCGCTCCTGTCCTGGGAGCAGCAGTGGCCGAGGGCTACGGGTGATCAGTGCATCCACCTTTGTCCCATGGTCGGACAGAGCAGGCCAAACGGGGCAGAGGGCGGCGATGACCGGGGACTGTAGCAGGCTCCAGAATCGCGGGTTGCTACGCGGCACGAGACGCGACGCGACGCATCCGCGGGCAGCGACCGGGTCGAGCGCTGCTGACTTACATCGTCGGGTGGCCTTGATGACCGCAGCAGCAGAGTCGGAAGTCCAGGAGTGCTGAGATGGGCAGACTCGCGGAACAGCACGCGGGTGGCTCACCGACATTACACTTCTGTAACTTAGCTGAATAAAGGAATACTTCCGAATACGCTGTATCACTCTGCACTGCCCCTTGACACTATTGAACTTACTCGGCCTCCTGACGAAATACGGTGCGGTGGGTCTCGGCTTCAGCTCGGCCATCTGGAGTCCTGTGTTCGACTATTGACGGCCCGCAGCAATAAGTTTGGATCTGAACTCAACAAGAACTCAACGGAGGTTAATAATGTTGGCGACACACGTACCTGCAAGATGAACAAGCATGCATGTCAGTGAGCCCAAACATGCTGATACAAGCATCAGTTTGTGCTGTGAATATTCCGAGCTTCTCAAGAAAGTAATTTCACCAAATTTTGCTATTTTTGCTGCTAGTTTGGAAGCAAATAAATCTACATCCTAACTTATTTTCCGTACTTTCTCTCACTAGTATCTTATGTCATAATTTTCTGGGACAGTTCATCACTTTAAAATAAAGCACTGGTTGCACAAAAGCGAGAAGTGGCAATAATATGCGGTAGCGACCCACAGTCAACTGCCTCCTCTTTGAGAATTGGCTGTTGTAACTGCACTTCCACTATACATATATCATCGTGATCAGCCAGTTCTATCACTTGGTGATATGGGCTCTTTGAGTCAGCGCGCAACACAGGACTCCTTCAGTTTCTTCCATCTCTGCCGATCTTGAGCTTCCCATTGCCAGTTGAATATACAGAGTGAGTCAGGAGGAAAGGTACATGCTTTGATGGGTGACACTACAGGTGATTCTGAAGAAAAAACTTCTAATAAACATATGCCCTTTTCTTAACCGTCTTTGGGTAAATCAATGGAAACAGCTAGGACAAGGAAAGGTTCATGTGACAGTAAATTAAGATACTGTTAAGTTATGTTTTGTTTAATTGTGTACGTTTCCTCGCAGAAGATGTTCAAACAGTCCACCGTCAACTTCAATGCATGTTATTGCTCTTGTAGACAGGCGTTGTGTCGCCGATCAGAGCTCAGTTTTGCATCCCTTTACCTGGGCACAAGGATGTAAAACACGAGAGAGAAGTTCCTGTCTTGTGTCCACTCTGCGCTTGTAGACGTCGCTCTTCAGCTACCCCCACAAACCGTAATCCAGTGGGGTAAGATCGGGTGACATCGGTGGCCAAGCAATGACTCCACGGCGACGGATCCAACGACCAGGGTACGTTATGTTGAGATACTGTGTCACTGGCCGTACGGAATATGTAGGAGCTCCGTCATGCTGAAAGTACATACGAGCTTGTGTTGCCAAAGGGATATCCTCTATGTATTCTGGTAACACATTTTGAAGAAACTTAAGATACCGTGTCCCAGTAAGACGGTTATCTAAAACAACTGGATCGATGAGTTGGTCATCAATAATACCGTAACACACGTTGACAGAGAAACGTCGTTGAAAATTCGTTTCCACAGTAGCGTGCACATTTTCATTTGCCCATACATGAGAGTTGCACGTGTTGATAATTCCATTGCGGGTAGTAGTAGCAGTAGTAGTAGTAGTAGTAGTAGCAGTAGCTTTATTCATCCATAGATCTCTTTTTACAAGGATATAGGACATTTCAAAGTATTTACAAGTTTAGACCAATTTAAAATAAGCTAATTCGTTTACACATACCGTACATTTACAGATTTATACTTAGAGACAATCATTAGACCTACTCCTTGCATACAATACTTTTTTTTACAAATAACTTATTAAATAATGTAATGAAACACTGTTCACTCATATCTCCCTATCAGTCGCTGCACACACTATACACACATTGTTTCATAACACTTCACTCACTACACACAAACATACACACACACTGGTGACCTCTGGGCCATATTCTGTACCACAACTTCCCACTTGCTATCCTGAAAAACTGAGTCATCATCCCTCTATAATGGGTGAGCTGTTGAGCTCAGAAAGCGGAAGAGGTTTATTATTGTGCAATGCATAGCTTGGGGATACGTTTTTCTAGAAAAGGAAGAAAGAAGGAAAAACCATAGTGTGAAGGTGTTTGTGGAAAGTTGGGTGTTTATAATCATACCTTCTCTTACTGACAGCACTGGTTAATGTAACGGATGATGATAAACAGAAGGCCGAAATTCTAAACCTGTCTCTCAAAAACTCGTTTACGGTAGAGGACTGCAGCACCATCCCCCTTTCAATTATCGAATAAAACAGTTAAGATCCTTAGACACCAGGAAGGTATCTGGCCCAGACGGTATCCCCGTAAGATTATATATTGACTATGCTACAAACATAGCACCATTCTCATCCATCATCTATCAGAGATCATTGGAACAGCGGAAGGTTTCACGGGACTGGAAGAAGGCCCAGGTCATAGCAATCTACAAAAAGGGTAGAAAATCGGATGCACATAATTACCGGCCAATTTCACTAACATCGATTTATTGTAGAATCACGGAACATATTTTGTGTTCAGACATAATGACCTTTCTAGACTCTGAGAAGCTCATCTGCAGAAACGAGCACGGTTTTAGGAAACAGCGGCCATGCGAGACACAGCTGGCCCTCTTTGTGCATGATATACAACAGGCTCTAGATCCTGGCGCCCAGGTTGATACCATATTTCTCGACTTTCGAAAGGCGTTCGACTCAGTACCGCACTGTCGCTTGCTTGAAAAAGTGCGCGCTTACGGTCTATCCGATGACATATGCGGTTTGATAGAAAGTTTTCTAACAGACAGAGAGCTGTATGTCGTCCTGAACGGGGTGACTTCAACAGAAACAAGCGTAACTTCAGGTGTGCCCGAGAGCAGCGTGGTGGGTCCGCTGCTGTTTGCGATTTACATAAACGATCTGGTTGATGGTATTGACAGCGGCATTAGACTGTTTGGCGATGATGCTGTAGTCTACAGGAAAGTAGTATCAGGCGAAAGTTGTGAACAAATCAATGAGGAGTTGCAGAAAATAAATGCGTGGTGTAATGACCGGCAGTTATCTCTCAATATTAGTAAGTGTAACCTACTGCGTATAATAAGGCGAATACGAGTACAAAATAAATGTCCAGTCTTTGGAAGCGGTAACATCCATGAAGTAGCTGGGTGTGACTATTCGAAATGATCTCAAATGGAATGATGAGATTACACAAGTAACGGGCAAGGCGAACTCTAGATTGCGGTTTATTGGTAGAATCCTGAAGCGATGCAGTCTTTCAACAAATAAAATTGCTTACAATACGTTAGTTCGGCCAGCCTTAGAGTATTGTTCGCCTGTAAGGGACCCGTACCAGTTGGATCTAATTCAACAGATTGAGAAGGCCCAAAGAAGAGCGGCAAGATTCGTCACTGGTACATTTAGCCATCGCGAGAGCGTTTCAAACCTCTTAGAAAGTCTGAAGTGGGATACACTTGCAGATAGACGACGCGCTAAACGAAAGGGGCTGCTCACAAAATTCCGAAATATGATCCTCGCCGAGGATGTAGAGGATATATTATTACCACTAACTTTCAAATTGCGCAATGATCACCATTCAAAGATAAGGGAAATTAGAGCTCGTAGTGAGCGTTCAGACAGTCGTTTTTCCCTCGTGCGATCCGCGAGTGGAACAGAGGGGTGGGGGAAGAGGAAAGGTGGGGGGGGGGGGAATATGACTTTGGCGCGAATTGTGCCTTCCGCCACACACCGCTTCGTGGCTAGCGGAGTATACATGTAGATATGTGGATGAAAAACGTTATTATTATTTATTTGTATAACATTTTTTTACCAAACCCCTGCTCTCTTTCATCTAGGTAATCCTTCAATGTATAAAATATATTGCATAAAAGGTACTTTTTAGTTGCCTTTTTAAATAAGTGTATTTTTGAAATTACTTTTATCTGTTTTGGTAATTTATTGAACAGTTTAATTCCTTGGTAGAAATTGCTGTTTTGAGTTTTATGTTTATTTTTTCTTGGTAAATGTAAGTTGAGTCTAGCTCTTGTCCATGGTCATGGACTGAACTGTTTGTGAAGTAATTACCAATGTTATTTTTGATGTGTACGACTGACTGGTAAATGTATTCACACGGAACAGTTAAAATCCCCAGTGTTTTGAACAGATCTTTACAGTGAGCTCGACTACCATTTTTGGTTATGATTCTTATGGCTGTTTTCTGGAGTTTGAAAATTGAGTTCATATTTTGTGAATTTGTTCCCCAGAAAATAATCCCATAGCTAAGAATTGAGTGTACATATGAATAGTATGTAACTAAAAGACACTGGATTTTACACACTGATGATAGGATTCTGAGGGCATAATATGCTGATGACATTCTGTTTGCAAGTACCTTTGCGTGTTCACACCATTTCAACTGAGAATCAACATTCATTCCTAGCAGTTTTGCATTTGTTACACAGTCTATAGAGGTTCCATCTACATTTAATTTAACATTGTCATTTTCCCTCTTCAAACTGAAATTCATGGCTTTAGTTTTCTTTATGTTCAATGTCACTTTATTGCTTATTGACCAGTCGTAAACTTCCTTGCGAGCTTCATTTGCTTTCTCCTCAAGGAGTTCTCTTGTTTTATCAGTGACTATACTATTGCTGTCATCAGCGGAGAGAATTTTTTCGACATGAGTAACACTACTGGGAAAGTCATTGATGCATATGAGGAATAGTATTGGTCCTAATATGCTACCTTGCGGAACACCTATATTAATGTATTTTGGTTCTGATAAGTGTTTTACTAAATGTTTAGATCTACTTGAAGCAAGTGTTATCTCTACTCTTTGTACCCTATCTGCTAGGTGTGATCGAAACTAGTCATTAACTACCCCTCTTATTCCTAATGCTTCTAATTTATTCAATAGAATCTTTTGGTCAACTGCATCAAACGCCTTAGAAAGATCAAAAAATATGCCTGTGACACACTCATCTTTGTCAAGAGCATTAAGTACAGCCTTTGTGAATTCTACTGTGACTGACTCCGTATTTTTGCCGCTTCGGAAACCAAATTGTGATTCGCTTAAAAGGTTTATTTATTGAGGTAATTGATTAATCTGTCTTTCATAATTGATTCTATTATTTTTAAGAATGGTGACAGCAGGGAAATGGGCCCGTAATGTTCTATGTCTTCTGCATTACCTTTCTTAAGCAAAGGTACAACAATTGCCTCTTTTAACTGCTCTGGAAATGTCCCTGATGTGAAGGATTCATGTATTATATTTGTTAAGGGGCCTTGTATAATATCTATGCATTGTTTCAGTGCACACATTGGTACTTCATCTAAGCCTACTGACTTTTTATTTTTTAGTTTTTGAACAGTTTGATTGACTTCATTCTCTGTGGTTGGAAGTAACATCATTGTATTTAGTGCAACATTATTTACAGGTGTTATATTTGTTGTGGGGAATTTTTGCTGTAACTTCTGTGCAATACTTGAAAAATGCTCATTTTCATAGTTTGCTAAGTGTTGTGGATCATTTATTACCTTACCCCTCTCCCTTAGCAGTATGTTATTCTGCGTTTCTTTGCCTCTCCCTGTTTCCTTGCTGGCCGGGTTGGCCGAGCGGTTCTAGGCGCTACAGTCTGGAACCGCGCGACCGCTACGGTCGCGGGCTCGAATCCTGCCTCGGGCATGGATATGTGTGATGTCTTTAGGTTAGTTTGGTTTAATTAGTTCTAAGTTCTAGGGGACTGATGACCTTAGACGTTAAGTCCCATAGTGCTCAGAGCCACTTGAACCTGTTTCCTTTTTTATAACGTCCCAGACTGTTTTGCTTTTGTTCTCTGCGTTATATATTATTTTGTCATTAAATGACTTTTTTGCAGCAATCACCACTTTCCTATAGATCTTTCTGTATCTTTGATAGAAATTTAAGAATTCTGGATCACTGAGACTCTTTTTCATGGAACCGAGGTATTTAAGTATTTGAGAGAACTTGTTAATACTTGCTGTTATCCATCTGTTTTTGTGAGATGTTGATACAGACATGCATACTTTGGACACGCCTTTTCAGAGTTCAATTTAAATAACAAGAAGAATTTAGAGAATTTCATATACACATTGGTTTCCTTGTACATTAAATCCCGGCTTTGTTTTGCAAGTTCCTTTGAAAAATCTTTTATTTTGATTTCTGATAGATGTCGTTTGTAACTTGTAGTTTACGGAATGATTCGATGTCTCATTTTACTCTTGTTATTTGACAGAGATGGCCTGATAGTCTGAGATCTTTTACAGCTACATCACATTTTCCCTGCCCATATTTATGGCCTCATGGTCAATTACTGATGCAGTCATTGTAGTAACCCTTGTTGAACTATTGATCAATAGGGACATACGAAAACTTCAAAGGATATTTATGAGGGTGCTGCTGGATTCATTTATGATGTTGGTGTTGATGCTAATGTCCCCACACAGAATTATGCTGACCTTTGTTCTTGAGACTTTATCTAGAATTCCTGTTAATTTATTGAAAAAAGTGTCCACTCTACCACTGGGAGATCTATACACACATAAAGTGATTAATTTCTTGGTGATATCAAGCCCTGTTAATTCAGTAGCCGATATTTCAAAGTGTTTGTCCCCACTTGCTGTTCTGAAGTCATGTCTTGATTTGAACTGTGTTCCTTTTCTGATATAAATGCATCATACTCCACCCCTTGAAGCAGTTCTGCAGTAAGAGTTTGCCCTTTCATGCAATGATCACACTACATGTTGTATTTTTGTCTCTCTACACCTGTGCTCGGTAACACAAATTACTGTGCAGTTCAAAGACTAGAGCTCAACTTCTAATAGTTGTATTTTATTTTTTATTGATTGCATGTTTTGATGGAGGATTGTTAAGTCTGTGAAATGCCCCATGTTACTATTCCGAATTGTTTGTTTTTCTTTGTGACATCTGGCATGTGTGGCATTTGGAGTGTTAAAATCTGTCTTGTGAGTGATTTTTCAGTATTTTTTAAAGTGCTGGAGATATTCTTTAGGCAGGGGAGCCTGTTGTCTGGATTTATCCTAAGAAAGACTTACTTTTCCTACCCATTACAACAGGTATTTGACCATGCGTGGCCCGAGATCCACCCCCTAAACTTTCATTAATCAGCTGTACCAATCTTCCCTTCCCAGTCCTGTTTAGGTGTAGGCCATGCCTAGTGAAACCCCATTTGTTGATAGTTCCTACACGCACCAGAGAAACATGAGCAAAGTTGGCTGCCCACAGAACCATCCCTGACCCCACACTGATTCGCCTCACAGCTCCATCAAGGTGTGGTCGATCATGACGCCGGAACAGCTCAACAAAGTGTACGTTGGTGCCATGAGTCAGGGAAGCTATCATGTCCAGGTCACCACCTATGTCATATGCCCCATCCCTGTCCAAACTCTTTCCCGGCCCACCCACTATCACTACACGGTCCTCTTTTGTAAAGTCCTTACATAAAGACCCTAAGTCCTCTATCACATGACTTAGCCCTGCATTTGGCTTGAAGATACTGGTGGCCTGGGACGCTGCCTCTAAACTTTCCTGTAACTGAGGGGCTACACCTCTCCAATGGCTACTACCTAGCAGCAGCACTTTCTTCTTCCTAACACTTTGTACACTCCTAGGCTTCTACGCGTCGGTTGAAGTGTGCTGCACATTTTCTACTCCTCTTTCTATCTCAGGCTCTTCTCCACTTAACTCTGGCAATGGTAGATAGCTGTTTTTCATGTTGATGATAAAACTGCCAGATCGCGTTCTCTTTCTTCCTATCCTCCTACCAGCTGCCAGTTCCCAACCACTCTCCTCCCCCCTATCTCCCTTGATCCTTATCAGTTCCTTCCTTGCTTCCTCCAACTGTGCCTGAATGGCACAGATTTTCCTTTCCTGTTCCCTAATCAAAATGTTCCTACTGCATACTCTGCAGTTCCAGGAGAGAGCCTCTTCTGTTCTCCCAACATTCTCCGCATTGAATCCACCCCAGTGAAAATATTTCCTACACGATTGCCAACAAAGCCCTCTGCTCACTACTCTATAACAGCTCCCACATTTCTCACTCATGGTCAGTTTAGAAAGAGTAATTAAGTTTAAAGAATGTTTTAAATTTTCCAAGGAGGCGAGATTGGCTGTATGTAAACAACACAAAGGTCGTATGTGCGGTTGTTGTTGTTTTTGTACTGATTTAAAGATACAGTGACAGAAGAATGAATTAGTAATTACTTTGCTTTTAGAGAATTTACGTATCAAGTGTGTTTGGTCATGTTCTTAAGCGTTTATAACTTGTAAATTTTAGGCCTATATCGCGTCTATCTAACTAGTAAACAATACGAAATGTGTTCGTTGAATACGATTTAGGAACGTTTAATTACACTTTTATTGCAACAATAGACACTGATGAAACTGGTAACTATCTTTTTTTAACGAATTTTGCACTGTCAAGAAAACTTGAATAGAATTTTTTGTGTTTATGTCACGCAAAATTTCGGGTTATGTCGCGATTATCGGGACTTCAGATAACACGAAGTTTTTCCAAGAACATGCTCTGCTGGAACGCTAATACTCAGTTGTGCGACAAGAACGGACACTACAGCAAGTATACATAACAAAGAAAATTTAAATTTGATACTATTTCCTCTTAAATAAGTTCTTTTAGTGGACGAAGAAAATACCTGTGATCTCGCTCGGCGGCCATCTTGTTGACCCATCAGTGAACAGAATACGTGGAATTAGTCGCTCATTGGCACTGATCTCTTGACAGATCAATCTCCTTCATGCAGATGTTGTACACTCTGCCCATGAAAGGGATATAGACCGTGCTCGTGTACTGTGCGTATCACCCGTGTTTGTGGAATACCAAGTTGGGCAGTAATTCTTCTAGAGTTAGTGGTAGGGTTGCGTTCCTCTACTTTAAGAATGTTCTCAACTTCATTAAGAGTTTGTTGTACGGGACGTCCAGAGACAACATTTACGCTGTGAAGCGTACAACGCTCACCCAATCCGTGAGACACCCTGCTAACCACCCTACTATCTGGCACTCTGCGATTCGGAAATCGTTGTTGGTATTCTCGCACAATAGCTCCGGAATTCCCATTGGACAAACCATAGAGAAACACCATGTCAGCATACTCTGCATGTGAGAAGATCCGTGGCATTTTCACTACATAAAATACTGTGTTACTGGCCGTACGGAATGTGTATGAGCTCCGTCATGCTGAAAGTACGAGTACACATGAGCTCGTGTTGCCAACCTACCGTGCACTACGACAAGCACTGTCGGACTGAGACTTGAAGTAAACAACTGCGCCATGCGCAAGTGAACCGCGTGCTGACACGGTTAGTAAGGACGACACTACACGTTTTCCGTTCCTAGTTGTTTTCATTGGTTTACCCGGAAACGGTTAAGAAAAGGGCATGTGTTTATTAAGAGTTTTTTTTGTTCAGAATCACCACTAGAATCACCGCTCAAAGATATACCTTTCCTGTGACTCACCCTGTATATAGGGTGTCCCTCCTAAGAGTCGTCAGGCAAGTTTTGTCTAGTGTTTGAGCAGACATTTGCAATTCCGACGGAAAGCGTCGGTTTGTTTCCCGTTACAAATAAAATGATTCTTAAAGCGAAACTTTAAGTATTCATTCGATACAGCGGTCCCGTATTTGTGTAGTGCGATGTTCATTCACTCAATACGTATTAATAGTGCCAGTACACTGAGATGACAAAAGTCATGGGATACCTCCTAATATCGCGTCGGACCTCCTGTCGCCCGGCGTAGTGCAGAACTTGACGTGGCATCGTCTCAACAAGTCCTTGGCAGTCCCCTGCAGAAATATTGAGCTATGCTGCCTCTGTAACCGTCCATAATTGCGAAAGTGTTGCCGTTGCAGGATTTTGTGTACGAATTGGTCTCTCGATTATGTTCCATAAATGTTTGATGTGATTCACGTCGGGCGATCTGGGTAGCCAAACCATTCTCACGAGCTGTTCTTCAAACCCGTCGTGAAAAACTGTGGTTTGGTGACCCGGTGCATTGTCAGCAATAAAAATTGTGTGGGAACATGAATTCCATGAATGGTTGCAAATGGTCTCCAAAAAGCCGAACATAACCATTCCCAGTCAATGATGAGTTCATTTGGACCAGAGAACCTGGTCCGTTCCATGTAAACACAGTTCACACCATTATGGAGTCACCACTAGCTCGTACAGTGCCTTATCCACAACCAGGGTCCATGGCTTCGAGGGGTCTTGGTCACACTAGATCCCTGCCATCAGCTCTTACCAACGGAAAGTGCTACTCATTTGACCAGGCCACGGTTTTCCAATCGTCTAGGGTCCAACCGATATGGTCACAAGTCCAGAAGAGGTGGCGCTGTTAGGAAAGGCACTCTCGTCGGTCGTCTGCTGCCGTAGCCCATTAACGCCAAATTTCACCGCTCTGTCCTACGTTCGTCGTACGTCCCACATTTATTCTTGCAGTTATTTCGCCCAATGTTGCTTGTCTGTTAACACTGACAAATCTACGCAAACGCAGTTGCTCTCAAGAGAAGGCAGTCAGCCACTGCATTGTCAGTGATGAGAGGTAATGCCTGAAATTTGGTATTCTCTGCACACACTTAACATTTTGGATTTCGGAATACTGAATTTCCTAACGATTTCCGAAATGGAATTTCCCATGCGCCTATCTCCAAGTACCACTCCACATTAAAATTCTGTTAATTCTCGTCGTATGGCCATAATCACGTCGGAAACCTTTTCTCATGAAACATATGCGTGTAAATGACAACTCCGTCAGTGCACTACCCTCTTATAACTTGTGTAAGCGATATATATCTGTATATGTGAATCTCGCATCCCATGACTTTTGTCATCTAAGTGTGGTAGGGTACATGTTTAGAGGACCTCTTCTCCCGGCAGCTGTATAGTGGTTTGGGAAGCTATTATCTAGTTACTATTTGATGAAGTTCCACATATGTTATATTGTTGAAGCCAACTTTAAAGGTTTTTTTCAATGTCGCGGAATAAAATATAAACTTCAGTTTCAAAAAGGGACGTTTTGTCATAATTCGGCAGCTATAAACGTTAAAAATTATTTATCTACGCCAGAAAATTCACCACACTGTACGATATAACTTCACGAAATCCGCTCCTCGATATATTTACTATTTATGTCTATACAGGGTAAGCATTAATAAAAGACCGAGCGGGGTGGCGCAGTGGTTAGACAGTGGACTCGCATTCGGGAGGACGACGGTTCAATCCCGCGTCCGGCATCCTGATTTAGGTTTTCCGTGATTTCCCTAAAATCACTCCAGGCAAATGCCGGGATGGTTCCTCTGAAAGGGCACGGCCGACTTCCTTCCTAATCCTTCCCTAATCCGATGAGACCGATGACCACGCTGTCTGGTCTCCTTCCCCAAACCAACCAACCAACCATTAATAAAACCGAGAAACAGCAGAGACCGATTCCTGGCTGGAGATGGAGGAAAAATGTCCTACGAACATGTGTCCGGAAATGCATCTTGCCAAAATGAAAGTTCCTCTGACCTCGTGTCGTGTGTTCCTTTTGTGTAGGAGGCTGTGTAATTGATGCAACGTACTGTAAGCAGCAGAATTTACCGGTATTCATATCCGTAACAAGCCGAGATTGTATTTGTGTACGGCCAACGATCGAGAGGCAGGACGGCTATACGAAAACAAATACCCTCACAGACACCAGCCGCTTCACACAATATTTGAAGCACTTTCTGGGCGTTTGTGTGATCATGGGTCCTTTCAGCCAGACGAACGTGTAGGGAGCTGAAATATTATGTGAAATGGTTATAGTATGCTTACAGTATGCTGCGTAAATCACACAGCCTGCAACACACAAGGAACCCAGTGCGACGTTGTCAGAAGAACTTTCATTCACCAGCGCCATCTATCGTGGCAACGATGCATTTCTGGACACATGTTCATAGGACTTTTTTCCTCAATTTCTAGTCAGGAATCCGTCCCTGCAGTTTGTCGGCTTTATTAATCTTTATCCTGTATTTGGCCATCCTTTAAACTAGGACAAGCTTATTTGATTCGTGACAGAGTGACAGAAAAATGAGAAATGTGAAACGGCAACTCTCGAAAAGTAATCCCTGTATATCATAAAATTTAAATCAGAAAAAGGTGTGCAGTCACCGGTTCTATATGTCAGATACGTGTATTTGTAGCCTCCTTCCCCCCTCCTCCCTCCGCACTATTATAACGCCAGTACTTCTTGTGAAATTACTATTGGACTAAACTGAACTTGCATAGGGGTATACAAGTTGTCGTTTTTCCCAAGATTAGATATTATAAAAAATTATGAAATTAAAAGAGACACGAAAACATAATAACTCGCAAAAGTGTGCACAAATTTCTAACACACAAGAGTGAAAGGCTCTGAACTACTGCAAGGAACTCCTGGAAAAGTTACATAGTGTTGTATACTATAATTTGAGAATCTGAAGTTAATAATTCGCAATTTTTCAATTCAGCTGGAAGCCTATTCCACATGAAACCTTGAAACTGTACACACCATTCTGCACAAAGATCAAGAAGGTGTTTTCTCTGTTTACCGATGAGGAAGTAAATGTTACAATTACTTCTGAAGAGTCCATGTTGTTAACCTCAAATACTATGAGTGGTTTAGGTACGTGGATGGCAGAGTTGGCCACATGTAGTGTGACCTTCATTAAATGCGCGTACTAACATCACAGAAAGTTGCCCCTAAATATAATAGGATGAAATTAATCAAAAGTACCTGCAGAAGGTGGAGAATCTCACAGATCCAAAAAAGATTTTCATCAGTTTTCACTCTAACGAATTTCAAACGTATCTGGGTCATTGATTATTTGATCATGTTGGGATTTTGCAACATATGGTGTCAGAAATCGCATAACCCGCTTGGAAAAGGAAGACATGATTTTACTCTATTCAACGACTAATTTTGATAGTGTTATCATCATCTGATCGCACGTAATTGAGTTAGTCTGGCTAATTATAGCAAACGTTTGCCTTCACGTGTCAAGAACAATTAAATATTAAAATCGTGTGCATATGGACCTTTAAAGTTGGCGCAATCTATAAAATTTCTGAACGATGCAAAAACGGTTCATCTATGAAAATCAAAATATATTTGTTATCTGCATTATACATACAGGTGTTTGATAAAAATATGGAAATAACGTGAGAAATGCATGCTCGAATACAAATGCAGGTGTTAGCCAGCCTGCAGGTTGTGCTGTTGTATTTGACGACCAAAAGCACCTGTGCTATGTCCTCAATAGGTTGCAAGTGTCAGTCGTGGTTCAGTGCAGTGTTTTGTGTAGTTGTGAGTGCATCATGCCGCACCTATGTGAATTCGAACCTGGGCAGTTTGTTGGTGGTCGTGTGATGGGTGCTATCCGTAACTAACGTAGCCGAAGTGTCTGGTGTTTCAAGAGGCGCCGTATCAAAGATTGAAATCGCATACAGGGAAAGTGGAAGCACATCATCCGCTAAGTCACAATGCGGACGAAACTGTGTGTTGAGTGGTCGTGACGGGTGTCATTGAAGAGGACTGTCACGAAAAATAAGAAGGCGACAGCAACAAAAGCCATTTTCTCAGTGATGATCTACAGGAATCAACAAGAAACAGGTATAGGCATGCGTATTCAAATATCGAGATATGTAAACAGGCAGAATACCGCGATGCGGTCGGCAACGCATATATAAAAAACAAGTGTCTGGAGCAGTTGTTATATCGGTTACTGCTACTACAATGGGAGGTTATCAAGATTTAAGTGAGTTTAAACGCGGTGCTATAGTCGGTGCTTAAGCGATGGGACACAGCATCTTCGAGGTTGCGATGAAGTGGGGATTTTCCCGTATGACCATTTCACGAGAGTAAAGCGTCAGATCTCCGACATCGCTGCAGTCGGGAAAAGATCCCTCAAGAATGGGACCAATGACGACTGAAGAGAATCGTTCAACGTGACAGAAGTGCAACCCTTCGGCAAATTGCTGCAGATTTCAGTGCTGGGCCATCAACACGTGTCAGCGTGCGAACCATTCAACGAAACATCATCGATATGGGCTTTCAGAGCCGAAGGCCCATTCGTGTATCCTCGATGATTGCACGACGCAAAGCTTTACGCCTCGTCTGGCCCCTTCAACACCGACATTGGGCCGTTGATGACTGGAAATGTTGTGCCGTAACAAGACAGCTACGCCACACTGAAGTAGCCGAAAGGCACGCGTAATCTCACTTAGGCTAGATAGAGGTCTGAAACAGGATACTCAATGAATTGCTATAAAGAAAAGTACGTTGCTTTGGGAATACTTAACTTTTAATCCGTCATTGGTTTACAACGTTCTTGATGAGACATTTCATACGATAACTATCAAACTATGTAAGGTTAATGGCGCCTTGCTAGGTCGTAGCCATGGACTTAGCTGAAGGCTATTCTAACTGTCTCTCGGCAAATGAGAGAAAAGCTTCGTCAGTGTAGTCGCTAGCAAAGTCGTCGTACAACTGGGGCGAGTGCTATTCCGTAACTCGAGACCTGCCTTGTGGTGGCGCTCGGTCTGCGATCACACAGTGGCGACACGCGGGTCCGACATGTACTAAATGGACCGCGGCCGATTTAAGCTACCACCTAGCAAGTGTGGTGTCTGGCGGTGACACCACAGGAAACACGTTGCCTGGTCGGACGAGTCTCATTTCAAATTGCATCGAGCGGATGGACGTGTATAGGTATGGAGACAACCTCATGAATCCATGGACCCTGCATATCAGCAAGGGACTGTTAAAGCTGGTGGAGGCCCTATAATGGTGTGGGGCGTGTGCAGTTGGAGTGATATGGGACCCTGACTTGTCTAGGTACGACTCTGACAGGTGACACGTAAGTAAGCATCCTGTCTGATCACCTGCACCCATTCATGTCCATTGCGCATTCCGGTGGACTTGGGCAATTCCAGCAGAACAATGGGAACCCTCACATGTCCAGAACTACTACCGAGTGGCTCCAGGAACACTCTTCTGAGTTTAAACACTTCCACCGGCCACCAAACTGCCCAGACATGAACATTATTGAGCATATCTGGGATGTCTTGCAACGTGCTGTTCAGAAGAGATCTTCACCCCCTCGTACTCTTATGGATTTATGTACAGCCCTGCAGGACTCATGGTGTCAGTTTCCTTCAGCACTACTTCAGTCATTAGTCGAGCCCATGCCACGTCATGTTGCAGCAGTTCTGTGTGCTCGCGGAGGTCCTACACGATATTACGCAGGTGTACCAGTTTCTTTGAGTCTTCAGTGTATATAAAAGTGCTTTCATATAGACATCCCCTAGATTTTATGAAGGCTCATTTCCAATAAGATACATGAAACACGGCCTCAGTGGTGACAGCCATGCAGTGTTGTAACACTAGGAATTACAATCATATCTACCAGTAACCGTGAAGTACATAAAGGCCTGTGAATCTCTAGGAAGTGTGTGACAAAGCGTAATCAACAGTAGATAAATGAGGAAGGTACTGTAAGGTAACAAGAAATGTTTGACAAGCTAAGATTATGACATTTGACATTTTTGAGAATAATTAAGCCTCATAACAGAAAGAAAATAACATTGCTTAGCAATGAAAAACATCTAAGAAGATGCAGAATATTGTATTACTTTCATTACTTGAGATACCCTGTTGCTCCTGGTTATCTGTTATCACTTGACTGGGCTGTTGATAACATAGATTGAGGTATACTGCTAATTGAATTATAATATTACGAAATTAGAGATAAGGCTTGCAGCAGCAGGAAACAAAATGTTGGTTTACGTACTCACATATCGTAAAACAGGCTAACGTCAGACTGGGATAGTATCAGATGTGGTCCGTTCCTCAGAGGTCCATAACAGGTCAACATTTTCACCATATAAAGGGTATCCCTCCTGTGAATTGTCAAGCGCATTTCCTCTGGTCTTTCGGCAAATATTTACAGTTCCTTTTTGCCATGTGTAGCTGGAGTCAGCCCAAGCAAATACTGATCATCACGTCTTTCATGCTACGCCCACCGTCGGCGCAAACTGTCGGCTTGTTTCCTATTACAAAGAATATGATTTTTAGAGCAGAACTTTACACGCCCATTCGATAGAGCGCTCCCAGATTAATCTAGTGTGATATATGTTTCATCGATATGTATTAACAGGCACAGTAAAACACGAAAATTTAGCAGTATTCAAGCAGCGACAGAGCACCGCCTTGGCCCGAGCTGACTGCTACAGTCATGCAACAGCGCTACTGAATTACTGGTTATTTCTCGTGTTTTATCGTGCCTGTTAATACATATAGATAAAACAAACATCGCACTAGACTAATTTTGTACTGCGCTACTGAATAGGCACGTACAATTCCCCGTTAATAATCATTTTGTTTCTAACGGGAAACAAACCGACCGTTTCTATTGACACGGCACGTAACAAGAAAGACGTGGTGAGCATTATTTGTTCGGGCTGACTCCAACTACACATTGCAAAAATTAAATTTCAGAAATCTGGTGAAACATCAGAGATAATGCACCTGACGACTCTTACGAGGGACAACCGGAATATGCTAACGACTTGCCTTCAGTTGCAACAAATAACCCTAAATCTGCATTTTACAAATTCATTTTCAGTTTGCAAACAATCTTACCGTTTGTGGCGGAGGATACGTTTTGTACCTCAATCAGTTTCCCGCGTCGTGTCCCATCAGCGAACGTAGCGTGGGAAGAACGACTTCCGAATTCTTACGAAATTATCATTACGGGAAATTCGTGAGACAGATATGAGAGAATGTAATACTGATTTACTCTTCAGGGGAGTATATTCTCGAAATTATGAAAATAAGCCTCTTCTTGTTGCACAACATCTATCTTCAAGTAACTTCCACTGAAGTTGGGTAAGTATCTCTATGACGCCCTCGCTCTGACTTGACGGGTCGTGGTGAACTGCGCACCTTTCTTTTTAACTTTTCTATTTCCTTTAATAGCTACGTTTCAATGTTCCGAAAATGAGTATCAGTAGTTAAGCATCGGTGGAACTACGTTTTATAGGGTATGAATGAATCGCACTTTATTAGGATTCTTCCAGATAATCTGTGTGGCATTCATCCGTCCTACAAATAGGTTATATGGTTTTCCACCTTCAATAGCTGCCAACGCATACGTCTTGAGTTTCACGGCTGTTACTGCTCCCATTAATTGTTGCCAATACGGCTCTGACAGGTGACACTTCAGAGATGAGGAGCTCTTGTGGCGGCCACATATTCTCGACTTTCTGGAAAAGCTGATTTACAGTTAGTGTATTGTCCACAGTCCACTCAAACGTGTTTACTTCACATAATTTACTTCACATATTTTCATTTCTTGCTGTAATATGGAATAAAATTTTGGAGAGTGGGCATTTTCGCTTATTTGTGCAAATGACGAAACATTTCTTTACGTTGAACTGCCAGCCTCTGTACCAACCGCCAACCCACTGCAGGTCTTTCTGCATTTCGTTACAGTCTTCTGGCGTTGTGACGTCCCTACCTACAGCGAGAGCGACCTGTTTAGTTTTCGAAGGAAACTAGTGTAATTAATGACGATTCGGGTCACGATCTCAATAATGCAGCAAATTATGTTCTCGGGAGATTAAACTCTTTATTTTCAGCTAATAGCTTGATTCTTACATGCAATGGTTATCTTAACACTGACATCCAGCTTCTCTACAAAGTGACACTGCTCATGAAATAGAAAACTCCAGATGTCTGACACCTTGGATAGATGAGGAGCTCTTGTGGCGGCCACATATTCTCGACTTTCTGGAAAAGCTGATTTACAGTTAGTGTATTGTCCACAGTCCACTCAAACGTGTTTACTTCACATAATTTACTTCACGTATTTTCATTTCTTGCTGTAATATGGAATAACATTTTGGAGAAGCTCAGTGCAGGCGAACAGAATATTTCAAAACGTATATTATGACAGGCGGAGCGATTGTCGACTGTGGTCGATGTCAATGGCCTTCCTTCCTGATCTTCATCACCCCCTTTGGTCAAACTGTTGACACCGTTTCACTACGGTTGATCAAATGGTTCAAATGGCTCTGAGCACTATGGGACTCAACATCTGTGGTCATCAGTCCCCTAGAACTTAGAACTACTTAAACCTAACTAACCTAAGGACATCACACACATCCATGCCCGAGGCAGGATTCGAACCTGCGACCGCAGCAGTCGCGCGGTTCCGGACTGAGCGCCTAGAAACGCTCGGCCACCGTGGCCGGCTACGGTTGATCGCTAAGTTATATTTGGTCCATATACTACCATAATTTCAAGGCGAATATATACGCAATTTTGAGGTTTCATTACTGTGTGATAGCCAGTGTCCTTTAGTTGCGTACTATTCATATGTACACTCATATCACAGCCATGGCACTCTTTTCCTGGGGAACAAATGCACAAAGTATGAACACAGTTTTCAAACTGCAGCAAAGGGTCATAAGAATAATAGGCCTACAGTAACCGAAAGTAGTGGTCGAGCGCATTGAATGTGCCCAAAACACTGGGGTTTTTAACTGCATCGATTGAGTTTATTTACCAGTCAGCTGTGCACGTCAAAAGTTATAGTGATAATTACTGCAAAAATAACTCTGTCCATGACCATGGAACAATATCTTAACTGAATTTACGTTCACCAAGCAAGAATAAACACGAAACTAAAAACAGCATTTTCTACCAAAGAATAAAACTGTACAATAAATTACCAAAAGATGTTAAAGAAATTGCTAAAACAACTTTATTTAAAAAGGCTGTTGAAATTCCTGTTAAGCAATACGTTCTATACGCCGAAGCATTGCTTAGATAATACAGAGTATGAGTTTGGTAAAAAATGTACACAAATAAATAATAATAACAACAATAAAGTATCTATCAGTCCCTGTAATACTTCCACACTATATTTCTCCCCTCTCTTTTACTTTTCTGGAAAAACGTACTCCCAAAGCTATGCAATGTATAATACTAACATCTTATCCTCTTTCTGAACGCAACATCTCAGTCGTTATAGAGGGACGCAGACTTAGTTTTTCAGGCGAGCAAATGGGAAGCCGCGGTACACAAAATGATCCTTACCTCAGTTGATAGTGTGAGCAGTGTGTGAAGCGTTATGAAACAATGTGTGTATTGTGTGTGTAGTGACAAGGAGTAAGAAATGAATTAAGTGTAGCATTAGTCTTTTACATTATTAAACAATTTATTTGAAAAACAGTATTGTACACTAGGGATAAACCGCATAAGCAGCACTGTTTTGAACAGAGTTGCCTTGTAGTGAGGCAGGTGGAAGCTCCAATCTTCTTTCTGGCAGCATGATTTAGATTTTCCGTGGTTTCCCTAAATTACTTCAAAAAAATTCCGGAATGGTTCCTACTATAAGGCCACGGCCGACAACCTATCCCATCCTTGTCATGCTAGACCTGTAAGTAGGTAAATGTACGTACATGTGAACTACTTAATTTTTTCTGTTAAATTGTGATACCAAGGCATGTCCAATATCCTTCTAAAAGTGACCTACTGGTGAATGAAACTACTACTACTACTACTACTACAGTCCCGTGTACTTCAACTTAGGAGCACGTTTTCAGTTGCTGCGTCATTTCAATCACAAAATGTAATGCCCCTGCTATCTGTACCATAACAGAGCTGTGCCAGCAGGAAATCCAGGAATATGTAATGTCTGCTGACAATCCGCAACTCATATGCAAAGGTCTTAACAAGAGACGACATTTGTAACTTACTTTGTGAAGCCTTGTCGTAGATCATATGTGAACAGTAAGTGAATTAATTCACTAACCTACGTAGGGTTTTATTTAACGGACTTGGCACACTTAGACTGACCTCCAAGTACATCTGTTTCCTTGGATATTTCTCATTAAGACGAGAATTTTTTAGAAGAAATAGCAGCATCCATCCAGGCGACAAAAAATGGAGGAATGATCATTTTATTGAAATCATTTTCTTTATTGCTGTTTCAAATAAAATACATACCTCAACAACATCAGCTATGAATAGGGTTTCTCAAGATCTGAATCCTGTTAGTGACAAACTGCAGCTTTCTGAATCATAATCAAAAGTTTTTGGTTTGGCATCTCGTCTGTCCACTACAGGAACGTTTTAGGTAAACACTGTATAATTATCTTATAGCAAAATAATGGATGAAACGGTAAAGAGTGGTGTTCAAATAGCAATATTTTAGATCCGTTTGACTCTATTGTATCCATTTGGAATCTCTGAAATACATTTAAAGCTACAGAAAACTATTCTAATAAAGAGGGTTGAAGCTTGATTATTTGGTTCAGACACCAAAGTTTGAATTTCGCATCGTCTTTCCGAATAACTCAGGAAAATTCCGGAACAGTTCTTAGTAATATGCCAAGGCTGACAGCTTTTCTTTCCTTTTCCCTTTCCAATATTTGTAAAAAAGAGTCCCAACGGTGTATGCTGTTATTATTATAATTATTATTATTATTATTACTAGTAGTAGTAGTAGTATCATTAATGGTGCAGATGTTGCTTTCTTTGTTATTTGCGTTCTATAGTTTCTAAGTTTAATGTTTTATTATGCTGATTATTTTTCTTTAAGTGGACGCCAATTAGCCTGTTACGCGGCTTTTTGCTATCGGAAACAGTACCGTAACATATGTAAAATCATAATTCAAAGACCCACTCGATCAGAACAATTAATTGACACTGAGAAATGTTATATATAATAGTTCTAGTAATTGTCAATAGCTGACTAATGTAAATAACTCTTCATTTACTCTTTAATTGGTATTTGCATGGCTTCTACAACTGAGACGACGTTCAAAGCAGACTGAGATGAGGGACAGCACCATGAATAAACCAAATTAATTGTGATTCTTGTTTCATTTTATAGTCATTGAATTACTAATTCATTATTTTGGAGGGTGTTTAATGAACTTATGTCTCAGGGTCAGGGCCCAATTTCTGCACCTCCGGCTTGAATAACACGGCTGTATCCTAGCAAACCATACAAACAAACAAGACGCAAACAAATAGCCTGCAAAATGACCAATTCCATATCATCTCAATAGAAATCGTGTGACATGCAACTAACTAAACAACTTTTAAAAAATTTCTGCAGCTGTTATGACTTATTCTGAGATATATTGAAGTTAACATAGAGATTCAGCAGTGACAAAAACAGGTAGACCTGGTCAAATTGTGAAAATAAACAGCTGCAGTACATAAATACAAGTACTGTACAAGTAATTTGATACCAGATGTCTGCTATTGCAGTCAGTTCCGGTATAAAAGTTGTCCCTAACATTGGGGTCAGAATATCAAAGGATTTTAAGTTGAATAATGTGACGTGATGAATTAACGGTCGGAAACAGAAATTTAGTCTTTTATTGACATTAACAACTTACACATTCTAGCGACAACTTCGGCCCACAGCAACCGTTCAATGTGTCGACCGGCAGTTTCAGTACAAGCACCACAATACAATCCACTGACAGAACTCAACTGTGCGTTGAAAATCAATGAAGCCCCAATGCTTGCATATGGGTTTTTTTTATAACAGAGTGTAATTGTACCTTTGTCTCTAACAAAAATTTAGTGACTTCACCATCACTCTCCATCCAGTGTACTTTTAATTGTGTACAACAAAAGCAAAGCCCAGTAGAAATCTTCGGATAACACACGAGATACTGAATGTAGCTGACAAAAGAAGAAAATATAAGAATGCACCAAATCAAGAAGTCATGAGGAAAAACGAACGGGCCGGCCGCTGTGGCCAAGCGGTTCTAGGCACTTCAGTCCGGAACTACGCGGCTGCTACGGTCGCAGGTTCGAATCCTGCCTCGGGTATGGATGTGTGTGATGTTCGTAGGTTAGTTAGGTTTAAGTAGTTCTAAGTCTAGGGAACTGATGACCTCAGATGTTAAGTCCCATAGTGCTTAGAGTCATTTGAACCATTTTTTTGAAAAACGAACGTCTCTAGAACGATACTAACTGGAAGTACAAAACGCCAAACCAGGAATGGTTAGAGGAAAAATTCAAAGCTGTAGAAGAATGCCTGGCTATGGGGAAGAGAGATAGAAAGATGAAGTATGTGAGAAAAGATGGGAAACATAATTTGGTAGAGCATGGAAAGACTTCAGACGAAACAAGACACCCGGAGTAGACGGCATTCCCTTAGAATTATTGAAACGCTTGGGAGAACATACTATGACAAAAGTATCCTATCTGATATGCAATACACTATCTTATATTACAAATCCATGCAGCCAGTGCAGATTTATATTGCAATCGTTCATAAAATAAAACAATGATTTTTGTATGAGCGACTAAACACATTTGCTAGAATGTCGCAAATACTACATTTGCCGCTGCAACTTCTTTAAGAGATTTAGTTTTTGCCTTTGTCGCTGCCCTGTAACAAATGAGAATGTTATTGAACCAAACGGTTTGAATTTATAAACCTCATAGCTCGAAAGTTTCACAGAACTGAATTTTTTCAGAGTAGACATTGTTTCGGTAAGCTTCAACATAATATATGGATAAAACATTGATAACCATGTTTCATGAATTTAATTCCATTTCTAAACTTTGAAGATACTTTAAGCTCTTATAAACTGTTCATCTTATTAAAATATATTTGAACATATAGCGTAAATTATATTCATTTTAGCGTGATTTATGCTCTTTCCTCTTCCCCATGTTTAAGCTGGTCAGATATAACTTTACATTTTTTACCGTGTCTTCTCTTACATGTATTGTTCGCATTAACCCTTGATCCCTCATCCTGGCGAGTAAAATGAATTAGTAACAACAAGTAGCGCAGTCTAAGGTATGTAAATGTCTGCGCAGTACTATTAATTTAATGTTCAAAAGTAGTATTCATGTGAAAAAATTGGAACGAAATGATTGTCCAGCACAAATTAATTTGTCTCTGTCGCCTACACATATAACTTCAAGTTATGCTTAGAAATACGCACCAGATAATCCAAGTCGTTCACAGTAGGCAGGGAATTGTTGCATCAAACTTTAGCATCTGCAGATTTTTAATTAAAATATATTGAAGTAACAGAGAATGGTATTTATAAAGTTTCGAAGTTTATTCGCGGTATGGATTTGCTAAATGCACTTCTGTCGCCATCTGAAACAACTGGTAAGATAAATTCAACATATGTTTAAGACGTACGACCAATAAATTTTTCATATTTCAATTAAATAACTGATACAAAACCGAAACAGCTCTCGTATTTGAATGGTGATACATACTTTAGATGACTCAGGTTAAAGGATTAAATAGTAAACTGAAAGGTTTATATCTTGTACTTCTGAAATAATGTTAACATTGTTGTATTGTCTTTATTCCTACCTTTATTCCTTGATAAGGAAATGTCGATTTAGAAAGTAATTAAAAGTTATAGACTCACATATTTCAGATTGATTTCTGAAACCACAGTTTCTACCTCTGCAGTATCAAAGGAAGAAAGTAACCCAACAATAAAAATAGGTAATACGTAAATGATTTTACATTTTATGCGTTCATTGTTCGAAAAGTAGTAAGTGGCTTTTCAAATCCACATATTAAGGTGAAGGCGGCTGACAGACGATGGGACTTTGTGCACAGAAAATAAGAAGAATCATCTTTTGCAGTACAATTTACCAGCCTATTCTTTTACTTCCCTTTAACTCGTAATTATTAGGAAGCGTGCAATCCGAAATGATAATCTTAGCAACGTTCTAAGAAAAATATAATGAAAAGTTGTGTGTGTGCTACGATAGACAGTCAGAGCTGTAGACGGTGTTCCTTCATTAATAGTCATTTCCATCAAAACCAAAAATGAAGAAAAGCTAGTAATATAGACGCATCTGTTAATGAACGCTAAGCAAAAATGAAGGAGGGGCAAGAAGTGCAGCTGCGTTTATACGCTAGCGCCTAGAAATTTCTCTGAAATTAAACCGATCATTACTACAGCTTCCATAAAAAACTTTTGATTGATAATTATGAACGGAGCATCTGAAGGTTCACTGAACTGACGCGTAACAAGAGTAATTCTGCCTAACTCATTTGTTAGTGATTTGATATGATGCATCAAAAATAGGAAAAAATAGTTTAGGTAACAGGATTGGCATATTTGCGATCGAAGCAGTTGAGCATAGTACGGTATAACTACTGACAGAAAATGATCAGATCATTTTATCCTGAATTACGGGAAGAATTTCCGGAAGTTGATCTATAACGTGTACCATTTAAAAAACATCATACTTTAACACTCTTGCCTAAATATTGACTAATAGTGTACTGTTTTCACTAAGTGTGGATGTGTAACCCAGAGGAAACATGTTTAAGTTTTTGTAAAATGTAATTTTATTCAAGTAAATAACTTAATTTTACGTAAAGGTAATCACAATAGTAATTACAAAACAATTTTGGTTTAAATCTACCAAACCATATGGAACTCGATTACTTCGTACTGGTAAAATCGTATGAGTGTTCACCATCAGAAGTTTTTCCTATTCTAGACCAAATGAATTGTACTGTTATTCGATATAAATTTTTGGCTCTCATTTGGGCTAGCGTGAATCTCTTTGTGATACTTGTTGCTGCTATTACCACCACTCTCTGGCTCAGTTTTCTGTCATTATACTTATTGTCCCGAAATATATCTTCTCCCATCAGCAACTACTCTAATGAGCATCATACAAAAGTTATGGAGAAGGACTAGTTCACTGGAGTTTTGAAAACATATGTTATATTTCCCATATTATTCTTATTGTTGTAACATTCGTGTATGCATGACGTTGACCAGTAATATTTTCTTTCAACGCACAATTTTTTTTAGAAACCACAAACCTGAAATACGTTTCGTATGCGTTGTTTTAGTTTCCTTATCATTTGTAGGTCATTATTCTTCAAAACACATACATTTGAAACCACAGAACACCAGCTGGAATTGTCTCACTTTTCGCAGAATGTATGTGTGTTATATATCTGTCCTGTCACTTCAATAAAGAATGCCAGTATCGTGTACAGCCGCATCTGCACCGGGAAAGTAAACCAAATCGCCTACGAAAATCCACACAATAGTTATCTGGGTTTTCGTTATACGCTACACTACGACACAGAGAATCGAAGTAACTATTTTCTCAAAGATAGTCGGTGCAACTACTTTGAATGCAAAGATATAAGCCATAGGTAAATAAGCCACAGTTAAATGAATAAAAGCATTATATACATTTAGTGTATCACCATCAGCTACCAAATTTAGCACAAAATTCCCTTCAAAATGAAATATTCAGTATGTTACTATCTGTTCCTAAGTATAAAGTCTCGTATATCTATGAGACATTAAAGAACAGCAAGTAAATTGTTTTATGAATTCATTGCGAAGATTAAATAGGAAGACTGAAGGCCCTGAGAATATTTTAGGGTTGAGACTGTGGCTATCACTTTCTAGAGCTTCGAAGGAGGTGGTACACTTACACAAAAATTTGAAATACATGTATAGTCTATAAAATTTTGTTCTCAAGTTCTACAACAACTGTAAAACAATGTTGCAAATTCATAGCGTAGCAACAAGTGCTCAGTATTACATCCGAACGATTTAAACTAATATTTGTCCTTAGTAAGTTTGATTTCAACACTCTATCATGACTTCTTGAGAAAAAAGCAGCATACTGGTGTAACCATTTCTACATTCCTTGAAAGTGCAGGACACAGCCAAGCGACAATCGTTCTAATGTCTGCACTTTCCTAGGGATAATTTCTTCTCTTAATGGAGAATACCGAAAAATAAAGGAAATAGTGCCACAGCATATGATATCTTCATCTAAAAAATCCATTAATGTGCAAGGTTTCTGCTGACGGATAAAATGAAAATGCTTCACTCAAATTTGTTAAAGAAAACACATAATAATCTTTACCTCCTGAATAGTTCAACGTAATGTTCCCCGTTGGCCACATGCGATATGTTGTAGTATTTGTATGCGACAACCTATAACATGTACTGACGATCTAAACACTCGTTTTTCAGCCTAGATTGCCACAGTACTATGAGAAAACGCTAACAGAACAACATCGTTTATCTGACACTCTGCCAGATTTTTTGATAGGTCTTGTGAAAGTAATAATACTGATAGCAATAAAAAAAGGAATCCCGCAAAATCAATTTTGGCTGGAACATTCTCATAGTTGGCATATACTTGTCTTCTGCACAGAAGAGACTCTACTTTCTACCTATTATTCCTCGTCAGACCACTGAGGGAGTGGAATTTGCTCCTCTTCGTGCAATAAATGGAGTCTCCAAAGAAGTCAACGTAATTTGTACTGATTTCTCATAGTAGGGAAATAATATCTGCTAGTGATGAAAATGCAAACACATGGAGAGAATTCTTTGTTGAAAAGTGAATACAAATTTCATGTTTTGCTGCAATATGGCAGTCTGTGTGTATGCAATTAGGGCACACAAGTAAATAAAGTTTGAAAGCCTATTTTGTCACCAGTTTCAAAATGTATCTGCAGAAGACCACTCAGGTCGCGGAAATTATGATTGCATCAGAATCATGTACTCTTCGGCAGCGAACTGGAACAGAACGCTGTCCAATGTTAACTTCGTTTTGTGAAACGCAGGTTGTTACTTCCTCACCAGTGATTGGGCGGATGCAACAATAAGGTAAAGGAATAGCTCGTGGCTCGTTGCTCTGTGAACTCAGCTTCGTTATCTCTATTTGCTCTTACTGAAAAGGTTACAATTCTGCAGTTGTAAAAGGTAGAATGGGGACTAGAAACCTGTTCATAGCATTCTGTTTGAAGACCATGGGCTTGTTAACTTGACCCGGGCGATTGTCATGATATGTTCTTACTGATAGCCAAGGCCGGTTTACAGTGTCGTATTCTTCTGTCAGAAAAAAGTATCGCTTCTAATGACCTAGCCGTCAATGCAAATTTTGAGCACGGGCGTAAATAAGAGACCCACGATTTACGATATTGTGTCATTACTGGTGAATAAGCAGACAGTACGGGAGAAAACGCTGAGGAGTATTGGCGTGAGCTACTCTGGATGAAAAAAAATCGTACTGATATGTTTGCCAGCTTCAGAAGTATGCTTATTTGTATCCCAGGGCGTTTGTCATGTCGAGCACTTCAATGCAACCCTCATCCGACCTTCTCTAATAGATTACTGTCGGTGACGTCGGTTAAAGGCCGAAGCCCGTCGGTGAAATCCGAAAAGACGCCTGTGTGCGCACTAAACAGAAGGGTAGACATCACCTCCGATCTGTGCTTCTTCTGTTTGCACCCTCTGTAAAACTTATCGGAGTTGGTGGTCGCATTTTTGGACTCGAAATGTTTAGGTGAAATTGACCGTAAAGCCCAATAAATACGTGGTCTCTAATTTAATGACCTCTTCCTGACATGTCCAAATGGGTGTAGGCCGGAAATATTTAAGAGCGTCACACACGCTTAGCTGGTGCTTTGCTTTCAGAAAGGCCCAGCGTCTAAAGAATCTTCATTACAAACCCTGTGAACTGAAGCGAGCGCTGGGTACGACCAGTGGCGCCCCACGGCGGCCGTTACCTGTGCGGCTCGGCGGCTGCGGCGGCGGCGGCGGTGGTGGCGTCCGCAGCGCGCGCTCGCTGCCTGCTGACTGGCGGCGCCGGCGACGGTGGCGGAGGCTGCGGCGAGGCGCGCCGATCAATCGGCAGTCAGCATCTCCAGCCGCTTACCGGGCTCTAACTGCCACTCGAGCCAGTTCCTCCGGCCGCCGGCTTTGTGGCCGCAGCCGCAGGCGCACCGCAGCCAGGTCAGCGAGCAACAAGCCCGCGCCCGCGCCCGCGCCCGCTATATTTGGCCGCCCGATGGCCTGCGACGCCCTCGAGCCTGCCTCTGCCGCCGGACTTCCAATTTACTCTTCCGGTGCTCCGGCCACTGCCGCTGGCGGCTACCGTCTCCGCGACACAACCCGCAAACGAGGGAAGCCAGATGCGACACGATAAAATAACCCGAGCTACTCGGCAAATGGCAACGAGAACACGAACTCGTTTTCAGGTTCTTAACTAATTTTTAGTAGGTAATTTTCTTGTCTACATGTCTGTTCAGTAGAAGTGTTTTCGTTGCTTTTAACCAGCTTCCCTATGAGCCAGACACTTGAAATTTTAAAAATAGCTCAGGAATGGTTGACGATGTAATATTAACTCACCCTCTTCTCGGTCTGTTCGGAATGGTTGGGGGTGAACGAGGTCGGTAACGCCTGATATCTAGGCCGTCCTGCGCGACCAGCGTGTCGTGCGGGTAGTGTCAGAATGTATTCCACGTGGAATGTGAGCGGGCGGGCACGGCTGAAGAGCGAGAGGCAGGAGAGAAGACGGATATCACTTTCTCATTTGTGTGTCTATTCGGTACAAATTCTGTAATCGATATTAATCTAACTTCCAAATGAGCTAGAGACTGGAAATTTTAAACGTAGCCTATAACTGGAACGCTATTAAATATTAACTCGCTTTCTAGTTTGGCATCTGACAGAGGGTACTTTGAAACTTCCTGGCACATTAAAACTTTGTGCCAGAGACTCGAGCTCGGGACCTTTGCCTTTCGCGGGCATGTGCTCTGCCAACTGAGCTACCCGAGCGTGACTCACGACCTCTCCTCACAGCTTGAGTTCTGCCAGTATCTTGGTTCCTACCTTCCAAACTTCACAGAAGCTCTTCTGTGAACCTTGCAGAACTAGCGCTCCTGGAAGAAAGGATATTGCAGAGACATGGCTTAGCCACAGACTAGGGTATGTTTCCAGAATGAGATTTTCACTCTGTAGCGGAGTGTGCGCTGATATGAAACTTCATGGCAGATTAAAACTGTGTGCTGGACAGAGACTCGAAATCAGAACCTTTGCAGTTGGCGGGCAAGTGCTCTACCAACTGAGCTACCCATTACTTTGTTTACCACTGTCATTTCCTGATGAGGTAGAGACTTGAAAATTTCGTCACAACTCAAAACTGTATGACAGTGTAACATTAACTTACTTTTCTGGTATGTGGCGAAGGGTACTTTGTGTGTCACTGCCATTTCCCTCTTTTCGTTGGAAGGCGAGTAAGCCTCTGTGTGAGCTCTGATCTCCCTAACTTTGCCTTCGCATCTTTGCACGAGATATACGTAGAAGGAAACAAGAGAGAAGAGATAAACTGAAATAAACCTTAAATTTACCACGTGTCTCTATTGTAATCTCATCAGAATGTCTTAAATCAATTGAAAAATTTCACACACTCAAGGCTAAAAGGCAGAAAATAATTATTTAAATAAAAATAAATTTTTAATATACCACGTTCTTAAATCGCTCTGAGAAGTAAATAATAATAATTTCTCCTAGTCCCATACATATTCCTAATCTCATACAGATAGTCCTGAAACTTTTGGTTGTGAATGTTTGCTAGCTACGAAAATACTTGCAAGATTTTAAAACAAAAAACGCTGGGCTTCTGCCATACGTGACTGATGAATGAATACTTCATCTTAATATTGCGCTATTTACTAATTGATGCATGAATAGTTCACTTCCTTACTATTATCTATTGCATGTGCCCAACGTTTTTCGTTTTGAATCTTAGCTATTAAAAATTCACAATAAAACATTTTCAGGACTATCTCTATGAGGTTAGGAATCTGTATTTGAGTAGGAGAAATTATTTTATACTTTTTGGACCTACTTAAAAATGTAATACATTAAAGATTTATTTTTATTTAATCGTTTTTCATAATTCAGAGGGCTTCATCTCGTGTACTGTGCGTGTCTCTAATCGGTCGATGGTTAACCATTCGTCAATCGTTCACTATGGAGTTACCAATTAACTCAAATGGAAATCCCTGAAGGGAAGACGACGTTCTTTTCGCAAAACACTGTTGACAACCGGTATTTGAGGCTGACTTGCAATACGATTCTACCGCCAACAAGGTTTACTTCGCATAAGGATCCCGAAGAAAAGATAAGAGAAATTACGGCTCGTTCGGAGGCATATAGACAGTCACGTTTTCCTCGCTCCATTTGCGAGCAGTAGAGGAAACAGAATATTCTAGTTGTGACACAAGGTACTCTCCGCCATGCATCTTGTGGTGGCTTGCGGAGTATTTATGTATGTAGATATAGATGTAACTAATATTGTTCTTTTCTCAGAAGCTAGGTCCAAGAAATTATCCAACTAAAGCCAACGAGCGATCAAAAAAGGAGTACTTTTACCTATCGGCCACCTGCAGTAGGTGCCCACGAAAAACCACGCACAGGCAGCCCCTTTTTATAGTGTATCCACAGTCCTAATTTTCTACAGCTCTCTTCACGAAATTAGGCACACTGAGGGTACATCAACTGAGCCATATTTAGGATAGTCCAAGAAGTTTCGAGACTGGATTAACAAGAAATAGAGAAACGTTAAGATGGTGGTTTTAATGGTTCAGGTGTTCTACATAACTTCCCCTCATGTGGGCAGATTCCTATCTACATATCTCATCTATAACTTCAGTCACATAAACTACAGGCCAAAAGGGTAAAAAACAAATCCAACACTAAATCCAATTGGCACACACACCACACTTTTAGCAAATATCCCTCAACTTCTCATAGAATCTCCAAAGAATAATCTGCCTTACAGAATTACAATCAGTCAGAGTGCCCATACAACATTAACACTGCAAATTCTTAATAAATTCACCAAATTACTCAACCTTATTATCATTCGAGCTGCACAAAATCATTCACATCCACAGCGAAATCTCACCAAACTTGCAAACTGACTTCATCATAAAATACGTATAGCTTTCAGTCTGTATTTACTCTCCCATGTTAAGACAACACCAACCTGTGCTCACTCTAAGGCGAAAATACTCGAAACCTGCTAAATCTGAATAATCCAACAGACCAAAGCATGAAATTTAAACATACAGCTTATCTTATCATCACTTCACTATTCTGATTGCTCAGAAACGCGCTAATAGCTGACACTAACATACGAGCATGTCAGGCACAAAGTTTTTCACTGCAGAACATCGAAGATGAGCCGCCTGCGTAGCTAAGGTAACTAACACACAAACCTGTGAGGTGGCGTTCTACTCGGAGATAAACCAGTTCGAATCCTGATGTCGTATGAAATTTTCACTGCCAGTATTTGGTCGACAAGGGAAGAAGAAATGGCGGCGAAAAGTTTATGATCAGCAGTCTTTGCACCAATGTCCCGGATTCAATTCCAAATCTCTCCACGGTGTCTTATGAAGTGAGAGTACGTGATATTGCTGATGGTGACCTCTCCGTCGGATGGGGATATTTCGCTGGGCGGTCACCGTTCGTGCTTTTCGATAGAAGTAGGCTATCTGCTGGCACCGGGTTTCATCCTTTCCCTTCCCTTCATCCATGACAAAACTGTATAAGCACTCACCACTGCCATCATCATAATAGATCAGAGGAAGGCAACCGCAAACCACCTCACTAGGACCCTGTCATGAGCGGCAAAGCAGGATTTCTGCAGCTGTAGCCCTTACGCTCATTCCCTGAGTATGGGACTATTTATTATACTGAAGATAATTCCCAGTTTCTACTAAATCAGTTCACCGATATGTAATACACCTGTAGTATATCACATCATTCGCAAAAGCCAGAAAAATAAACTATTAAGGAATTGCACTTAATCTCCACACCATTTTTCAAAAGCACAACATTTTTTCTGATTGACTCAAATAAGTCAACACAAGAACAGCAAGCAAGCATGTAAAAGCATTAACGCATGTACATCCTTTCTTCATCTAAAGTACTCAAAAAACAAAATAAAACAATAGAGTTTGACCACCTGAAGCTCCAAGCACACTACATCAACAATAAAGTTTCAGACACTCAAAGCTTATTTCATGAAAGCAAGACAGTACATGAAGTAAAATGTGTTAATAAATCCAACTGTGAAGCCTCAAATCACACTAACTGTATAGAAATAATGCAAAATCCACCGTCTAGTTCCACACAAATGGAATTTAAACTTATGAAGTGCCGCTACCATGTTATGGGCAAATCTATGAGAATATGCGGAGCAGTATTGGAGCAGCTACTAGTAGCTGGAGAGTGCAGGGTGTTGTCATTTCGGTTACAGCAACCGAACCGTAGAATTAGTGTTAGGCGGGCCAGGCTCGCTCGGTGAAACCTGCCAGTGCAGCGGTAACGAACAGCACAGGTAAGAGGATTTCCCCTTCAGCAGGTTCCGGTGGATTTACTGGGAACGTGACTAGAAGCAGCACCTTGGCATAACAGTTACACTGTTATCTTGTATAAGTAGCCATTATTTTTGTAACAGTTTCATTCACAGCTCAGTTATCTACCAGGACATGGGGTCTACGTCAGGCGCAGAGAGACATGGAGTCGCAAGTTGCAATCCCAAGTTCAAATCTCCGTTGCATTAGCAGCTTTCAGTAAGTCCACACTCCGGAGTTAGTGCCACAGCGCCGTAGGCCTTCTGGGCGCACTCCGACAGTAGCCCAGGGGACAACTGGTTGTATCCCATGGACGGTAGCCGTCTTCCATCACCGCAGTGGACGCGCCTTCGCGCTGAGCACCAACAACTACCCCGACGTAGTCATCCACCACAGCAAGATTGCCGATCGTCTTCGTGCACCACTGAAGCCAGGTGTTTGTGACATGACTGGAGCAATGGAGTCGCATTCCACACACTGAGCTGGCCAGCTGCCTGGACTCTAGCTAACACCTCATCAAATACCCGGTCCTCTTCCTATGCACTGGGGACGTTGTCACTACCATGAACCATCGCAGCACTGACGTACGAGTAGAAAATAAAATATTAATTTTGACTGTGGTATCATTCTGCTACCCCACCTCAACCCTCCACCACCTGCCATCCTTACGTCATAACCACCCCTCCACCCCTTGGGTCGGCTGTAATTAGCGTCAGAAGTTGTGGCGCCATCTTCAGTAGGCAGCAGACGGTCCATCGCCCATTCATCACAAAGTCTGGACCACGGTCTGCCGTGTCAATACAGTGGGGTGAGTGAGAGAACTGCTGGCAATTTGTGGTGTGTGTGTGACAGGCATGGGCTCTACGAGTGACCGTCTCCATAACTGGAGGATTGCTTCGTGTAAGCCAGAAGAACTAGCTGATCTCTCTGAGCTTCAGAGGGTAACTGCAAGGAACAGTATTTGGAGTCTCTTAGATGTTCACAGTGTAATTTTCTTGGGCATTCTGAGTCCCGTGTATCTGTAACTTGTTTTACGTGCCACTATTATGGCCATAGCTATGTTACGAGGCAATGTAGGGAGTCGAGATGGTTAATGATAAGGCATAAAATATAATTTTCTATTAATTTTTCAGTCTGTGAATTGTTGCGTGTTTGTACTGTGTGAGAAAGAGCGGTAAATGTGTTGCAATGGCAGAGCCAGAGACACAAGGCGTGTTGGAGCCACAGGCAATAAATTTATTGACAAAAAAAGTAACGCAGTTGTTGGCAGATAACACGGGGCTAGGGGGCCAAATTGCAGTTAAGGATGAGGGAATGGCAATGCTCCAGTCATCAGACCATGAGGAAAATCCAACGCCTCTAGCCTAATCATTCCCTTGATGGAAGGTCGCCTGAGCGGCGGGTATGGGTGGTTGGTTGGTCAGATAGTTAGTTATTACGAGTGTCGAAATTGCGTCTAGTGGGAGAGGCGAAAACCTTTGTAAGCTGTAGAGAAACACTGAGGAACGCAGAGACGTTCGAACGGTTGAAGCAGCGGCTTCTGTAGAGTGCAAGGTTCTTTCGGGGACGATTGAGTACTGTTACAAAGAGGCATGGGGAAGCCTTAGAGGATTTTGCTGATAGAATAAGGAAGGTGAATGTCCACACACATTTTTAGAGGAGAATCATCATTATCATCATTTTCTTTGGACCTTTGTCCCACTACAACGCGGGGTCGGCCTTCTTACTATGGATTTGACGATATTAGTGTCAGAGAAAGAGAACTGGCGTTCTACGGATCGGAGAGTGGAATGTCAGATTCCTTAATCGGGCAGGTAGGTTAGAAAATTTAAAAAGGGAAATGGTTAGCTTAAAGTTAGATATAGTGGGAATTAGTGAAGTTCGGTGGCAGGAGGAACAAGACTTCTGGTCAGGTGAATACAGGGTTATAAATAGAAAATTAAATAGGGCTAATGCAGGAGTAGGTTTAACAATGAATACGAAAATAGAAATGCGGGTAAGCTACTACAAGCAGCATAATGAACGCATTATTGTGGGCACGATAGATACGACGCCCACGCGTACCACAGTAGTACAAGTTTATATGCCAACTAGCTCCGCAGACGACGAAGAGATTGATGAAATGTATGATGAGATAAAAGAAATTATTCAGATAGTGAAGGGAGACGAAAACTTAATAGTCATGGGTGACTGGAACTCGATAGTAGGAAAAGGGAGAGAAGGAAACGTACTAGGTGAATATGAATTGGGGGGAAGAAATGAAAGAGGAAGCCGTCTGGTACAATTTTGCACAGAGCATAACTTAATCATAGCTAACACTTGGTTCAAGAATCATGAAAGAAGGTCGTATACATGGAAGAAGACTGGAGATACTAGAAGGTATCAGATAGACTATACAGGGTGTTACAAAAAGGTACGGCCAAGCTTTCAGGAAACATTCCTCACATACAAAGAAAGAAAATATGTTATGTGGACATGTGTCCGGAAACGCTTACTTTCCATGTTAGAGCTCATTTTACTACTTCTCTTCAAATAACATTAATCATGGAATGGAAACACACAGCAACAGGACGTACCAGCGTGACTTCAAATACTTTGTTACAGGAAATGTTCAAAATGTCCTCCGTTAGCAAGAATACATGCATCCACCCCCCGTCGCATAATATCCCTGATGCGCTGATGCAGCCCTGGAGAATGGCGTATTGTATCACAGCCGTCCACAATACGAGCACGAAGAGTCTCTACATTTGGTACCGGGGTTGCGTAGACAAGAGCTTTCAAATGCCCCCACAAATGAAAGTCAAGAGGGTTGAGGTCAGGAGAGCGTGGAGGCCATGGAATTGGTCCACCTCTATCAATCCATCGGTCACCGAATCTGTTGTTGAGAAGCGTACGAACACTTTGACTGAAATGTGCAGGAGCTCCATCGTGCATTAACCACATGTTGTGTCGTACTTGTAAAGGCACATGTTCTAGCAGCACAAGTAGAGTATCCCGTATGAAATCATGATAACGTGCTCCATTGCGCGTAGGTGGAAGCGTAGGTGACGAAACTAAAATGAGCTCTAACATGGAAATTAAGCGTTTCCGGACACATGTACACATAACATCTTTTCTTTATTTGTGTGTGAGGAATGTTTCCTGAAAGTTTGGCCGTACTTTTTTGTAACACCCCGTATAATGGTAAGACAGAGATTCAGGAACCAGGTTTTAAATTGTAAGACATTTCCAGGGGCAGATGTGGACTCTGACCACAATCTATTGGTTATGAACTGTAGATTAAAAGTGAAGAAACTGCAAAAAAGGTGGGAATTTAAGGAGATGGGACCTGGATAAACTGAAAGGACCAGAGGTTGTAGAGAGCTTCAGGGAACGCATTAGGGAACGATTGACAAGAATGGGGGAAAGAAATACAATATAAGAAGATTGGGTAGCTTTGAGAGACGAAATAGTGAAGGTAGCAGAGGATCAAGTAGGTAAAAAGACGAGGGCTAATAGAAATCGTTGACTAACAGAAGAGATATTGAATTTAATTGATGAAAGCAGAAAATATAAAAATGCAGTAAATGTAGCAGGCAAAAAGGAATACAAACGTCTCAAAAATGAGATCGACGGGAAGTGCAAAATTGCTAAGCAGGGATGGCTAGAGGACAAATGTAAGGATGTAGAGGCACATATCACTAGGGGTAAGATAGATACTGCCTACAGGAAAACTAAAGACACTTTTGGAGAAAAGAGAACCACTCGTATGAATATCAAGAGCTCAGATGGAAACCCATTTCTAAGCAAAGAAGAGAAAGCAGAGAGGTGGGAGGAGTACATAGAGGGTCTGTACAAGGGTGATGTACTTGATGACAATATTATGGAAATGGAAGAGGATGTAGATGAAGATGAAATGAGCGATATGATAGTGCGTGAAGAGTTTGACAGAGCACTGAAAGACAGAGACCTAAGTCGAAACAAGGCCTCGGGAGTAGACAACATTCCATTAGAACTACTGACAGCCTTGGGAGTGCCAGGACTAACAAACCTCTACCATCTGGTGAGCAAGATGTATGAGACAGGCGAAATACCCTCAGACTTTTAGAAGACTATAATAATTCCAATCCCAAAGAAAGCAGGTGGTAACAGATGTGAAAATTATCGAACTATCAGTTTAATAAGCCACGGCTGCAAAATACTAACACGAATTATTTACAGATGAATGGAAAAACTGGTAGAAGCCGACCTCGAGTAAGATCAGTTTGGATTCCGTAGAAATGTTGGAACACGTGAGGCAATACTGACCCTACGAGGCGGCCGAGCGGTTCTAGGCGCTACAGTCTGGAAGCGCACGACCTCTACGGCCGCAGGTTCGAATCCTGCCTCGGGCATGGATGTGTGTGATGTCCTTAGGTTAGTTAGGTTTAAAGCAGTTCTAAGTTCTAGGGGACTGATGACCTCAGATGTTAAGTCCCATAGTGCTCAGAGCCATTTGAACCATTTTTGACCCTACGACTTATCTTAGAACATAGATTAAGGAATGGCAAACAAACGTTTCTAGCATTTGTAGACTTAAAGAAAGCTTTTTACAATATTGTCTGAAATACTCTCTTTCAAATTCTGAAGGTGGCAGGGGTAAAATGCAGGGAGCGAAAGGCTATTTACAAATTGTACGGAAACCAGATGGCAGTTATAAGAGTCGAGGGGCATGAAAAGGAAGCAGTGGTTGGGAAGGGAGTGAGACAGGGTTGTAGCCTATCCCCGATGTTATTCTATCTGTATATTGAGCAAGCAGTAAAGGAAACAAAAGAAAAATTCGGAGTAGGAATTAAAATTCATGGAGAAGAAATAAAAACTTTGAGGTTCGTCGATGACATTCTCATTCTGTCAGAGACGGCAAATGACCTGGAAGAGCAGCTGAACGGAATGGACAGTGTCTTCAAAGGAGGATATAAGATGAACATCAACAAAAACAAAACGAGGATAATGGAATGTAGTCGAATTAAATCGAGTGATGCTGGAGGAATTAGGTTAGGAAATGAGACGCTTAAAATAATAAATGAGTTTTGCTATTTGGGGAGGAAAATAACTGATGATGGTCGAATTAGAGACGATATAAAATGTAGACTGGCAATGGCAAGGAAAGCGTTTCTGAAGAAGAGAAATTTGTTAACATCGAGTACAGATTTAAGTGTCAGGAAGTCGTTTCTGAAAGTATTTGTATGGAGTGTAGCCATGTATGGAAGTGAAATGTGGACGATAAATAGTTTAGACAAGAAGAGAATAGAAGCTTTCGAAATGTGGTGCTACAGAAGAATGCTGATGTTTAGATGGGTAGATAACTACTGAGGAAGTATTGAATAGAATTGGAGAGAAGAGAAATTTGTGGCACAACTTGACTAGGAGAAGGGCATATTCTGAGGCATCAAGGGATCACCAGTTTAGTATTGTAGGGCAGTGTGGAGGGTAAAAATCGTAGAGAGAGACCAAGAGATGAATATACTAAACAGATTCAGAAGGATGTAGGTTGCAGTAGGTACTGGGAGATGAAGAAGCTTGCACAGGATAGAGTAGCATGGAGAGCTGCATCAAACCAGTCTCTGGACTGAAGACCAAGAGAACAACAACAGTGTCAGAGGGTCACCGGATGGCCTTCCTGAGGCCCCCCCCCCCCTCCCCAGGACGGAATTAGGAATTAGTGAATTAGTGTACCCCTAGATGTTTGCGTCTAGTGCAAGCCATGAAATAAGGCGAACGTGATTTCAAATGTCTACAAGTCATGTAACTGAGGCGGGACGTGGGGCCCAGCCTGGTATTCATGGTATTGACTTAGTGGATTGTAGAAAACCGCCTAAAAACCACATCCAGACTGGCCAGCACAGTGGTCCTCGTCGTTAATCCGCCGGCTCCCTCGGGTAACCTGGCGGGTCATTGTTAGAGGATAATGATGAAGCAAACAAAATTCTGATACAAGAAGATAAGTAAACAGTGCTCGACGATTTATTAAGAGGCTTACCACCAGATATGTTAAGAAGAGTGTGTACAGGTGCACCTAAGGATCTCCATTCCGCTGTTAGGTAGCCAATGGAATGTGAGGAGATCAATATGACAACAGGGGTATGTGATAAGCGTGGACTGTTATCCACAAATGAAAAGTGTTACAGATGTGGGCATACAGGGCACATGGAGAGGCAGTGCCACCATACTCAGTGACATAGAGGTAATATGTATCAGTAGCAGAATTTTGACAACGGTAACAGGGGTGAACAGGTAGGAAATAAGCAACCTTCAAACGAAAGAAGGAACCGAATGTTCCTGTTAGAGTTAAATGCAGAGAGTACATATGCAGAGGTAGAATGTGCAATGGTAGGTGTTGTTGGATGCAAAAATTATACGTTTGTATTGGACACAGGGGCGCATGTGTCAGTAGACAGTAGTGACCTACTGGGTCGGAGGCAATGGAACTTGCCACGCTATAGGTCTGCCGCTGGGGTCAGTGGAGATATGTTTTAAAATAGAGGCAGTTCGTTTTAAGCAGTGTGTAGAGGTAGTGCCTCATGTAAGCGAGGGTTACAGCGTGGGCCTGGAGTTAAAATTTTTGCATCAACATCATGCCAAAATTGACTTTCGGTGACGTGTGGTGGAACTTAGTGGAAAACATTTCAGCAAGGGGAAACTGTCACCAGTGTAGAGCTGTCGTGAGGTGCATCTGTCGTACTGTGCAATCTAATTAAACTGTGATCAAACACGCAAAGACTTGATTTGCATGATTCTGTGCCAGGTGGTACCAGAAAGTCGTTTGGGTGAGTTTGGATCCTGACTTATCTGTCGATATGTTACGGATTATTGAGCAGCTGGAAGAAAACGATGGTCATTTCAACGAGTTGTTCTGTTGTTAAGAATGTTGTACGCTTAGGGGAGAGAAATCGCGGGAAGGTTGTGCAGGTGAATCTAAATCATTTTGGCACCGAAGATGTGAATTGACAATGGGGTTGTTAGCAGCAAGTTTGGACATTCCGGAGGAGGAGTATTGGTGAATGTAGGGTGGAGACAATGGACAGCCGCAGATCGCGACTAAGACTGCATCGCGTGAAAAGATGAAGCATCTAAAGGAAGTAGAGAGAGTGTGGGTGGGGGAGTTGGTGGGATTTGAGGACTTATTTTTTCCTCAGTCTCCAACTCCAGCAATGCTCGTTAGACAGCACTGAGTTACAATGGAAAGTGAAGCACCAGTGTACCAGAAACCGTGTCGGATACATCGATGTTTGCAAGCGATTATGGAGGAGTTTCTCAAAAAGAGAAGAGAGCAGTAATAGAAGACAGCATTAATCAATGGGGAGTGGGGGGATGGGGGGGGGCGCAGGAATTGTGTTTCTGCCTAAGAGGTCTATGGACAGTCATAAGATGTACAGTTTCTGCTGTGATTACCGTCACCTTAACAGTGTAAAAGGTAGCGACAGATGTGTACCCCATACCCAACGTCACGGAGACTATCCATATCGAGCCAGTGACAGCATTTCTTCAACATGGATTTACGAAGGGACACCATCACCTGGAGGAGGTACCGGAGAATAGACAGTCGTTAAAACTGAAGACTGCTCCTGTGACATTTCAGCGACTGACGGACTGAGTATTGAGGGAACTGAAGCCTCTCCAGTGTCTAGTCTACCTGGATGATATAATTGTGTTCTTGAAAGACATGGAGGAACATAGGCAACAGCTTAGAGAGGTATGAAGAATGTTTTTTATTCAACTTTTCACAGAAGAATCCTAGTCTGCATATTACCTAATATGGACAGAAGTATCAATTTGTCCCCACAACGCTTCAAGCATACAAAATAATTGCTGGTCCTGTTATATTCTATAGCAATAATTACAGAACAAGCCATCCAGTTTCCTCTCAACATTAGATCACCATGAAGTATCAGTTTATTGTACTACGCTGATTAGAATTCATTGTATCCACAAATATTGGCATGGTTATTGAATAACTGACACGTAACTTTCACCTAACGTAATTTTAAGCATATAAGCATATTAGCACAACAATGTAAGTAACAAAATCGCCAACATGAACAACAATCAATGCACTTAGCAATAATTCTCCTGCTGGAAGAAAGCAGATATCACAATCCTACCTTTTACATTTTGTAACAAATCTCTAATAATCACACAGCTCAGCCAAATATAATGGCGCATAAAAGTAAGAATTGTTAGTGAGTGCGGATAGTGTGCACACAGCTACTTGATCAAAAGATGATCAGAAACAATCCTGGCGGATAAGCCAGTCGAAACCGTTTACACTGGCAGGATAAACTGAGCGTTAATATGTTCTGTGTTATCCTTCAATCAGAAGATTCACAACAGGAAATTATCCTGGCAGAGAGTCGCCAGTTGAATGTAGTCACTACATTTAAACTTTATCCTGTGAGTATATAACCATGTTATGACTCTGATTTTAATGCCCCAAAAACATTCCCCTTCGTATGAAATTCTCCCATAAATAAAAAATAACGCAGTTTGCCTATTAAGAATGTATATGCTGCAGTGAACCAACTTTCTCATAGTGCAACGGAATAATAAAAGGGCATTTAACATAAGTTAAGTCAAGAAAATTGCAACCAAAAGCTTCAGCAGCTCTAATGCAACCTGTCAATGCTAGTGTATCATTCTTCACACTAATGGCGTGCAATGCAGATAAACCTCCACACTGATTCTATAACTCTTTACCAAACGAAACTGTCTCATTTACAGGCAAAGTTTCGAATTTTTCGTTGATGCACAATTTAAGTATTGTAGATCACCTGCAGCTCGCACTCAACTTACTTAGCTGAAAGGTTCTTTTAAAATTAAGAAATGTTGCTTCTGATGAAGGCAGTTCATGTGCTGTTATGACTGAATATGCAGTGTTCAGTAATGGTTTTTTTCATGAACAAGGAATAAGTGAGCACATGACCTTGATGACATCTACGTTATAGACTCTGCATGAGAGGAGTATTTACGAAATATACATAAGGTTTTCCAACGCCTTCTGCAGAAGGGCCTTGGCTGAAAGCTGGAAAAGTGCGATTTTTCTCCCCAAAGTTGCATTTTTTTGTAACATATGCTTAAGAAAGATGATCTCATACCTACCGACGAACACATCAATCTGCTGGCACCCAAAAACCTGAAGCAGCTCCAATATTTTGTGGGTAAGATTTCGTATTACGCTAAGTTCATTCTCCAGGCCATGAACATCTGCCATCCACTTAAACGGCTTCGCCAAAAGGGCATTAAGTTTGTCTGGTCTGTGGATTATCAATGGGCTTTTCAGACCCTCAAGCATTAGTTCTATTCTTCTCCCTGATTGGATTCTTTTACGCTGAGTAAACCTTTAACGGTGGACTGTGATGGATCTCAGTGTGGCATTGGTGCAGTTCTATCCCATAAAAACCCAGATGCCACCGAACAGGCCATCGCTTATGCATCAAGGACGCTTTCTACAGCGCAGCATAATTATTCACAGATGAGAAAGGAGTCACTGGCTATTGTTTCTGGAATTAAAAAGTTGCACATTTTATTGACTGGGGCAAGGTTCCTCCTCATCACTGACTGCAAGCCACTCATTTCCTTCTTTGGCCTTCATTCCAAGCTACCTGGTAGGACAGTCCACTGTGTGCTGAGGTGGGTTTCCACCTCAGTTATTACTGCTATAATATTCGTTTCTGCTTCACTGCCCAACATGCAAATGAATATGCGCTATCATGGCTGCCAGTGGGGCTCGATCCGAAGGATGAATGTCAGTAAGCTCTCCTGTTCACACTGGACGATATCTTGCAGCAAACCTTGTCGGATTTTCCACTGACAGCACTAAACGTCGCGACCGCCATGGCGGCTGACCCGTTTTTCTAGAAAATCGTTTTGGCTGTCCAGGTTGGTTGGCTGGAGTGCATCTCTTTAAGAGCGGATCCAGCATTGTGATCGACTCAACACTGTCCAGGAGGGTCCCTCTTCTTGCCACGATAGAGCAATGCTATCAAGTGCTCTCTGTCTCCCTCTCCCCCCTTCCATGCATCGCATTCTCACATACTCCAGTTGTTGCATGTGTTGTACTGGGTGTGACTCATATAAGGGCGTTAGTCTGATGTCACATGTACTGGCTGACCATTTATCATGACATCAGACATCTGGTGCAGGCTTGCAGGGCCTGTACAAAGAACAAGGCTGTGCTGCTGTGCCACTTTCCCATTGGCCGGTCCTGGAGTACCCTTGGGACAGAATGCACGTCGTTTCACAGGCCCAAGTTTGGATAGCATGTGGTTGTTGGTAGGACGATGCTCTGTCAAACTTCCCATACATAGCTAGGCTGTTCTCCACATCGTTGACTGCCACTGTTCACATGTTGTCAGTCATTTTTGTCATTGAGGGACCCCCAGAACCCTCATGTCCAATAACGTTTGGTAATTTGGTAATTTGTGGTGCAGAAATTTGAAGTGTCCTATTTCACCTGACTTCTAACTCGGAGGTGAGATGCTTCATGTGTCTGTTCAATACCCAAATTAGGAAATCCATTGTGGTGATGATGTGTTGCTGAGTTTTCTGGCTATGTACCATGTAACACCAGTCAGTGGGTGCAGTCTGGTGGAACATTCACATGGGTGCCAATGGTGGGGTTTCCTGGATTTGATACACCCTGAGTTGAATGTGGCTCGATTAGTTTCCCCCCAGGAGTGCCATTTGGGCATGGTCTTTTAACCGGCAACAAGGGTGGCTGCCTGGTGTAATGGTGGGTCACAAAGGTCCGCTCTTGTTTGTGGTGGATGTCGGTCAGGAGCTACTGACCTGTCATGCAAATGAGTTGTCTCACACCCTGTTGGGTCATCACTGCCACAGTCTTCCATTCAGCCAGGTGGCAGGTTTGATCATATTTTCGTTCCAGGTGTGGCTCCCACTTGGTGCGATGTGCTTCCCTGTTTCCACCTCCTTCACACCCTGCACCACCCTCCCTTCGCATTTGACCTCAGACCCCACCGATATTTGCTGCTCCGCCTCCCAATGTGAAGCCCATGGACTTCGATCCACCCTCATCCTTCTCCATGTCCTCTTCCCTTTCGTCAGTTGATGTGGCCTCGCCTCCAAACGCCTCCAGTGGACCAACCGCTGTCTCCCCCTCTGCACCCTTCTGTCCCTCCAATGGGGTCGGCATCGTCTCCTTTGATGGTTGATCCACTGCCCAGGTCTCCAGCGCTCTCTCCAGTTCTGCTCCAGAGGTCTCAGCCCAGACCTGGCCCTGCATTGCCTTTTCGGGGGGGAGAGACGTAGTACAATTGCCATGGTATGTGCAGACCCACACACAGAAGTGTTTACCTGCTGGCGGCAGTAAGCTGGGCGAGGCAGTTCTGACGCTGAATTCAACCACTGTGGAACTCACCTTGCACATCATGCCATGTGCCTTTTCCGTGTGCCCAGTCGTCAGCCGTCCGCGACTGTCGTGTTTGTCTTTATCCCTGTGCACAACTAAACGCTGTTTCGGTCTTCCTGCTTCCTGTAGATTGACTCACAAGGCGAGTTTTCATTTTCTTTTGCGAGATTCTATTCCCCAGCTTGTTGCTGAGTAATCATCGGCCCATACAGTACCTTGTGCTGATAGTGTTGTTTGATGGCGTTGTCACGCGTCGCCGGCCGTGGTGGCCGAGCGGTTCTAGGCGCTGCAGTCTGGAACTGCGCGACCGCTACTGTCGCAGGTTCGAATCCTGCCTCGGGCATAGATGTGTGTGATGTCCTGAGGTTAGTTAGGTTTAAGTAGTTCTAAGTTCTAGGGGACTGATGACCTCAGAAGTTAAGTCCCATAGTGCTCAGAGCCATTTTTTTGAACCTCAGATGTTAAGTCCCATAGTCCCAGAGCCATTTGAACCATTTGTCACGCCTCTGCAAATAACTGAAATATAATTATGTAAATGCAGCGCGAGCCAGCAACCATCTCACCAAACTCCTGGACGATGTGCCCATTTCAATAACACAAGACTAAGCGTCTATACTTTACAAGCCAGTATATTCACGGCAGCAAGCAAAGGGGGTTGTTCGAGGTGGCAGGCAGAAGACAAGCGAGAGTCCACTCCGTCCTACCGAACCCAGACTTCAGTGTTAAGCAGTATCATTGGCTAGCTAGATTTAACATTCAAAATGGTGGTTACAGACAACCATTGTAGTTTCCAAGCAAAGTTGAAGCCTCTCTAGCAGAAGTAGATATTGACTATATGATCTTTGAGTCATGCAAGTGCTTAGCAACTCGCATACAAATACATGACATGAAAGTCGTCAACAGCTGGTGGCTTTTAATCTGACACAGATGATATGGGGCAGGTGAACGACACGTTAGTTCTTGTGGAAGCAGAAGCGGAGAGCAATAAAATTCTGGCTCAATGGGATACTACCTAGTTGGCAAATCTGTTACAGGGAGTGCTAAATAACGCTAAGTTGCTATGATGGCTAAGTGTGGAGGTTACTAGCTGCCCCGGCCGCTGTGACCGAACGATTCTAGGCGCTTCAGTCCGAAACCGCGCTACTGCTACGGTCGCAGGTTCGAATCCTGCCTCGGGCATGGACGTGTGTGATGTCCTCAGGTAAGTTAGGTTTAAGTAGTTCTAAGTCTAGGGGACTGATGACCGCCGATGTTAAGTCCCATAATGCTTAGTACCATTTGAACCATTTGACTAGCTGTGTTAAGAGGATGGCCGTTATGGTGAACAAGCGAAGTTGCGGAACTACAGGCAGCCTTACACTGCACTGGAATTAATTCTGCCTCCAGGGGAAAACGTTTTGTCACTGTACAACGATCCTGCAATAGTATCACGTACCAAGGGAAGACGTTGTACAAACTAGGTCAAAGGAGATTATGATAGTTACGTCAGGCAGGAGGAGCAGATAAATAATTAAGTGCAATTGGGCGCAGATAAGTATATGGAATAGAAACCCAATATTCATAAATGTCAGCATTCCTCAGAAGAAAAGGCTCTTTTAAAAAACATCTTAGATATTCTTCAAAAGGTGGATAGTGATGTTCCAAATCCAACTCGTTACCACGTGTGACAGGTAAAGCAAGTTTATCCTGTGAATGCCTTAAATCATCATCATTTCTTGAGGATGCATTTTCGATATCTGCATGTGACATTGAACAGGAAGGTCTAGGCTCATCAGCATCTACGTCCACACGAGCTATTTGACTTGACCGAGACGCATTCTGTCGTAGATATGACAATATTTCAGTCTTCATATTTTCTGTTTAATCGCTAGTCAAATACTTCGTTTTAAATCGGGGATTTATTAGAGTTGTAATATACAAATGCGGAGTATCTCTTGCGTATGAAAATCTCCTGTTAAGAGACTCTGATAACTGGGTCTTGAGCAGTTTAACATTCTCAGGATCTTCAACTTTTGTGGTCACTTTTGAGTTAAACATGACGATTAATGGTATTATTAAAGATACTGATGAAGAGTCGCTTGAAATATCAAGTGTTGCTTGATGAAAATACAGTAGCTTATATGTACCCATTCTTCTGCATTTGGGACTATTGTCCCACCGCGTTCCGCCATGTACAAATTGATAGCATTTTTTTGTACAACGAGCCTTTTCAACATTAAATAAGTGCTGTTCCAGTGGGTTTCGACACCGAGAATGAAAATATGTTTGCCGGCCGATGGTGGCCGAGCGGTTCTAGGCGCTTCAGTCTGGAACCGCGCGACCGCTACGGTCGCAGGTTCGAATCCTGCCTCGGGCATGGATGTGTGTGATGTCCTTAGATTAGTTAGGTTTAAGTAGTTCTAAGTTCTAGGGGACTGATGACCTCAGATGTTAAGTACCATAGTGCTCAGAGCCATTTGAACCATTTTTGAAAATATGTTTGGGTAAGTCGCATGTTTCTTGAAACTAGTTTAAATACCAGGAACCTTGTTCAGTTCTTTTAAAATGTCCTACAATTTTGCGACATTTTTTATTATACCCATTACAGCAGCGTCTTTGAATGTAACATCATAAATAACTAGCTGCAGCGTATGAGCTACACATGCCATATAAGCCAAGTTTCCTCAACGCATAATTGCTTGCATATTAAAACCATTGTCGCAGATAATCATGTGTTTTTTATTTGTTAAATTAAACTCGACAATAATTTGGTTAAGTTTCTCTGAAATATGCTGCCCTGTGGGATGTTGTTCCAAGACACTGGCTGACAGTGTAACTTTTTTCCTTTTGGGCCTTTAGTGAAGAGGGCTGTGCAGCTTAGCAATGAGCACGTCCCTCAGTATGTCAGTGGTAAAGCTGACCCATTCGGCCTATTCTAAAAGAAGTACGACTTTTCCTTTTACTTCTTAGTACGTCGCTGGCATTAAAGCCGTTCTAAAGTATTTCTCAGACTTTTTCCTGTTCCTGGACGGAGTGTCAGCGTCAGTCAAACTGGGTCTACGAAATGCATCCCCTTCAACAAGGTTGTGTGACAGCATGTCGACGATAGTGAGATCCATAATACTTTTATCGGTTCGCAACGATATCGAATGACTATCAGGCTGCGGCAAAGCTACTTTTTTTCTCAATAATACCCGGCAAAGTAGAGTGTTTGACTTAACTTTTGTCTTGCGAAAAGTTAAATGTCTCTGGTTCTTTTTTGATCAAACTTTGGTGTTTTTCATTTGTCTTACAATTAGCTGCTTATTCACTTTTATGAAGTTTTGACAAAGGATTTTTAATATTTATAGTGGTCTGTCGTTTTATTAAGACACTATCAAGAGACCGTTATTTACTACATCCATTAGAAGTTGCTTTATCTTCGTTTTTCCAAAAATATTTCCAGATGGGAGGCACTATGTACCTGAAAGAAAAGATAATAGACAAATAAATCTTTCAACAATCACACCAGCCATCTCTAGCCCCAAACTAAGCCGAAGCTTGTACTTTGACTATTAGACAGGGCAATAAACATACTTAAATACATAGAAAAATCAAAGCAATTGGTACAAATGATCGTGCTCATCACACGACATATACCCACGGGATTCGAACCCGCAACCCCACGGCTTAGTAGATCGGAAAGCGAACCACTGGACCAGAGAGGCCACGTATATAAACTCTTGATTAATTAAAAAAATAATTCATGCACGTATAAGGGTATGGTCACAGTGCTACCGACTGCGGTCGTCAGATTATTTTCGACAGATATCAACCGATATCGTCGGCCGGTTGGGTGGTCACAGTGCTCCGACCGTATTGGTCGATTACACGGGTTTCCGTATGTTCACTTCGCATCAGTGAAAGTAGTCTACGAAGTGAATATTCCACAACTGTTTTTAACACGTTTTAACCTAAAATACAGATTAATAAAGGCAATGCAATACGAAACGGCGAAGTAATTCTTACTAGAACAAAAAGCTAAAAATCTTGAGCACTGCTTCAATTTCTGTAAAATTACAAATTTCTTGGGGATTTGAAAAGTTAATTTATTATTGTTAGTAATATTATTTATTACTATTATTATTATTACCTTTCCGGAGCGCCCGTTGTGCCAGGAGGTGCCTGAATATCTGGTGAATTTATTTTTCGTCCTAAACTTGTCAAAAACAGTAGCCAACGATGTTAAAACAAAATACTTTTATACTTTTTTTGTGCAAAAAGAGAATGTGTGAAGCGAACATATATGCCATTACACATACTGCTCAAACGATCTGACTGAATTAAAAGGTGTAACTCCCGAACATCTACCGTCTTTAACATGTAAGTGTGTAAAGACGAGGAAAAACAGAAGTTCGTATTTTGGCCCTGAGCACTATGGGACTTAACTGCTGAGGTCGTCAGTCCCCTAGAACTTAGAACTACTTAAACCTAACTAACCTAAGGACATCACACACATCCATGCCTGAGGCAAGATTCGAACCTGCGACCGTAGCAGTCGCGCGGTTCCGGACTGCGCGCCTAGAACCGCTAGACCATCGCGGCCGGCAATCGTATTTTGGTTCTTCAAGCATATAGAGCAGCAGAATATGCAATGTGAGAAGTATTTGTCATATACAAGCCCTCTTCTAACAAAATAAATGCTCTCTGGTTTCAAATTAACAATTTCTTTCGTTAGTTTGCAGATTATTTGTCGTATTAGGACTTTAAAAAAATGGTTCAAATGGTTCTGAGCACTATGGGACTTAACATTTGAGGTCATCAGTCCCCTAGAACTTAGAACTATTTAAACATAACTAACCTAAGGACATCACACACATCCATGCCCGACGCAGGATTCGAACCTGCGACCGTAGCGGTCGCGCGGTTCCAGACTGAAGCGCCTAGAACCGCTCGGTCACCACGGCCGGCTATTAGGACTTAAACACAAGAACAATATTTTGAGCAGCCCGTACATAAACATGTATTTATTTTCAAAAATGAAATAGAATGTAACGCCTACTGACGATTGCAGAACAGTGATGAACATATGTCGCAATAAATCTAAAATTATGGTTAAAAAAAAACGGCGCAAATTGTTGTTTCTTTAGTCTCAAGGCCAACAGCAAGACATAAATATCTTTTACCTTAAATCGAAATACAACTAAATAAAGAAGTGTAAATAAAAATAGTATTTGTGGAGTTCTTGTGGGTCAGTGCGTGCCCCTCTGCATGCGATTTGTATCGAAGACATGTGAATATATTGAGAAGTAAATAACTTAACAAATATTGTAAAAACAATACTTACGTTTTTTTGTTTTTTATGTGATTTTCACAAACTCAATCTTCTCTTCTTCTCGATCATATAAAAATATTCGCAGTCGTATGATAAAATACCAAAGCAGATAATCTAATTCGCGTACGAATTTATGTTTACTGGCGATTTTGGCCAACAGAAGCAACACAGTTTACTACACTCCATGCCAAGCATGTGAAAGTTTCGTGACTGTTGCAGTTTAACTCTCGGGTATCCATCGCGCACGAGCAGTTCTAACAGTTCAGTTTCGGCGCTTGCTGAAAACTTCGGCTTCGGCCAAAACTTCGGCATATTTTGGCCGAAGCCGAAGGTCTGGCTAAAGGTGGGATTTTTGGCCGAAGGTGAGATATTTGACAGAAGGTGCCCGAAGCCGAATTTTCGGTCCGATACTAACTACAGGAAACTCCTTATACAGTCTTAATACCATATAACTGGAACCTCCATATAAGAATAATTTTATAAAATTGTTTAGTCAGTACCACTTAGGTTCCTGATTGGGCGTCGAAAAAGAATGCCGACTATGTTGAAAGCCTTTTTAATTATTATTTCAACAAAGTCTCTCTACTGTCCAGCGTGTTTAATTACTACTATAACAATTCTTAGTACTGTATAATTATGTTAAACCAAATTGTACTACTGCAGTGCCGTCTGGAGAGCTTACAATGTGGTACTGTGTTTACTAGACATAGCACTCTCTTTTCATCTGTAATACGAGCATGAACACTGGCAGTCGACCCATTAATCTTGTGTTTTTTACATACAGTTATTTTAATCGAGATTTGCCAACACCCAGGGTGTTCCACGATCCTTACACATACATTTGTGATATGACACGATACAAATCGCAGATGGAGGAGATTGCATGAATTTTGAAGTTGTAGGTATGTAACTTTACCATATGTGTGGACATGCCAGTACACGGTCATTCGGGTTCTGTCCTTGCAGATCCGAAGATCCGAATTTGGTCTTACCGAAACCGGACATCTAAATAAATACTTTACTAGCCATCTTGGATATTTGTAGCTCTACCAGAGTTCATTATACTAAAGATCGTCCCCATTCTGGCAATGTCAGGAATCATGACATAAACTGAAGCGCCAAAGGAACTGGCATAGGCATGGGTATTCAAATCAGAGATATGTAAAGAGGCAGAATGCGGCGTTGCCGTCGGCGACGCCGATATAAGACAACAAGCGTCTGGCGCAGTTGTTAGATCTGTTACTGCTGCTACGATGGTAGGTTATCAAGATTTAAGTGAGTTTAAACGTGGTGTTATACTCGGCGCACGAGAGATGGCACACAGCAACTTCGGGGTAACGATGAAGTGGGGATTTTCCCGTACGACCATTTCACAAGTGTACCATGAATATCAAGAATCTTGGAAAACATAAAATCTTCGACATCACTACTGGCGGAAAAAGATGTAGCAAGAACTGGACCAACGACGACTGAAGAGAGTCGTACAACGTGACAGAAGTGCAACTCTTCCGCAAATTGCTGCAGATTTCAATGCTGAGCCATCAACAAGTGTCAGCGTGCGAACCATTCAATGAAACATCACCGGCATGGGCTTTCGGAGCCGAAGGCCCGCTCATGTACTCTTGATGACTGCACGACACAAAGCTTTACGCCTCGCCTGGGCCCATCAACACCGGCATTGGATTATTGACGACTGGAAACATGTTGCTTGGTCGTACGAGTCTCGTTTCAGATTGTTTGGAGTGAATGGACGTGTACAGGTATGGATACAACCTCATGAATCCATGGGTCCTGCATGTCAGCAGGGGACTGTTAAAGCTGGTGGAGGCTCTGTAATGGTGTGGGGCGTATTCAGTTGGAGTGATATGGGGACCCTGATAAGTCTAGACACGACTGTGACAGGTGACATGTACGTAAGCATCTATTCATGTCCATTGTCCATTCCGACGCACTTGGGCAATTCCAGCAGGACAATGCGACAGCGCCCACGTCCAGAATTGCTACAGAGGAGCACTCTTCTGAAATTAAACACTTCCGCTGACCACTAAACTCCCCAGGCATGAATATCATTGAGCATATCTGGGATGCCTTGCAACGTGCTGTTCAGAAGAGATCTCCACCCCTTCATACGCTTATGGACTTATGGAGAGCCCTGCAGGATTCAGTATGTCAGTTCCCTCCAGCACTACTTCAGACATTAGTCGAGTCCATACCACGTCGTGTTGTGACACAACTGCGTGCTCGCGAAGGCAGGTGTACCAGTTTCTTTGAGTCTTCAGTGTATTAGTCGAGTCCATACCACGTCGTGTTGCGGCATTCTGCGTGCTCGCGGGGGCCCTACGTAATATTAGGCAGGTTTACTAGTTACTTTGGGTCTTCAGTACATGTTAGTGTTTTGGCGCAGCAATCGTTCTAGAGTCCGTAGCGGTCGTAAATATTCACAGTTTTTAAATTAATCATTAAAAGCGAAAAGGGTTAAATTTGTGAATGCATCCCAGAATCTCCTATTTTAATTCCAACCTGCCACAGTTGTCAATTTAGCGAAGCTCCATTTGCGTGTGTGTGTGTGTGTGTGTGTGTGTGTGTGTGTGTGTGAGAGAGAGAGAGAGAGAGAGAGAGAGAGAGTGAAGTTAACTGCATTAAGACTAATCGTGATCCAGACACACCCTAAAGCGCCCATGCTGAAATAAAGTTACGCAACACAATGAGTGACGCTATGAAAAATTGTGGTTCGAGCAGTGAATTTAAATGTAGGGAATACGTAGTTTATCACTGAAAATTATTAAATATGACCAGAAAGAGACCATCAACTCGAATCAAAGACATAACTTAAGTGAACGCTTTAATTTATTACAAAAAGGCATGAAGATGAACGAGCATCTAAAGAAGTCATGATAGCACGAAAATTACAAACAAAAATGGTTCAAATGGCTCTGAGCACTATGGGACTTAACTGCTGCGGTTATCAGTCCCCTAGAACTTAGAACTACCTAAACCTAACTAACCTAAGGACATCACACACATCCATGCCAGAGGCAGGATTCGAACCTGCGACCGTAGCGGTCGCGCTGTTCCAGAATGTAGCGACTAGAACCGCTCGGCCACTCCGGTCGGCAATTACAAACATAGAATATTAACTATGAGACGTAGATAAGTGAACTATTGGTTGGCAAAGTTACTATGTGGGGATCTAAATTAGCTCGAGATCATGTGCCTCAGTTTGTGTCATTTAACTCGACCTACCTAACAACAAGGACGCCACCCCACTCTCCATTGTCGCCAAGTTTATTCAAGATGGCGGGAAGTCCAAATTTTGGCGGGTAGATAGGTCACTTGGCTACCTCCATTAACCTAACCCCGTCCCCTCCCCCTTGCCCTCCCCACCCCCAGAAAATGGCGGGAAGTTCAAATTCCAGCAGGATACGACAACACATCACATCTACCTCTACTAACCTAAGAGAATGGCGCGAATAAAGGTCACTTGGGCTACATCCACTAACCTAAGTCATCCGACTGTCACCACTTCCTAGGAATTGGAGGGAAAAGGACTCAGCCTGTGCTGGTCAGGATGGACATAAGTCTTTATATTGCAGGCAGTCTTTATTTAAACGATTAGAGGCAGTACCTCCATCCAGTGCATTCACCACGAGGTCTGGAGTCCAACTGACCAAGTACATAGTACCCCCATCAGTGGGCACCGTCGACCCCGTGACGCAATCCAAGATGGCGGTCTGGAGGGGAAAAGTAGCCCACTTGCTGGAGCAGGACAAGGAGCTGTTGTTGTCTGTCTCATTCACGATTTATACGATGAGGTCACGCGATCTGCTCCCAACACACTGAGCGCTGCTGGTAGTCCTAAACAACAGCAATATGGAGGACAGTACTGGTCACCAACATACGACCCATCCCAGCAGAACATCCCTGTGCTAGTGCAACCACAGACTGCAGATGCTACGGATAAGAAGGCATCGTGTGTACCCATGCTTTTCAGCTCTACATACTATTTAACTCCCTGTGGAACGAAACGTGTAAACATTCGTATAGAAGTACATCATGTCTGGGGCTTGCATGCGAAAATAGATATTGAAAATACATAGAAGTGTGTTTAAGTGCCAGTTTTTGAGTTCGATTGGGGCGAAATATGTAGTGCACAGCGCCACATCGATCAGCAGATGACTACAGAGTATTATTCAACTCGTTCTCCCCCAGACATCCGTCTTACTGGAGTGACACTATCTATTACAACAGTGTATGATGACTGCGCACTATGTGTGAAATCGGGTGACAACTGTGGTTACCTAAGGCACACCTCAGGTGATCTGGATACTGCGCTACGTCTTGCATTGGAGAGACTGAACCGCTGGTTGACGAGCATAGTCTCTGCATACAGTGATGTTGTAAACCTTCTACGTGTGCATAGTGTACATGTTGATGATTTGGAGCAGTACCTTTCTTTGCTAATGAATGCTGAACCAAACGAGAAGTAGATTAAATGTGCGTGTGGAAAACCTGAGTACTGTGAGGCATCCATTGGCTTGAGGCAGATATGCGCGGAATTTATTGCATGTCAAAAAGCTTTGTTTGGGAAATACTGTACAGGTACGAAGAAAAAGATAAAGAAAGCGTCTGATGATTTTCTTGTAATGCTGCTTCCTACGTACGATATTTAAATAAATAAATAATGTATGTGTATATAATCTCAAACAGTGTTTGTATTTTATTTCATACCTCTCTGATTATAGTCAAAGTATTACGCTTACTAATATTATTATTTTTCAATGTTACACCAGTTATTCACAAAAAAGTGAATGATAAAGTTACTCTTCAAGGGTAAAATATACATATAGCTGACTTCTCTGTGTAGCCAATATAGCTCAGTCGGTTATGTGATGGAGCTATGGTGGCTACACATACTATTACCGTCACTTCAAGTGTATCTTCCTATATATGTCAGCTACTTTTCAGTACCTGGCGTAGTTAGTATTACGGCAGGGTGGATGTAACATCCTCATCACAAAGACTTTGTTGTCGGTGACTGGTCCTGTGAAGATGCAAAAGAAGACTTGAGGAAGAAGAAGAACGGAATTCTCTTTCGTGATAATATACGAGCAATTATAGTAGGTCCATCCAATTGTGGCAAGACTAATGTCCTCATGACGCTGCTAACACATTAGATGGAGTCAGATTTGAACATATATGTGTATTCTCAAAAACACTGTTTCAACCGAAGTATCAGCTATTATACGAGATATATAGCGCAGTGTAGATGATGTTACATACACGACATTCAGTGAAAGCGGTGATATCCCTCCACCTGAAAAAGCAAAGCCAAACACTGTCTTCATATTTGACGATGTTGTTGTCGGAAACCAAGACCAAATTCGAAAATATTTCTGTTTCGGTCATCATATGGGTGCTGATGTATTTTATCTAAGCCAAACATATTCCAAAATCCCGAAACAGTTGGTTAGCGATAATGCAAACCTCACTATAGCCTTCAAAAAAGAGAATCTGAATTTTAAACACATTTACCAGGCACATGTCGGAACTGACATGTCATTCAATGATTTTGTAAAGATATGTGCTGATTGCTGTAATCATTCACAGTATGGGTTTCTCGTTATTGATAAGACAAGAAAACTGAGTAGTGATAGGTACTGGCGAAACTTTCAGGAGTTGCTGCATGTATAGCACGGTAAGCGAGGTTAGTACATCAGTGTACGCTGCACCTTGGACAATTCGCGGGCATGTCTAGCTCTCAACCAGAAAGGATGGGTGTACACAGACAGAACATTCGCCTGTACATGGAGACGAAAATTCAGGCTATTGTGCATAAAGTTGGAGGTATGCGCAAGGAATTAGAGACGAATTACCAGACTCTTCTCAGAATGCTGAATGCATTAAATGAGTTAGTTAATGAAGTCTGTAAGAAAGTAACTGAGTTAACTGAAAAGGTCGAGGCTATTGAGGGAAAAATAGATGTAGAGTTCCTTGTTTTTGAGAAGGGGGAGCAGGCACATAGTAAGAGGAAGGAGAAGAGCGGATATATAAAGCCTCACGCTGCGAAGATGTATGATTAGTATACACCGAGATGTCAACGAAGCAGAAAGTGATTCAAGCGCGGAAAGCAGTTCGTGAAAAATTACGGTTGCTGAGGTTAGGGCATATGGATCGACAATAAACGCTAAGAGAGACCTTTAAGCCGGTTACTGAATCTCTCAGACAGCTCTCAGAAAAAAGAAAAACACGCCATAACGATGGTGTTGTCGTTGACGAATTCATTATCCGTCACGCCCTTGGTCAGATAGATAGAACATTCGGCGGTAGCAGGGGAAGACCGTACATGTTGGGAATGCGTCCTATAACTGTAACTGATGACACAATACAGATTGGTAATAGGCTGTTTGAGAGAACACCTGGCTTAATGAATCTTATTTTCCTAAGACCTACCAAAAATTCTATAAATTATTCAGTTAATGATAGGGAAACGTACCGTGAAATACTGCACATGACTGATGTACATAAGATCGCGAAAAGCCTGAGCAACAAGAAATATAAAACCGTTATAAAACCAATACTTGATGGCGAAAATAACAACAACAACAGCGGTGATGGTATTGACATTAAACATAAAGCAGTGAACAATCGAATCTCGCAGTATATATGACGACCTCAACGAGCTAATAGATCGATTACGGCTGCTCCTGGCATCAGCTGCCGCAGGTAATACAGCTCATTCGAATTAGACTGTTTCAATAATCGTTGAGTTTAGAGAGAGAGGTATCATCGAATAAGTATGGAGACAGTAGTTCGAGAACTGCACAAGACAGCACGCAAAACATACCCTCGTAAACATGTTATGGTTAAAGGTTTGGATGACTTATGGCAAGCTCATCTTGTAGATATGAGGGAATATTCACATGAGAATAATGGATTCAAATATATTTTAATGGTTATTGATACATACTCCAAATTTTCCTGGGCATTACCTGTTAAAGCAAAAACGGGTAGAAATGTCGCGGATGTTTTTGAGCGATTGCTACAGACAGGGACGAATCGATGCCCAGACAAGCTCCAAACCGATCACGGCGGGGCGTTTTACAATAGGTATTTCAAGATCGTTATGCAGCGGTACGCAATACATCACTACTCAACATCACTCACCTAAAGGCAAGTATAGTGGAGCGTCTGATGAGAACAATAAAAGGTGGAATGTGGATGTGTTTTAAGCTTCGTGGCTCATACAAGTCGACAGATATCCTCCCAGAAATAATTGCTCAGTATAATCGAACCAAACATACCACAATAAAAATGAGACGAATCGACGTTCGTCATAATGGACTCATGGATACGCTGTACTGTCGCATTAAAATGCTGGATCCATTCAGACAGAAGTTTAATGTAGGTGATTTGGTACGTATCTCAAAACACAAGACGGCATCTGAGAAATCATACCAACCGAATTGGTCAACAGAGATATTTATAGTTTCAAAGGTGCAAAAAAACGAATCCTAGAACTTATATATTGAAGGATAGTAAAGGTGAAGAAATTGCAGGCTGCTTCTACACCGAGGAGTTGCAGAAAAGATCAGAACCGGATTTGTTTCTCATGGAGAGAGTCATAAGGCGTCGGGGAAATAAAGCACTAGTTAAATGGCTTGGTTTTCCTGCTGCACAAAACAGTTGGACTTATGCTAACGATTTTCTATATAATGGGAGCACACAGTCCACAACCACCGCACTAGCATAACATGCGTGATAGGAGACGCATTAGATGAGGTGGTGGTGTTCTAGACAAACTGCCAGTGGATTACACATCCCTGGGTATAACTACTGTGGACCTGGGACAAAGCTTCAGAAATTCTTGGCATGAGGTGAGAAGGGGGTTAATCTGCTCAACGAAGCGTGTATGGAACATGACATTGCATACGCTGCAAATAAAGATCTATCAAATCGTCACATTGCAGATAGGATTTTAGCTGATAAGGCTAAGGCGATACGGATAAGAAAGGATATTGGTAAAGTTCAACGCATCGCAGCATTTTCAGTGGATAAAACCATGCGAGGAAAAATTAAGTTGGGTTTAGGAGTGATGAATTCCAAGCGAGTTATGAATGCTGCACGTTTTGCACTAAATAAGAAGCAGGAAAAGGGCGGGAAGCAGAGCTGTTTGAAGAACTGTATCCTGACAGCGATGTATGCAGCTAAAAGCGCACTGAAGTAAAAAGGTGCGGGAAGAAGAAGAAGAGAGCAGCTCGAGTTCTACCAGTACCCAAGATATCTGGCGGTTTTCTTCCATTTCTCGTCTAGACCCTCTCCGCGCTCTCGGCGGTAGGGACCCTCGCTGGTGGTGCTGCAGCTTTTGCTCGAACAGCCAAGAACGCGCAAAACTCCCAAGCGCAGTGAGAAGAGGCCAGAAGACATAACCGCATGATGGAAGCTGCAGCCATCGGAAAACGACTATACTTGAGACAATACAAGAAAGGGCTTGGTCTATTCGTAAATTTAAAAAAAAAGGCCGTTAGCGGCCCTACCAGATCGACCATTCACAAATACTGATCTATTTAAGTTTGTTAGAAACAAATTCAGCATTCCAAGATTGCGTGGTGTCCAGAATGAGATTTTCACTCTGCAGCGGAGTGTGCGCTGATATGAAACTTCCTGGCAGATCAAAACTGTGTGCCCGACCGAGACTCGAACTCCGGACCTTTGCCTTTCGCGGGCAAGTGCTCTACCATCTGAGCTACCGAAGCACGACTCACGCCCGCTACCCACAGCTTTACTTCTGCCAGTATCTCGTCTCCTACCTTCCGCACACTCCGCTGCAGATTGTAAATCTCATTCTGGAAACATCCCCCAGGCTGTGGCTAAGCCATGTCTCCGCAATATCCTTTCTTTCAGGAGTGCTAGTTCTGCAAGTTTCGCAGGAGAGCTTCTGTAAAGTTTGGAAGGTAGGAGACGAGATACTGGCAGAAGTAAAGCTGTGAGGACCGGGCGTGAGTCGTGCTTCGGTAGCTCAGATGGTAGAGCACTTGCCCGCGGAAGGCACAGGTCCCGAGTTCGAGTCTCGGTCGGGCACACAGTTTTGATCTGCCAGGAAGTTTCATTCCGTGATGTGTTTATGCGGGATACATTACCGAAGATTATGTGGAAAACTGGTGAATGTGGCTGGAGGCCCCAGCACCCACTGGGTATCATATGTTATGAAAAATGCAGATACTGCCTACTATTACGACTCATTAGGTGACCTGCAACCGCCAGAAGAATTACAGCGATACTTCACTCACAGAAGACGTGTGTTTTACAATTATCGGCGCTATCAGGACTTTAATACATACCTCTGTGGACATCTATGCATCATGTTTCTCTTGACGTTGACGAAGAAGAAGAAACATGCTATATAAGGAGGAGCTTTAAACATTCCTTCATCAGTTGAGGTTCAAATGAAATGTTTGTTCACTTTGACGTTAAAATAACGATCATCTGCATTGCGTGCAAATTACTTCCCGTCAATTGATGAGTGCAGTATTGAGAGGTACAACAGCATCCCAAATATCACTGAGACTAACAACAAACTGCATCTGGATATTAATGGTGAAAAAGACATTGTGGAAATAGAACCGGGTGCATAAGATATCGATGATTTAAACGAAGTCTTAAAACAGTCTGGAAAAGGAATTGAGCTACCTGCAAACATCGGTACACTTAAATCTGAAATAAGGACTGTAAATGCAACGACTGACTTTAACGAGAAAGCTTCAATAGGGCGCCTACTGGGTTTCACAAAAGGGCAGGTTTTGAAGAAGGATCCAAGTAAATTGCACAAGTCAAATCAGCCTGTGGACATACTTCCCGTCAGCACACTCCGAGTCGAGAGTAACATTGCAACGAACTCATATCTCAACGACAGTCTGATTCACACCATTTACGGATTCTTCCCCTCAGTTGCAATGGGGTATAAGATTGTTGAGACCCCTACCAGTTCAATATACCTTCCAGTGACAGCTCAGATATTGGACTACTTGGAGATGCGTATTGTGGACCAGATTAATCAAGTTGTTGATTTTCGTGGTGAGGAAATCATTGTACGATTACATCTATGGCAGGATGGGCGTACGGTATAAAACGAGTGCATGCAATTCACAGCACGTCACTTCGCTACCAAACCACAAAGTGATGACACGTGCGGACTACGAGTTTCTTAAATAAGTTGGCTTGAAACCTTGCAATGACGTCCTCACTCAATATTACCAGCCCAGTAGAGTATGATGAGAGAATTATACGTCAGGAATACTTCTCTCATAAACCTTACGCTTCAACCATATTTAACAAGAACGATGAAAGTAGGATTGTCATCCAGCACCAAGACGCACTCATGCTTCCATGCAAGAGTTTCATAGATCTAGAGGGGTCATTCAAGAAAACCGACGGCAGTGATACAGTGGAATGCAAGCTTACACGTAACGCTTTAGCATTCCTGTTCCAAGAGATACACTATGAACGCAATGGGTCTGAGATTGACCGTACGCACAATGTTATCATAACATCAACCCTTAAAACATACGTCTCTGCATCATCCGCGGATTTGCATAGTTTAGAAAATGCGGGGTGGTTCATAGATGATCTGGAGGATAGAACAGTTGCAGAGTACAAGCGATTTACTGCATGCATAACTTTAAAAATGCTTATGGGCCACTTTGAGGACACGAGACAGATTATTATGGCTCAAAAATGGCTCTGAGCACTATGAGACTTAAGAGCTGAGGTCATCAGTCCCCTAGAACTTAGAACTGCTTAAACCTAACTAACCTAAGGACGTCACACACATCCATGCCCGAGGCAGGATTCGAACCTTTGACCGTAGCAGTCGCGCGGTTCCGGGCTGAAGCACCTAGAACCGCTCGGACACCACGGCCGGCACAGATTATTATGAACGTTAAACAAGAACTCATTCTGCTACGGAGTGTGACGGATAATAACTCATACATTCAAAGAGCTCAAGAAGTGAATGTGATCACAATCAGCAAGATAATATGGAAAATGCCTCACATCAGTGTATCAGACGAGGAGCGTTTGAAGCTTTTAGAAGTCCTGAATTCCGGTACATTTCTATCACTGACATTTTGCTCGTGGGAGGTTTTCATGCACCCAGTGTTACCGACTGCGAGCAGACAAACATGGGCTATTAAAACCTCCTCTCAGCAAAAGACACCTAGATTCACCATACTTGCGTTTCAGACTGATAGAAGAAGTAATATAGCAAATGATTCCACTGTGTTCGACAACTGCAAGTCAACTAAAGCCAAAGTCTATCTAAATTCAGAATTCTACCCATATGACAATTTACACGTGCAGTGGAATGAAAATGTATACAGTCTAGCATATGACATGCATGCAAGGTTTCATGCTTCTTACTATGAAATTGCCGAAGGAGAGGGAGGGGGTGTCTGCTTAGTCCACAGAAGTTCAAGGAGCTTTCACTGATCATCATAATAGACTGCTCGAAACAGGATGAGATAATTAAGTCTGGACCTGTAGATGTGCGAATTGAATTTGAATCTTCTACAAATTTCTCAGAACACACTGCCGCGTATGCTCTAGTTCTACATGACCGTGTGATCAACTACTGCCCGCTCACCGGTGTTGTGCAACGAGCTATATAAATGAACAGGTGCTGCACCATACCTGGAGCATTTCACAATGGCGTCTCAAGGCGTGAACATCATTGTGGATGCTCAGCGTTTCTATGATGGTGAGCATAGACAGTTCGCATTTAAAGATATTGCATTCGTAGCATACACACAAGATGTGGGAATAATAGATACATTTTCAGCAAACATTGCATCACCGAGGTCTTTCAAGTATGTGAAGTGTGCTAAGACACGGAAGAGTGCAAAGTGGTTAACACATTTCTACCATGGAATTCACTGGGATGATCCTGGCATACCCTATAAAGATATGGTGACATCACTTCAATTATTCGATCACATGGATACCATCATCTATGTGAAGGGGAAGGAGGAGATCTCAGGGATGCGTCGAATCTTTAAGTTTGCTGCTATTCAAGACCTGGAATTCTATGGGTGTCCTTCTCTCCATCGACTCAAAAACAATAAGACATGCGAAATTACTTTTAAGTTGGATAAGAAATAACTGAGTATTTTACCTCACAACCTCTGTTGTGTTCTCTTTCTTTTTCTTTTTTGTCATCCCTGTTCCCGCTTTTACAGTGTACAATTTTAACCACGTGCTGTGTCTGTGATTTTCTTCAAGCACAGGAGATATAATTTTGGACATGTCTGCTATACGAGGTGTGATTGGAAAGTTTTAAGAACGGATCCGCTACTGCTTACTGGTTTGGCAGGCAAATACACGGAGGGTGGGGAGTGAGTCATTGTCTTGTCCTTGAACGCACTGTGACAGGAAACTGCAGTTCCTTTATTCAGTTCGTTGTGGCAGCTGGTTGAATGTGGGTCTGTTAGGGCTTATTGCTGGATACTGCCTGCATGAAAATGGATGTAAAAACGGAGCAACGAGTTTGTGTGAAATTTTGTTTTAAAACTGGGAAATCAGCTTCTGAGACTTACGAACTACTAAAAACAGCTTTTGGAGATGACTGTATGAGCAAGTCAAATGTTTTTGTCTGGTTCGACAGATTTAAAACTGGCCTCGAATCATTTGAACATGAACCACAGTCCGGCCGTCCTTTCACCTCAAAGACGAATAAAAATGTTGTGAAAGTTCGCCACATAGTGAGCTCTGATCGTAGACTTGCAATTAGAGAGATCGCTGGTGAACTTAATTTAAATTTCTGTGCAGTTCAGTCAGTTTTAACTGAAGATCTGAACATGCGTTGAGTGTCCACAAAAGTCATTCCAAAAGTGTTGTCAAGTGACCAGAGACAATACCGATTTGAAGTGTGCCAAGAACTGAGTAATCGGACTAAAAATTACCCAGATTTGTTAAATCCGACTTGAAGTGTGCCAAGAATTGAGTAATCGGACTGAAAATGACCCACATTTGTTACATAGCGTAATTACAGGTGAGAAATCGTGGATATATGGATATGATCCTGAAACCAAGGTGCAGTCTTCGCAGTGGAAGACTCCAGGTTCACCAAGACCGAAAAAAGCACGGCAAAGTCGGTCGAAGGTGAACACAATTTTGGAGATTTTTTTCGATTCTACCGGTATTGTGCATCATGAATTTACCCCTGGACGACAGACAATTAACCAGGAATACTACTAATGTGTCCTTGAGTGTTTGCGCGAAAAGGTGCAGAAGAAAAGGCCTGTATTGTGGAACGACAGGGGTTTGGTGCTACACCATGACAATGCTCCGGCTCATCGTGCCTTCTCCATCGTTGAATTTTTGACCAAATTCAAAATTCCTGTTCTTCCATAACCGCCATATTCCTATGATTTGGCCCCTGCGGACTTCTACCTGTTTCCTAAACTGAAATTTTCACTTAAAGGGGAGTGATTTGACTCGATTGAAGACATCCAGGCAAATACGGAGAGCGTCCTTAACACACTTCAGGAAAAAAATTTTCAGGAATGTTTCCAAAAGTGGAAACACCGTTGCAGTCGGTGTGTTCAGTCCTAAGGAGACTATTTTGAAGGAGATGCATCACAGCAGCATGTAAATACCACTATTGTACAATTACGAGCCCATTATTAAAACTTTCCAATCACACCTCCTTTATCTTTGGAAATGGACACGGTCACGTGCCTCCCGCTCTCATAACCCAATTTGTGCTGCACGATAGGCGTAATTCCATGCAACCATTCTATATGTTTTGTTATCTTCCATCTTAAATTTCATCTCCTTAATAGCACTCATCTTCAGCATAACTAATGTCATTTGAGACCTTCACAGCCTTTCTATACATATACATACATGATGCAATAGGGGATAGGGCTTTTGTAGATAACAACAACAAAGACATATGGTGACGAATTTTATTTTCTTCGTTTTATTCAGTTCACACAAACACAATATAGTTCTTGAGGTACAATATAATTCTTGAAGTACAATGCATTTTTTGAGGTACAATATAGTATTCTTGCGGTATAAATTGACTCTGCTATTCCAATGCAGAAATACTTTTAACTGACACGCTACAACAGTAACACTAGTAGCATTTTGTTTTATAAATCTACGCTGAAAACTAATGCGCAGATACTTTCTTTACTGCAACTAAATTCCACAACCCCAGTAGCATAGCTTTTACAATAATTCTGATGGACTGTGCACGCTTAGAATCTAATTTCAGCAGTCCCCAGTAGCAAAGGTTTTTACAATAACAATTCTGATGGACTGTGAGCTACATAGATATCTATGCACTTTAAAACTATTCTGACTTGGGTGGCTAGCGGCAGGTGAAAAACTTAAAAGCTATTCTATTTACAAGACACAGATGGTGCGTAGATATATATATTTACAAGCTACACATACGTTGCGTATGAACAAATAAATCAATATATAATTTTTTTCTGTTTACGCTTTTCTATTATTTTTGTTTACGCTTCTTTTTAAATTTTTCTTTCTTTCACACACATGGTGTGCATATATAAATATAAAATTGGTTCTTTTTTTTTTTATCCTTTTTTTCCCTCCACATTCGCACTATGTACGCATATACACGTGTACACAAAACACACACACACACACACACACACACACACACACACACACACACACACACACACAATTACTTACACTATGATAAGAGAGTCATACTACTGCTCTGCAGACAAACTCTCTCATTCTCTTTCTCATTCATTCAATCAGTCCCCCACCGCTTCTATCGCTACAAGTGAGTAGTATGAGTACGGGAGAGTTTCAATCTCATCAGCACAAATGATCCTTTTATCATAATGAGGCGACAGACCGATTTTAGACTGCAGCCCAGTGTACACCACGTGTCCTCTCGGTCGAATACTGGTCTGATGTACCATATGCGGTGGCTGCAGTGCAGCTCTGCAAACAACACTGCACAGGCACCGCAAATAGTCTTCGATAGAGAGGGCTCTCGACGCCATACGACTTACAGTCTTAGCCTGCCTCTGGATGGCACCTTCCAATGTGTGATACGCATACGTTTTTGAGCGTAGACCTACGAACTCCACAATCGGCAATCTATTCGCCTCGTCCTTCATAAGACCGATAACCTTCTCGTTCTGTGGAATAACACTATAAGAATTATCGGCCGTGCATGAGGACGTGTCGAATTCATTGCCACGGCACCTCATAACTTCATGTGGATTGCAGTTCTTCACCAAATATATGAAGCTATCTGTATCCATATAAAGTAATTTAGGATCTGCAAAATGAGTTTTTGCAAACTCATAATGAAAGCGGTACATTTGGAGTTTGGACAGGTCTAGTATGCACATCCCCACAGAAATAGGTTTTGTAAGCTCTACTGCAGCCTTCGCCATTTCCACAGCAACAAAGTTCTTGTTGAATAAGGTGACACACTTAAAATTTGGTATGGCAATACATTTTCTTACGCCATAACACCCATCCCATTCGGTTCTAATAAAAATTTCATGTCGTTCCCTCAAATTCTCTATTGTTTTACCTAAAATTGACTTATTCATTAATTTATAAAAATCTTTCTCAAAGTCAGACGTTGCGGAAGCTCTCTGTCTCGTATTCAAATCAATATACTCCTTAAACCAGAGAGACTGCTTGAAGGAGATAACCCAGGTGATTCTAACCAACTCCATACCCAAGCTGGGACACTGTTGGAGATTACGATAATGAATAATGCATCTCCATTTATCCCCCAGCATTGTCATCAGTTTTGTTGTGTAGCCTCCTCGCAAAACTAGTTGCTCTGGACACAGGGGCAAATCGGCGTACGCATCATGCAAAATAATAAGGTATGTGAGTTCTGCCTCGACCACATACCCTACATCAGAATCAGCTGCCATACCCCACATGATTTTTCCACCTAATCCCCTGAATTCGTCTTCGGGCACCCATCGGAACTCACCAATCGGCAGTGATTGCTGCGTGGTGTGCCCGTATAAGTTATTTACGTCCAGTTTCATTATGTAACTCGAATCAAGGGATGCGTTGAACCTGTCACCTATCTGCGGGTTATTTGCCTATGGACACTTTGGCAAAGTCCCCCATGGATCCCTTGCTCAAAGGAAAGAAGCATGTCTGCATCAGTCAATAATTCAACTCTGCACTTCGTTTTCTTGAGCATTGCGTCCCAAGACAACCTAAGTGCCGTGTAATAAAAGGCGGGATCCAGAGAATATGTGGTCACGCATAGACTCCGGAATTTCTCGAAAACGTCAACAAGCAAGCGAACGTCTGGTTCCGTGTAAAGCCGTGCATACTCTCCTAATGTTGAAATATTGAATTCCCGCCAGACATTCATGGCATCCACATATTCTGCATCCATTATGGTATCGCCTGTAAGGTTGTTGGAGAATGCAGTTATGTCTGGTAGCCTGGTTTCATTGAGTTTCGCCATACTATCCACATACTCATATGGGACAACCCCCTTTCTAATCACAAGTTGAAACTTTTCCTCTTCGGGAAATTCAGCTCAAGTGATATGCATATCCTCCCAAGGTAGAGTTTCAACGAGTTTCTGGAGTGGCGCCTGCATAAAACGTAGTGCATCTAGGGGGAGCATAATTCTTGGTGTCATTCGTTTGGAGAATGAAATGTATTTCCCGATGCTCTTAGGTATGATACTGACCTGATTTTCTTCCCAATCGAAACCAGCCAAGTGCTCAACAAGAAAGTGAGCGTCATACCCGCTTAAATTACGAAAGAAAACGGGTATGTGTCTTGGTAGCTGGTACTTCAAATTACACACGTTGTGAGCTGTGCCACAGAACTTCCTCATAAGGGGAGGTGCGATAATTCGATGGAAAGCACCACACTGCACTTAATGGCGGGGTACCATGGATCATTGAGTACCTCGAGGAGCTCCATTTCCACGACAGGAAGGCACGCCCTTAGAAAACCACCAGGGTCGCGGTACTCTCCTTCCGAGTTCTCGATCCTCGTGAACGAGATTCGCTCCTCAAAAGTGTCTGCAATCACCGAGTATTCTAACTGCCGTATGGTATCACTGACCTGATGTCCTTCACTAAAAGGATGGGAGAGAGAACTGCCACTAGCCCTAAGACCATCTATTTAGTATTAATACTATTTTGAGTCCACCCCATTGATGATGGTGTTGACGAGGGACAAGTCGGTAAGCGGCGAGGAGCACGTACCTTGCGTGTACGTCGTTTCCGACAAGGCTCATGCGAAGATGATGATGATGACGGAGGAGGATGTTGCGGTGTTACCGGGTCAACGCGATGGGAACAGCCAGGCTGCGGCGATGGCTCCTGATGCTGTTGAAGACCCGACCCGGTAACTTGAGGGGCGGTGGTTCGTTGCTCGGCCCACGGACGCCAGAGTGGCGGTGCGTGGGCGGCGGCGGCGGCGGCTTCCCGCGCAGCGAGTGTCAGCGCCCTTATAGGAGTCGCTTTGATCAGTAAGCCACCGGTATCCGCGCCACACCGTGTTGAGGTTGCTAAGACGCGACCGCTGTAGAAGAAGAGATAAAATAAATAATAATTAATTACATTGCTTACCGCTACTGGCACGGTGAAAGAAAGAATTCTGACGACCACAAGGTTATAAGCAGAGTGAGTAATTACCTTTTTCGCTCTGGCTCCAGGGCATTGACACTTGATCAGGCGATTCCACCACACCCTCAAAGAAGTCATCATAATCATCTCTAATAGGGCCAGATAAGAGTGCCTTTGTCTGTCCTCGTCTGAATCTGGCAATTGGTCTGTCTCGCCTACAACAACAACAACAACAACAACAACAAACAGGATATATAAACCGATTTGTTACAGAAAAGAAAATTCCTATAGTACCACCACTACTACTAGAGACATGTCATCTTCTTTTAAACTTACAAGTATGCTGCTTGGTCATCTCATTATTTGCTGGAGGCTGTTCCTGCATCTGCTGAACAGCCTCCAGCTGACAGTCCAACAAATCGAACTCCTCTAGAGCTGTTCCTGTAAGCCGGCCGAAGTGGCCGTGCGGTTAAAGGCGCTGCAGTCTGGAACCGCAAGACCGCTACGGTCGCAGGTTCGAATCCTGCCTCGGGCATGGATGTTTGTGATGTCCTTAGGTTAGTTAGGTTTAACTAGTTCTAAGTTCTAGGGGACTGGTGCCCTCAGCAGTTGAGTCCCATAGTGCTCAGAGCCATTTGAACCATTTTGTTCCTGTAACAGGACGAGACATAGTTTCATTTATTTTGAATGTCGAGTTACAGAGAAAGATCACACATGGATATTTTTTCTATACTTACGTGTGTGTTGTTGTTGGTTATCCACAGCTGGAGGATGTTCCAAGTAGCGTTGCTGCTGCTGCTGCTGCTGTTGCGTTGTTTTCAGCCCCAGCTCTGCCTCCAGTTCAGTTTGTATTTGCTTCAAGTGAGCTAGAGGAACAAAAAAAGTATGAAATAAGAAAATTTTGAATCGCTACTATTCAAGGACAAATTACAATGAAAATTATAGTCACAAGGCAATTCTGGCTGTGAATCCAACACAGGAGGCTGGACTTAGAGAGTCTGTCTGTTCCAGTCCAGCACCCTTCTGTCTCTCCTCACACTCCAAGACAAAATCCTGGAGTTGTACTATAACAAGAAGAAGGAATTAATAAGGCGAATTTAACATACAAACGCAAATTTATACTCAAAGTACAAATTATTTACTCACTTGGTAATCCTGTCTCCAGAACTCTAAGCCTCTTGCCACTACACTCTGAAGCATTGCTGCAGCTACCTCTTTTCATATTGCGGAGAAAAAAGAACAAGTAAACGCACAGACACGATGGAACGCACAAGGGGGACAGAGCTGACTGAGGGCGATGGAGACTGGTTGTTGGTTTATATATAGACCGAGGCTACCAAAGAGAGAGTTTCATTTGATTGTACAGCCAATGAGAAGCTTTTATCGAACGTCACTATTTCAGGAAGGGCTTGATGCAATCATCGTCTCTCTCTCTCTCTCTCTCTCTCTCTCTCTCTCTCTCTCTCTCTCCAAGTGACAAGAATGCTTTTATGATTAATGGTGTTTTTGCAAGCGTGCACATGCATGATAAAGGCTTTTAGCAATGAGAAATTTACCGTTTCTGAGACATATGTTGAAAGCAGGATACTACGATTTCCGGGAAGGATAACACGCGATGCCTCGTTAGGGCAATCAGGAAGAATGCAATCGGTTCAAATGGTTCAAATGGCTCTGAGCACTATGGGACTCAACTGCTGAGATCATTAGTCCACTATAACTTAGAACTAGTTAAACCTAACTAACCTAAGGACATCACAAACATCCATGCCCGAGTCAGGATTCGAACCTGCGACCGTAGCGGTCTTGCGGTTCCAGACTGCAGCGCCTTGAACCGCCCGGCCACTTCGGCCGGCAATGCAATCGGTGTTATTCTGGGCTATTTTGTTAACAGATCCTGTTAGGACAAGAATTTCCAATCAGACAAGCTGAGACGTCACGAAAGCTAGAACAAAAGCGATGGTTAACTATTTCTGTGTCACTTTACCGATTCCGAGAAGGGGCTGATAAGTAATGGATGGGCTGTCCCGTTAGGATCGTGAGGGAGAAAGCAGTCGATGTTATTCTGGGCTATTTTCGTTAGGACAAGAATTTCCATTCAGACAAGCTGAGACGTCACGAAAGCTACAACAAAAGCGACAGTTAACTATTTCTGTGACACTTTATCGATTCCAAGAAGGGGCTGATAAGTAATGGATGGGCTGTCCCACTAGGATCGTGAGGGAGAAAGCAGTCGACGTTATTCTGGAACAGATGTCTATAGCGCGATCTGTGACGTTAGTATCCACAGGTGGAGAAGTTTCGCGCCGGCAACGGTAAACACGCGTGCGCGAGGCCCAGAGGGTGACTTGGCGCTTATTTACATAGACATGTCACATCAGTATAACACTCGAAGAACTCTAACCGTAGACGTGACTTTCACCTGCCATCGGCAGCGGCGTGACAGCGATGGCTCGGGCTCCAGCACTGGCTTGCGCCCGGCTGGCCCTGCAAAGCACGTGCGTGCATTGGAACAGTTCACTGATATGTTCTGTTTTTTACATTCACTGAGTGTTTGTGCACTGCACAATTTTTGGATGTTTAAGCGTTGTGAGTGTGTTTGCACAGTGTTACACATCCATTATTTCTGTGATCTGTGAGTAGTTTGCACGTCTGTATGCTGTGTACTACATTATTTCGGTAATTTACGAGTTGTATGCGTCTCTGCACATCAGTGTACAGCATTATTTACGAATAGTTTGCAGGTCTGTAGACTATTTACTCCGACCTCAAGCTCGTCAGGGTGAGTGTTTTGTATCAGTGTAATAAATATACTATGTCAAATCGGTCCCTATATAAATTGTTCTGAAATAAATAAAGTACTCTCCTTTCTCTCTCCAGCAAAACAGAACAGGCTGAGTCCTTTTCCCGCCACTTTTCCCCTCCAGACCGCCATCTTGGATTACATCATGGTAAAGATAATGGCACCCTCTGGTGGTGGTACTGTGTACTAGATCAGTAGGACTCCGGACCTCATGGTGAACACACAGGATGGAGACACTGCCTCTAATTGTTTAAATGAAGACTGACTGCAAAATAAAGACTTATGTTCATCCTCTCCAGCACAGGCTGAGTCCTTTTCTGCCAATTCCTAGGAATTGGTGGCGGTTGGATGATTTAGATTAGTGAAGGTAGCCCAAGTGACCTTTTTTACCACCATTTTCTTACGTTAGTGGAGGTAGCCATGGTGAGTTGTATTGTCCTGCTAGAATTTGAACTTCCTGCCATTTTCTGGGGAATGGGGAGGGGGGAAGGGGAGGGGCTTAAGTTAGTGGAGGTAGCCCAATTGACCTATCTTCCGCCAAAATTTGAACTTCCCACCATGACGTCATTGTGACATTGCTATATCTATCGCCGCCATCTTAGATACGCCATCTTGAATAAATTTGGTAACAATGGAGAGTGGGGTGGCATCCTTGTTGCTCTACTACTATTGTTTATCTGATCGGAAAAACCAAGAAGTCCATTCTACATTCTACATTCTACATTGATACTCCGCAAGCCACCCAACGGTGTGTGGCGGAGGGCACTTTACGTGCCACTGTCATTACCTCCCTTTCCTGTTCCAGTCGCGTATGGTTCGCGGGAAGAACGACTGTCTGAAAGCCTCCGTGCGCGCTCTAATCTCTCTAATTTTACATTCGTGATCTCCTCGGGAGGTATAAGTAGGGGGAAGCAATATATTCGATACCTCATCCAGAAACGCACCCTCTCGAAACCTGGCGAGCAAGTTACACCGCGATGCAGAGCGCCTCTCTTGCAGAGTCTGCCACTTGAGTTTATTAAACATCTCCGTAACGCTATCACGGTTACCAAATAACCCGGTAACGAAACGCGCCGCTCTTCTTTGGATCTTCTCTATCTCTTCCGTCAACCCGACCTGGTACGGATCCCACACTGATGAGCAATACTCAAGTATAGGTCGAACGAGTGTTTTGTAAGCCACCTCCTTTGTTGATGGACTACATTTTCTAAGCACTTTCCCAATGAATCTCAACCTGGTACCCGCCTTACCAACAATTAATTTTATATGATCATTCCACTTCAAATCATTCCGCACGCATACTCCCAGATATTTTACAGACGTAACTGCTACCAGTGTTTGTTCCGCTATCATATAACCATACAATAAAGGATCCTTCTTTCTATGTATTCGCAATACATTACATTTGTCTATGTTAAGGGTCAGTTGCCACTCCCTGCACCAAGTGCCTATCCGCTGCAGATCTTCCTGCATTTCGCTACAATTTTCTAATGCTGCAACTTCTCTGTATACTACAGCATCATCCGCGAAAAGCCGTATGGAACTTCCGACACTATCTGCTAAGTCATTTATATACATTGTGAAAAGCAATGGTCCCATAACACTCCCCTGTGGCACGCCAGAGGTTACTTTAACGTCTGTAGACGTCTCTCCATTGATAACAACATGCTGTGTTCTGTTTGCTAAAAACTCTTCAATCCAGCCACACAGCTGGTCTGATATTCCGTAGGCTCTTACTTTGTTTATCAGGCGACAGTGCGGAACTGTATCGAACGCCTTCCGGAAGTCAAGAAAAATAGCATCTACCTGGGAGCATGTATCTAATATTTTCTGGGTCTCATGAACAAATAAGGCGAGTTGGGTCTCTCACGATCGCTGTTTCCGGAATCCATGTTGATTCCTACATAGTAGATTCTGGGTTTCCAGAAATGACATGATACGCGAGCAAAAAACATGTTCTAAAATTCTACAAGAGATCGACGTAAGAGATATAGGTCTATAGTTTTGCGCATCTGCTCGACGACCCTTCTTGTAGACTGGGACTATCTGTGCTCTTTTCCAATCATTTGGAACCCTCCGTTCCTCTAGAGACTTGCGGTACACGGCTGTTAGAAGGGGGGCAAGTTCTTTCGCGTACTCTGTGTAGAATCGAATTGGAATCCCGTCAGGTCCAGTGGACTTTCCTCTATTGAGTGATTCCAGTTGCTTTTCTATTCCTTGGACACTTATTTCGATGTCAGCCATTTTTTCGTTTGTGCGAGGATTTAGAGAAGGAACTGCAGTGCGGTCTTCCTCTGTGAAACAGCTTTGGAAAAAGGTGTTTAGTATTTCAGTTTTACGCGTGTCATCCTCTGTTTCAATGCCATCATCATCCCGTAGTGTCTGCATATGCTGTTTCGAGCCACTTACTGATTTAACGTAAGACCAGAACTTCCTAGGATTTTCCGTCAAGTCGGTACATAGAATTTTACTTTCGAATTCAATGAACGCTTCACGCATAGCCCTCCTTACGCTAACTTTGACATCGTTTAGCTTCTGTTTGTCTGAGAGGTTTTGGCTGCGTTTAAACTTGGAGTGGAGCTCTCTTTGCTTTCGCAGTAGTTTCCTAACTTTGTTGTTGTACCACGGTGGGTTTTTCCCGTCCCTCACAGTTTTACTCGGCACGTACCTGTCTAAAACGCATTTTACGATTGCCTTGAACTTTTTCCATAAACACTCAACATTGTCAGTGTCGGAACAGAAATTTTCGTTTTGATCTGTTAGGTAGTCTGAAATCTGCCTTCTATTACTCTTGCTAAACAGATAAACCTTCCTCCCTTTTTTTATATTCCTATTAACTTCCATATTCAGGGATGCTGCAACGGCCTTATGATCACTGATTCCCTGTTCTGTACATACAGAGTCGAAAAGTTCGGGTCTGTTTGTTATCAGTAGGTCCAAGATGTTATCTCCACGAGTCGGTTCTCTGTTTAATTGCTCGAGGTAATTTTCGGATAGTGCACTCAGTATAATGTCACTCGATGCTCTGTCCCTACCACCCGTCCTAAACATCTGAGTGTCCCAGTCTATATCTGGTAAATTGAAATCTCCACCTAAGACTATAACATGCTGAGAAAATTTATGTGAAATGTATTCCAAATTTTCTCTCAGTTGCTCTGTCACTAATGCTGCTGAGTCGGGAGGTCGGTAAAAGGAGCCAATTATTAACCTAGTTCGGTTGTTTAGTGTAACCTCCACCCATAATAATTCACAGGAACTATCCACTTCTACTTCACTACAGGATAAACTACTACTAACAGCGACGAACACTCCACCACCGGTTGCATGCAATCTATCCTTTCTAAACACCGTCTGTACCTTTATAAAAATTTCGGCAGAATTTATCTCTGGCTTAAGCCAGCTTTCTGTACCTATAACGATTTCAGCTTCGGTGCTTTCTATCAGCGCTTGAAGTTCCGGTACTTTACCAACGCAGAATGCGCAACTAAGAATGCGCTGACAATTGTAGAAACATGAATCCGAACCTTATTGCTGCACTAGTATTAGTGTTAGTGGTAGAAAAGAGGAATTTTGTTAAAATTCAGTGAAGGCGTGGTTGGGTGATGAAGTCTGGGGCCGCTGGGAGTGTGTGGTAATAATCAGCAGCCAGTAGGCCAGACAGGGTAAACATGGCGCGGAGCTGTACTGGTGTATTGCACATACGATTTGTTTAGAACGAAGCAACAGTGAGGCAGGGAGCTGCAGTGTTGCTTTAAGTTATTGTGATGTATGACGTGAGACAGTAGGCCAGAGTCGGGAGTGGCAATGTGTAAATGGCTGATGTATGGGAATTTACCCCTGCCATAGTTTCTGTGTCTCTCTGAAGCTACACCAGAAGCGAGGGGAAAAGCGGTATAAATAGTAAGGCACATTTAGCTTGAGGTGTGGGCCAGGTCAGTCGAGAGTCGGGTCGGACCTGTGCTGGTCTCCACTTATAGAGGCCAGTATGGCAGTGATGTTGTAAATATTCTATGTAAACCTGTACTTTATTTCTATGTTCTTGTTCGAGCTACATTCCACCTCCGGGGACACAACACTGGGGCAGGACCGAACAGCAGCCGGATACTTGGAGATTGCACAGTCTGCCTGAAGGGGGGCAGTGATAGCAGTCTGCAGCAGTTCCAGGACGGGCCACGTTTGCTTCCCACCTGGCGCCTCTCCAGTGGACACCACCTTGATGAAGCACTGTCCGTGCGGGTGGAGAGGCTTGCATAACTGCAGGAAGCTGAGTGCTATGCCAAAGGTAGAGGACCTATTGCCGGAAAGGCCTCAGCCAATGGATCAGACTAAGAGTGTCCCACAACGTCCCATCTTCCCTATCCACTCCTAGTCCTACCCTACTCCCTGACCCAACCCAAGGTGTGATGAAATCCATGCCAAGGGAGCCTCAGGGATACTGGGTGACCTCCCTGAGTAATTAGCCTTACACTGCATGGGGTATTCGTGGTGTGGACCTTCTAGATCCCCAAATCTTGTGGGACCAATATGGACACAATTATAGAAAATAAAGAAAAACAAACTAAGGATCAAATTGAAACCTCATATACCCAAACGCCGGGGACAGAACCAATGGAAGGTATACCCACTAGTGAATCAGGGTCTAGACCTGAGCCAGAAGTGGGAACTGTAACTGAGAACCTAGACCAGATTAAGATCAAAGGCTTGTCTGGGGCTCAGAGGAGGAAGCTACTCAGGGAACAGAGGAAACAGGAAGGGAAAAAATGGCTTCCTAAAGACAAGTGGAGGGAATTAAAGGGACTAGAACCTAAGACCCCCAGGAAGAAACTGTCTCAGGATGAAGGGCACACACAGACCCCCACTACGTCAAAGACAGGTAGTAAGCTGATAAGGGAGGAATCAAAGACTCCCTCCTCCCTGGATGAGCGAGTCCAGATAAAACTGAGGCAAGAAATAGGGAAACATACCTATAGTACAGCAGTCTCGGTTTTAGTATGGCGATTATCCAGGATGGTTATCCACTGGTGGCTATCACCTCGCAGCGGGAGTAACTGGTACAGATGGCTCTCTTTGAAAAGATAGAGGGGGACGCTGTCACAGGACCCAACTTCAGGAGGCTTTATCTAGATCGTGGTGCACACATTTTTGTCTGTGAGGGGGTGCACACGGTAGAATGGCTAAAGGACAAGGTGCCCCTGATATCCCTATGGGAGGATACGAAGCTGCTGGTTAAGACAGCAGTGGAGCTTCGCTTCTTAAGATTGCAAAAATATCATTATGGGTGCCTAAGATCCTTAAGGAATTCCCTCCGACGACTCTGTTCGGGAAAATAAGGGCCCACAACCCAAAAGTCTCGACAGAAGACTGGATAGTGATTAACCAGAAGGTTTCTCCATAAGGACGAACCCTGGTGGCGGAGGTCGATGAGAAGTCCCTGAAGGCGATGCGGGAGCAGGACCTGAAACTGTTTTTAGGGTTCTCGCAGGTCACCATCAGGGTTCTCAAAGACCTCAAAGATGGCAGCAAGAGGGAGCCTGGAGGTGCTGCAGATTAATCTGCAGTACAGTAAAGGGGCCTCTGCTGCCCTGAGCCGCTGCCTGGGGAGACAGGAAGTGGACGTGGCCCTGATACAAGAATCCTATTTATTCAAAGGGGGTGTATCAGGCCTTGGTGGCACTGGAGGTAAGCTGATCTATGCTAAGAATCTAAGAAACTCCAGAACATTCATCTATGTAAGAAATGGCATTTCTTTCACGCCAATGATGGATTTATGCTCTAGGGACTTAGTGACCATTAAAATGCAGCAATGTGAGGAAGGTATCATGAGGGAAATTATTTTGGCCTCAGCATACCTTCCTTACGAAGACAGCTCTCCTCCTCCCTTGGAAGTGAGGAGACTGGTAGAGACTTGCCATCGTTAAGGTGATCAACTGCTGGTGGTGTGCGACGCCAATGCCCACAGCCTAGTATGGGGCAGCAAGGACACCAACAGTACAGATGAGTACCTTCTTGAATTTCTTTTAGTTAACAACTTGGAGGTCCTGAATGGGAGCAATGAACCTACATTCAGGAATAGCAGAAGGGAAGAAGTAATTGACATAACTTTTGGTTCCATGACGATGGGTAGCTATGTCAAACAATGCCATGTGGTGTTGGAGACATCCTCATCGGATCACATGTACATCAAATTCAAGGTTGAAGTGGGTATCAGACAGACCATGACCTATAGGAATCTCAGGAAAACAGACTGGGAGACATATAGGAGGGACCGTGACTTAGGATTATCGGAAATTAAAACCTCGATAAGGAATCCTTTAGAATTTGAGGGAGTAGCAGATGCTGTCGCCTCTGCCATAGTGACCTCATATCGGGACAACTGCACAATCACCAGGAAGTGAACAAATAGGAGTGTTCTTTGGTGGAATAACAAACTGGAAATGCAAAGAAAATTGGTACGGAGACTGTTTAATACCGAGCGAGGTGGCGCAGTGGTTAGCACACTGGACTCGCATTCGGAAGGACGGCAGTTCAATCCCACGTCCGGTCATCCTGATTTAGGTTTTCCGTGATTTCCCTGAATCGCTCCAGGCAAATGTCGCTATGGTTCCTTTGAAAGGGCACGGCCGACTTCCTTCCCCATCCTTCCCTAATCCTATGAGACCGATAACCTCGCTGTTTGGTCTCTTCTCCCAAACAACCAACCAACCAGCTGTTTAATATTGTGAGGCGTAAAGGACAATGGGCTAAATATCGTGAGGCCCTTGTCAATTACAATCTTGCAGTCAGACAAGCAAAGGAGGCATCCTGGAAGGCATTCTGTGAGGAAGTGGAGGGCATGGCTGCGCAAGCCAGACTTCACAAGACTCTCACTAGAGTACCAACCAATCCAGGAGGTACGTTGAGGAAGGAGGATGGGGAATATACACATGAGATGCTGGAATTGCTCCTCAAAACTCACTTTCTTCAATATGCTCTGCCAGAAAACACAGACCAGTATGTGACCCCAGAGAGACAACGGTTCTCAGGCACTCGAAGAGAGGAGTGGGAATCGACCAAGAAGTGTGTGAACTTCAACAAAATCCAGTAGGCGGTGGGAACATTCCAACCGTTCAAGTCACCTGGCCCAGATGGAATTTTTCCAGCTCTCCTGCAACAGACAGGAGGAAAGCTCATAAGAGTCCTATGCAGGCTATTCAGGGTTAGCCTAGCAGTAGGAATCATTCCCAATGCTTGGAGGGCAGTGAAGGTTGTCTTCATTCCAAAGCCACGGGGAATTGATCATACAAAGGCCAAGAATACGAGACTAATCATTCTGTCCTCCTTCATTCTCAAAACATTGGAAAAACTGGTTAATGTATATGTTCGGGAGAGGAGGCTAAGTAGGGTTCCTCTACACCCGAACCAACATGCATACAAGCCAGGTAAATCATGTGAGACAGCTCTCCATCAACTCGTTGGGAAGGTGGGAAAAACACTTCACTTCCAAGAAACAGCCCTCTGCATCTTCCTGGATATCGAGGGGTCCTTCAGTAACACAACCTTCGATTCCATGGTAAGGGTAGCAGAAGTACATTCCCTGGCGACCACTACCAGGTATATGTAGGTGGACCAGGGCCATGCTTAGTGGAAGGAAGGTAGAGGCTACCATGATGAATGAAAAGATGGTAATTAAGCCCGCTAAAGGCTGCCCACAAGAAGGAGTTTTGTCTCCTCTATTGTGGATCTAGTGGTGAACGAACTCATTGAGGAACTAAGTTCTAGACAATGCTTCTGCTAATGATATGCAGATGACCCTGTCACAGTAATACTTGGCAAATTCACTGACAAAGTCAGGAACATGGCACAAGGAGGATTGGACATTGTGAAAAAATGGTGCATTAAACAGGATCTGAGAGTTAATCCTAAGCAGACTGTTGTGGTGCCATTTAACAAGAGACATATTCAACACGCAAGTTGGAATCTAAAGCTCTTCGATGAAACTCTACCTGTGAAGGGGATAGTGAAATATCTAGGGGTAACCTTGGATGAGAAGCTAACTTGGAGCCCTCACATTAAGAGCATCTGCTCCAAGGCAAAAAGTACTCTAGTGAGTTCTAGTAGGGCTTGTGGCAAAAACTGGGGCCTAAGCCCCAGGGGTATGCACTGGATATACACCACAGTGGCTAGACCTAGGATTTCCTACGGGGTCGTAGTGTGGTGAAAGAGGGTAGAACAGCGGGTTGCTGCTAAGGAGCTTGCTAAAGTGCAGAGATTGGCCTGCTTAGCCATAACGAGTGGAATTAGCAGCACACCAACCGCTGGAATGGAAGCCATGCTGGATATGCCTCCACTTCACCATTGGGTCAAGATGGAGGCAGCAGCTGGGGCACACAGACTTAAAACTGGCAAAACCTGGGCCCCATTCGCATATCCAGAATCACACACTAACATAGTGAGTGAGGTAAACATAGGAATGGCTGGGGAAATGCCTGCCGACTATGTAATAACTCCCAACTGCTTCGACAAGCTTTACAACATAATAATTGGAAGTAGGGAGCAGTGGGAAAAAACAGTTCGACACCATACGGGGGACATCGTTTGGTTCACCAATGGGTCGAAAACAGACCAAGGCGTTGGGGCAGGGGTGTATGGGGTTCAGCCAAGACTGGAGAGCCTCATCTCTCTAGGGAAACTGACCCCTGTATTCCAAGCTGAAATTACTGCAATCAGGGCATGTGTGGAGGAGAATATGCGTAGGTGCTACAACGACCGTAGCATCTACATCTTGCTTGGCCTCCTGAAGAAATACGGCGTGGTAGTTCCCGGCTTCAGCTCGGCCATCTGGAGTCCCGGGTTCGACCATCGACATCCCACAACACTATTCTGAATTTCTAGTTCACTATGGTCCTAACATGTCGAAGCTGCAAACTATCTGTATGCTCACCATTACTGTCAGTGCGATATGAGCAGATGGGTGACACCATGTCAGGCTGGCATCAAATACGTCACTAAAACTGCTCTGCCGAGGACTCGAACATTGGCACTTTGTTAATGTACTCAGCTGTTCCAGCTGTGAGCAACACTTGTGAAGTACCGATGCGTTCGGCGCCAAGTACAGAGACGAAGTCCCAAATTTCTAGTCAGTGTAGGACTGACTGCTCACTTATTCCCTCCAATAATCTCAGCAATCCATCCTCTTGAAGTTATACTTGTCCGCGGAGACGTAATTGTTTTTTTGTAACAACTTTTCCTGTTAGATGATGTGAAAGGTTAAAAACAAATATTCGCAATTTCTTCCCCAGTTTTGCTTAAAACTTCGTACAATGTGTTACGCCCTCTGACGTCACACCAATTTCACCAGTCTGTGCCCTCTCAAGCAGCAGTTAGCCTCGATTCACAGGCCGTGGGGAAAGCTAAAAAACTGTTCTCGAGGATTCCCGTCAACTCTGCGGTATCTTCTGAACCTTGACTATGTCAGAGATGTTTTGCCATGGTTTTTGGACAACCGAGAGACGTTTATCTGCTGAATGTACTTTTCTTAGCACGGCCTGGACACACACCTCCTGCCAGGCAGAGTTCCTCTGGAACGGATGCTTTCAGCTCGGTCGTCCAAAGTGGGTACGTGCAATAAACTGCTCAATAGGCTGGGCTCCGACGGCGTGCCACCGTAGCGACTCTCCTGTCCCGTGTTGTCAGTGCATCTCAATACTACAGCTCACCGAGAAAAGCATTTGAAATAGCCAGCACCAGGTTACATTAGAGAATGTTAAAAATAAGAAACGAAATCAGAGCATACAACCATTGTAATAGTATGACTCCTTATCAAAATTTATGCTATCAGACTAACTCAACTTGTGTATAGTTGAATTATTTAGCAAATATGGCTGGAAAGAGATGAGCCACAAAGCTTGCGTTTTTTCAAATTCAGAGACATTTGCTATTCGTATACTTGTGAGTTTTGGGACCAAATAAATCAATATCTTAACGTATTTGTTACTTCGCTACTTACTGAATTCTCATGGCATGATTTCCTGGGACAACAACCATTTGGTAAGAAAGTATTGATTCCACAAAAGCAAACAGTGATAATAATACATGTTCATTAACATTCATCCTGTAGCAACCCCTTTGTGGAGTTAGGTATTATGCAACTATTTCTACTCTATCCGAACAAGCCTCGGAAGAGCCAACGGCACCGACCGATAGCCGTTGTCATCCTCAGTTGACAGGAGTCAGAGAATGCAGATATGTAGGGGCATATGGTCAACACACCGCTCCCCCATCCACAGTCAGTCAAGTACCTATTCAGCTGGTCTCACAAGGGATGGGTACACCCCCTTGGCAACAGCGCTCGACAGACCCAGACGGTCACGGTTCCCTGATCTAATGGAAGATGATTCGCACATATTATAGGTAACTGTTAAAATTGCAACACCAAGGAGAGTAACAATTTTAAAAAAATAGTTGTTGTCCCTGTACAATCTAGTTATAAGAATTCATGAATAATTTTGTATGTGATTTGTGAGTATGCAGGACTTGAAATATTATGCACAGAGCTGCCATCTCTGACAGAAAAAGAAATGGCTCTAATTCTGCTGGCATTGAGTTGAACTGAACACATACTTCAGATATGCGTAAGTAACTAGATGCTGCTTCAACTCTATGCCAGCGTTCATCAATCATAGTGGCTGGCGAGTGTGGGTATGACAGTTTCTTGCCAACATGTGGCCAGATGTTTTTGATGAGTATGGGGTATGGAGAACGTGCTGGCTGGGGAATCATTTGAATATCCCCTATATGAGGTAAGTTAGGACAGCAGAGGCAACATTGGATATTGCTTTATCTTGTCGAAAGGTGACGTCACGGAGACCTCGAAGATGGGACACAACCACCAAACTTAACACATCATAAATGTAGCTACTGATGTCGAAATTATCCACTGTACGAATCAGAGGGCTCGCGCTGCGTACCTAGTGGCACTCCACACTCTCACGCCAAGTGCTGCGCCTGTAGGAATGACGAATGCAGGCAGCCAATGTTCGTTCTGCTCGGAGCCTCTACACACCGGTATGTTCATCGTGATGGTGTACACAGAACCGGAGCTTGTCGGAAAAGATGACGAGCTGCAACTTCTGCATCCATTGTTGTCGTTGTGCATAGCACTGCTGGCGCGCCTCTCTCTGTGATACCACGTCGAGGGAGGTCACAACAATGGTCACCGTGCTGACAGTTCAAATGGTTCAAATGGCTCTGAGTACTATGGGACTTAACATCTGAGGTCATCAGTCCCCCACAACTTAGAACTACTTAAACCTAACTAACCTAAGGATATCACACACCTCCATGCCCGAGGCAGGATTCGAACCTGCGACCGTAGCGGTCGCGCGGTTCCAGACTAAAGCACCTAGAACCACTTGGCCACAGTGGGCGGCGTGCTGACAGTCCGTGGTCCTCCAGCCGTCGTCGCGCTGTCCTTTTGGGCAACTTTCTACGTGCAAACAAGCTCATTTCCTGGTTCGCCGTACGTGACGTTGCTGTACGATCTTGCCCCACTCTGTGAACAATGTGTCTGGACTCACTGGCGCTAGACGCGTGGGGCCGTTGAGATAATATGTGATGCTTAACGTGGCTCTCCTGAACCCATCAAATCCATATTTTCACGACGTCGTGGGATACCGACCAACGCAAGCAGTAATACGTAAATGATAAACCGCCATCTCGATAGACCACGAACCTGCCAGTCACGAATTTCGACACATGCTTGTACATATTCCTCCTTCTTATGTGAGACATACACTCCTGGAAATTGAAATAAGAACACCGTGAATTCATTGTCCCAGGAAGGGGAAACTTTATTGACACATTCCTGGGGTCAGATACATCACATGATCACACTGACAGAACCACAGGCACATAGACACAGGCAACAGAGCATGCACAATGTCGGCACTAGTACAGTGTATATCCACCTTTCGCAGCAATGCAGGCTGCTATTCTCCCATGGAGACGATCGTAGAGATGCTGGATGTAGTCCTGTGGAACGGCTTGCCATGCCATTTCCACCTGGCGCCTCAGTTGGACCAGCGTTCGTGCTGGACGTGCAGACCGCGTGAGACGACGCTTCATCCAGTCCCAAACATGCTCAATGGGGGACAGATCCGGAGATCTTGCTGGCCAGGGTAGTTGACTTACACCTTCTAGAGCACGTTGGGTGGCACGGGATACATGCGGACGTGCATTGTCCTGTTGGAACAGCAAGTTCCCTTGCCGGTCTAGGAATGGTAGAACGATGGGTTCGATGACGGTTTGAATGTACCGTGCACTATTCAGTGTCCCCTCGACGATCACCAGTGGTGTACGGCCAGTGTAGGAGATCGCTCCCCACACCATGATGCCGGGTGTTGGCCCTGTGTGCCTCGGTCGTATGCAGTCCTGATTGTGGCGCTCACCTGCACGGCGCCAAACACGCATACGACCATCATTGGCACCAAGGCAGAAGCGACTCTCATCGCTGAAGACGACACGTCTCCATTTGTCCCTCCATTCACGCCTGTCGCGACACCACTGGAGGCGGGCTGCGCGATGTTGGGGCGTGAGCGGAAGACGGCCTAACGGTGTGCGGGACCGTAGCCCAGCTTCATGGAGACGGTTGCGAATGGTCCTCGCCGATACCCCAGGAGCAACAGTGTCCCTAATTTGCTGGGAAGTGGCGGTGCGGTCCCCTACGGCACTGCGTAGGATCCTACGGTCTTGGTGTGCATCCGTGCGTCGCTGCGGTCCGGTCCCAGGTCGACGGGCACGTGCACCTTCCGCCGACCACTGGCGACAACATCGATGTACTGTGGAGACCTCACGCCCCACGTGTTGAGCAATTCGGCGGTACGTCCACCCGGCCTCCCGCATGCCCACTATACGCCCTCGCTCAAAGTCCGTCAACTGCACATACGGTTCACGTCCACGCTGTCGCGGCATGCTACCAGTGTTAAAGACTGCGATGGAGCTCCGTATGCCACGGCAAACTGGCTGACACTGACGGCGGCGGTGCACAAATGCTGCGCAGCTAGCGCCATTCGACGGCCAACACTGCGGTTCCTGGTGTGTCCGCTGTGCCGTGCGTGTGATCATTGCTTGTACAGCCCTCTCGCAGTGTCCGGAGCAAGTATGGTGGGTCTGACACACCGGCGTCAATGTGTTCTTTTTTCCATTTCCAGGAGTGTAGTTCCATCTTATAAGCAAACCGCGTTCAACTCCGATATCGGAATAAGAAACTCGCTGCGTTATCTTTCCATATACACAGGATGTATACACTAGGGTGAAAAAAGTCATGGAATACCTCCTAAAATCGTGTCAGACCTCATTTTGCCCAGTGCAGTGCAACAACTCGACGGTAGCATGGACTCAACAAGTCGTTGGAAGGCCCCTACAGACATATACACATTGTTTACAAACTGAATCGTACCACATAATTTTGATATAAATCATGGAAATGATCTATGGAATATGTAACTATCTTTTTAATTTCTCCGGAGCAGGGTACACAGCCTGTACGAAATTAGTAGGTAACGTAGTTTCTTGTCGGTATTTGGACCATGCATCACTTTTATGTGTGTCTGAGAACGAAAATACACTTTTTACGGTAAAATCAATTTCAGAAAACGTGCGGCCAGGTTAGAAATTTCACTACAGGTGCATAATTTTTTTGTGTAGTGTGCGCTGAAGAGATCATCTTTGATGACTTATTCTTCTAGGGTGGGATGTAAGGATAAAAGGAAAACACTTTATTTATTACACATTCAGTTAGGCTTGGGCGCTCAATGGGTCTTTAGCCTGCTGTCTTTGGTGATGTCTATCTCATGTGGAGGGTGAGATGTGTCTAGGCTGTTATATGTGACTGCTTCCTCGTGTTATGGCAGATCGCCTATGGGGGATGAAACGTTATTGACTTCGCTACTCGATACTTGTGCCATCTTGCAGGGTTTACCGTTCCTACCGATTCTAATTGTCGAACTTCGGCCCTAAGGGCATCGATTTTGTCAAAAACTCGTAGAGCCTTGTCATATAACTTCTCTTTTATAGTGGTCTCGTTGAATGTGGTGCGGATGTAGACGTTTCTTGTCCACCATGGAGCTCCTGTGGTCCATCGGTAGCAAATGTTTTTTTGTTGCAGCTGGAGACGCACGTAGTTCCCCACGAGGTGGAGCCATATAACATTGTGGGTTCCACCGTTGCTGTATACAATTGGAGTTTAGTCTCAGAGTTGAGATCCTTACTCTTCAGGAACGGAATCAATGACCTGGCCATCTTCTGGGCTGCCGTCTTCTTGTCATCAATATGCTGCGTAAAGAGCAATTTTTTGTCTAGGTAGACACCGAGGTACTTCACTCCCAGCGACCATGAGATAAATTCATCAGCTATTTGGAGTCTGTCGTTCGGAACTGGTTTCCTCCGTGTGAACATAACGGCTGCCGTCTTCGTCGGGTTGATCATTATCTTATTTTGCAGCACCCAGTGTTCCATTACATCAAGTTGCCGTTGCAGCCTAGCGATTAGCTGGTCCTAGTGCCGTCCAGTCGTCAGAAAGGCCGTATCGTCAGCAAAAATCTCGCCGTAACAAGGGGGACTGTTGGGATGTCGTTTATATTTAAGTTGAAAAGCAGAGACGAAATGACAGAGCCCTGCGGAATTCCCTCAGAGATCAGTTTCATTTCGGAGTTTTTATCGTCGGCTCGGACATACAGTTTCCTGTCCCGTAAAGAGTTGTCTGTGAGTCCAAGGGATATTAATTTGTACTCTATACTTCATTTTTATCTCATCAAGATGGAGATAGAGGGTGACGCTGGCTGACTGTGTGTTGGCTGACTGTGTGTGGCGTATGGGCTTTTGCCTAATAATTGCAGCCAAACAAAAGAAAAGTTACGTCGCTAAGTAATAAAACAAATTAACTTTATTAACGCACTTTACTTAGATAATCTATTTTATGTTTGGGTCCGCATCCACATTAAGTTTCTTTAGAGAAGCCTTATTCCTTAGTGAGGCCTTTTTTGTTTGAAATAAACACTTTATTTCATTTGCGATTAGCTAATTTCGCCCCCCCCCCCCCCACCTGATTATCATAAGTCCTGAAATAAAGACAAAAATAAAGACAAAAATGTTGTGGTCAATATCTTAAAATCAAATGGAATGTACGTCTACCCTATTGTGAGTACACATGCTGATGTATTTTAATGTGTTGTGTATGCTGGTGCGGTGACAACCACATATGGGTTGCAATTTTTTTTCGTTCTAGACATAGAACCTTACACATGGGATTGTAAGATGTTATGCCATTCGACGGGAGTATGGCTTCCGTTATTGCATGTACAGCGTACGGACAAAAATATGGAAACAACAGAAACATAACACATCACCATGGCAGTAGGAAACTCATTGTGATTCAAATCAGCGTCCATAGGCCCTGTATGGTTTCCAAGTGAATCTTATACTATTTTTCCTGCAAAATAGTTGTAAGTTCAGGTAACGATGATGGAGACGGTTAGCGATCACGCACCCTTCTCTCCAAAGAAGACCACAAGGGCTCAATAACAATGAGGTATGATGACTGTCAGAGAGTCAGGCAGCAGCAACCGGCCGAGACAGGCGCAGCAACAGGGAAGTAACCGATTTTGTGACTTTTACGAGTTCTTAACCAGGAGCAAATTATATAATTTAATCTGTGTGCTTTGATAGTTTAGTTTCTTGGGTTTCTGCGTGTTATTTTAATATCTAATAGCCACAATTCTCGCGCTTTCGTTTGAATCGGAAAATAAACCGATTTTGTGACATATTACAAGTTCCTAACCAGCGGCGAATTATTTAGTCTCACCTGAGCACTTCGGTAGTTGGGTTTCTGAATCTCTGTGTATTAATCTAATTTCTTAGACACAGTTTTGCGTTTTCGGCAGCGTCTACAGTAGAGTTCCGCAGGACATGCTGATAGTCCGTTTATCTGAGGTGTAGTTTTCCACGGTCTATAGTATGGATAAAGACTGTGATTGCTGTGTGCGGGTGCTAGCGGAGTTGGTGACACTTCGCTCTCAGCATCATGCTGTGATGGCTTCGGTTACACAGCTTCAAGCTGCAGTGGATGGGCACCACTGTTGTGGGCCGTCCGTGGGGATCCAATGGACGTCCAGCATGTCCAAGTCCTCCAATCGGTCCTCACCGGTGGTCAGCCCAGTTACTGCTCTCACTGAGGTTGACCCCTCACCCGTAATCAAGTGGGAGTTCGTCTCAGAGCGTGGTAGGCGGCGAAAACTTCCCAGATGTCCGCACGTAAGCCCTCCCAGTTTAGTCTGACAAACAGGTCCCAGGTGCTGTTTGTGGCTGACACTGTCACTCAGCCAGATGCAGTCGCTAGTCCTGTTTCAGAGGAAACCTCTCAACCTGCAAGATCTGGGTAATCACAGAGGATGGGATTATTGATAGTTGGGAGCTCCAACGTTAGGCGCGTTATGGAGCCCCTTAGGGACATGGCTGCCAAGAAGGGGAAGAAAGCCAATGTGCACTCCTTGTGCATACTGGGTGGAATCATTCCAGACGTGGAACAGGTCCTTCCGGATTCGATGAAGAGCACTGGATGCACCCAACGGCACGTGGTGGCTCACATCGGCACCAATGATGTGTGTCACTTTGGATCGGAAGAGATTCTCTCTAGTTTCGAGCGGGTAACAGAAGTGGTAAAAGCTGTCACTCTTACTTGTGAGATGAAAGCACACCTGACCATTTGCAGCGTAGCCGACAGGATCGATTGCAGACCTCTGGTACAGCGCCGAGTGGAGAGTCTGTATCAGCGGCTCAGACGGTTCTGCGACCATGTAGGCTGCACATTCCTCGACTGGCGCCATAGGGCGGTTGGGTTTCGGGTTCTGCTGAATAGGTCAGGAGTCCACTACATGCAGGAGGCGGCTACACGGGTAACAGAGGCTGTGTGGCGTGGACTGAGCGGTTTTTTAGGTTGGAGAGTCTTAGGAAAGCACAAAATGGGCTTCAGTCACAAAAGGTACAGGCCGAACACAGGAAGAACGTAGATAGAGGAACCATCGGTATAACAATTTTAAATCGTCGTAGCTGTATTGGGAAAGCACCAGAGCTCCACGCGCTAATAGAAAGCAATGATGCTCAATTCTCTATAGGCACTGAAAGCTGGCTAAAGCTGGAGATAAGTTCAGTCGAAATTTTTGCGAAGAACCCAACGGTGTTCCGAAAGGATAGGCTAAACACAGTTAGTGGTGGCGTGTATGTTCCTGTTAGAAGTAGTTTACCTTGTCGCGAAATTGAAGTAGACAGTTCCTGTGAGTTAGTATGGACAGAGGTAATTCTAGGCAGCCGGAATAAAATAATAATTGGATCATTTTACCGATCTCCCAATTCAGATGATACAATTGCTGAAAAATTCAAAGAAAACTTGAGTTTGATTTCAACCAATACCCGACTCATACAATTATAGTTGGTGGTTACTTTAATTTGCGCTCGATATATTGGCGAAAATACATTTTTAAATCCGGAAGTACGCATAAAACATCATCCGAAATTGTGCTAAACGCATTCTCTGAAAATTATTTCGAGCAGTTAGTTCATGAGCTCACGCGAATAGTAAATGGTTGCGAAAACACACCTGACTTCTTAGCAACAAATAATCCTTGGCTAATAACGAGAACCAAACGGATATAGGGATTAGTGAACACAGGGTTGTCGGAGCGAGACTGAATATTGTAAACCCAAAATCCTCCAGAAATAAACGCGAAACATACTTATTCAAACAAGCAGATAAAAATTCACTTGACGCCTTCCTGAGAGACAATCTCCATTCCCTCCAAATGCACAGTGTAAGTGTATACCAGGTGTGGCTTGTATTCAAAGAAATAGCATTTGCAGCAATTGAGAGATTTATACCAAATAAATTAACAAACGACGGAGCTGATCCTCCTTGGTACACAAAACGGGTCAGAACACTGCTGCAGAAGCAAAGAAAAAAGCACGCCAAATTTAAACGGACGCAATATCTCCAAGATTGGCGATCTTTTACAGCAACTCGAGATGCGAGACTTCAATGCGAGATGCTTATAATAGTTTCCACAACGTAACTTTGTCTCGAGATCTGGCAGAAAATACAAAGAGATTCTGGTTGTATATGAAGTATGCTAGCGGCAGGACACAATCAATGCCTTCTCTGCGCAATAGCAATGGAGATACTATCGAAGACAGAGCTGCCGGGGCAGAGTTACTAAACACAGCCTTCCGAAATTCCTTCCCCAAGAAAATATTCCAGAATTCTAATCAATAACAGCTGCCAACATAAGTGACGTAGAAGTAGATATCCTCGGAGTAGTGAAGCAACTTAAATCACTTAACAAAAGCAAGTCTTGCAGTCCAGATTTTATACCAGTCAGGATCCTTTCGGAGTGTACTGATACAATAGCTCCATACTTAACAATCATATAGAACCGTTGGCTCGACGAAAGATCCGTACCAAAAGTTTAGAAAGTTGGATAGGTCACACCAATATTCAAGAAAGGTAGTAGGAGTAAATCCGCTAAATTACAAGCCCATATCATTAACTTCGATATGCAGCAGGATTTTGAAACATATCTTGTGTTCGAACATTATGAATTACCTCGAAGAAAACGGGTTATTGACACACATTCAACACAGATTTAGGAAACATTGTTCTTGTGAAACACAACTAGCTCTTTACTCCCAAGAAGTGTGAAATGCTATTGACAAGGGATTTCAAATTGATTCCGTATTTCTGGATTTCCGAATGGCTTCTGACACTGTACCACAAAAGCAGTTTGTAGTGAAATTTCGTGTTTATCGAATATCGTCTCAGTTATGTGACTCGATTCGTGATTTCCTGTCAGAGAGGTCACAGTTCGTAGTAATTGACGGAAATTCATCGAGTAAAACAGAAGTGATTTCTGGCGCACGCCAAGGTAGTGTTGTAGGCCCTTTGCTGTTCCTTATCTGTATAAACGATTTAGGAGACAATCTGAGCAGCCATCTTAGTTTGTTTGCAGATGATGCTGCCGTTTATCGACTAGTAAAGCCATCAGAAGATCAAAACCAATTGCAAAACCGTTTAGAAAAGATATGTGTATGGTGCAAAAATAAGTCAAGTGCTAAAAGGAATCCGTTAAACTTCGGTTACACGATAAATCAATCAAATCTAATGGCCGTAAATTCAACTAAATACCTAGGAATTACAATTACGAAAAACTTAAATGGAAAGAACACATAGAAAATGCTGTGGAGAAGGCTAACTAAAGACTGCGTTTTATTGGCAGGACACTTAGAAAATGTAACAGATCTGCTAAAGAGACTGCCTACACTACGCTTTCCCGTCCTCTTTTAGAATACTGTTGCGCGGTGTTGGATCCTTACCAGATAGTATTGACGGAGTACATCGAAAGAGTTCAAAGAAGGGCAGCACGTTTTGTATTATCGCGAAATAGGGGAGAGAGTATCAATGAAATGATACAGGATTTGAGGTGGACATCATTAAAACAAAGGCGTTTTTCGATGAGGCGATATCTTCCCACGAAATTTCAATCACCAGCTTACTCCTCCGAATGCGAAAATATTTTCTTGGCGCCGACCTACATAGGATAAACGATCAACATAATAAAATAATGGAAATCAGATCTCTCACGGAAAGATGAAGGTGTTCGTTTTTTCCGCGCGCTGTACGAGATATGAACAATAGGGAATTGTGAAGGTGGTTCGGTGAACCCTCTGGCAGGTACTTAAATGTGATTTGCAGAGTATCCATGTAGATGTAGATGTACACTCTGGCGGCCAGGAGAGATGCGACAATTCGTTCTTGTGTTCATAAAACCGGTCTTAGTATATGCGAGCTTTGTGAACAAGGGCCCTTATTTATTTTATTTAATCGTAATGATAGGACCCCCCCGTCGGGCAGACCGTTCGCCGGGTGCCGGTCTTTCAATTTGACGCCACTTCGGCGACCTGCAGTTGATGAGTATGATAGGATGATGATGAGGACAGGTTTAAGTAGTTCTAAGTTCTAGGGGACTGATGACCTCAGAAGTTAAGTCCCATAGTGCTCAGAGCCATTTGAACCATTTGATAATGCCCAAGGGGGCGAAATTAGCAAATCGTAAATGAAATAATTGTTTATTTCAAACAAAATAAATAAAATGAAACAGCCTCACGTAGGAAAATGTCAACTTCAGTAAGTTTACTTAGAGGTACTTCAAGTTTGCTTTAGTGAGCAAGTGGGTAAACATAATAAATCCATTTGTACGTTTTAATTAAGTCTGTGCTAACAAGCTACCTTCTGTAGATTGGCTTCCACTCGTCTACAGCTACGGTCATAGCATTCGCGGCGTACTACCGCTCGTAAGAACTTGCAGCGCGGCAGAAAGGGAGTGAGAAATAAAGATTTGGACGGCGCGGCTCGGCGCGTACGTGGGTGAAACATTCCCTTCAACTATCGAGCGCCTTCTGTAGCTAATGTCTCGAGTGGAACAGCTCCCCACTGTGGAGGACTCTCAGCATACGCTAGAGTGCGCACGCCGCCGCCTCGGCTCCTTCTCGTTTCGCAATATTGAATCACACGTTCGTCTCCTCAGATGTGGGATACAAGTGTCATTAAAAACGAGAATTTTCGACTGTAAGCACGTCGGTCGCTCTCGGCAGATGCTGTGGAGAGAAATTCGCTTCTCCTTTCTCATTGGCGGCGCGCTGCGGCAGCAGTCTTCTTCACTCGCCTGGCTCGTAGCAGCGGATCCCCGCGAGCGGCAGCCGGGCCAACCTATAACAGCGAAAACAAAAAAATTCTTCTTGTCAGGAGTCTTCTGAAAAGAATGGTACGAGACATGACATATCTGGTGACTGTGAAAAATAAATTTCACAGATTCTGAATATCCCTTTTTTTTATCTTCTGGCAGTCTTATTCTGTACCACGCAAGCCAGCGAAGTCCCCGTTTTAGGTCCAGCTGCTCTGATTTTGCGGTCACGATCACTTCACAACGTACTTGCGGGACGAGGTAATACGTTGCCTTACGTGGCACTGAACGTACGTAATCGGAATTTTAATTTTAAAACTCTGCGTGATGTACAACGTCTCTTTTGTAACGTCTGCCACTAGAATTCGATGAACAATTCCGTGACTCTCTTCAGTGAACCCGTGACAAAACTTGCAGCTCTTATTCGAATGTTCTGCACTTCTTTTATTAATACTACCTGTTCGTGGTCCAAACCTGTAGAGAAATGCCCAAAAGTCAGTCGATCGACGGTTTTGTAAGCTACTTCTTTATGAGCAAAATTGTTACTTTTGTTTATTTTAAGCACCAAGTGTTAATCCTTGCACTAATCGTCGCCGTTCAGTAGATTTTCTTCCACTTCACCATAACTTTTAGGAGTTCTAACTTCCCCGTACACAACAGCATCATTCACGAACAGTCTCATCGAGCTTCCAACGTAATCCACAAAGGTTTAAATACAAGCTAGCTGTTCCTGGTCACGCGTTGCTGTGACTCATCGTGGTTAAATGGAAAAGGAAGAAAACAGAAAGCATATGTTTCTGACATGTATGGGACTTGGATACGTATCCCAATCTCCTTCTCCCCGCCCCCCCCCCCCCCCGACCCCAGCCACTGTCCATCTCCTCCTCCTTCCTCCTCTCTCTGTCCATCACCTTTTCCCTCCCTTTCTCTCTCCTCTCCATCTCCTCCTGCAGCCTCTCTGACCCCCTCTCTGTCCATCATCTCCTTCCACGTTTCTATGTCCATCTTCTCTTCCCCCTTCTTCCCATCTCCTTCTGAGCCTTCTTTCTGTCATCTCCTCCTTTCCACTTTCTGTCTCCATTTCATTCCACCCGTCTGTCCCTCTCCTCTCCCTCCTCCCTCCCACTACTCTGACCTTGAGCCTTGTTGCCGGCCGCTGTGACCGACCGTTTCTAGGCTCTTCAGTCTGGAACCGCGCGACCGCTACGGTCGCAGGTTCGAATACTGCCTCGGGCATGGATGTGTGTGATGTCCTTAGGTTAGTTAGGTTTAAATAGTTCTCAGTTCTAAGGGATTGATGACCTCAGATGTTGAGTCCCATAGAGCTCAGAGCCATTTATATAGATGTACGTCAGACAAAAATTTAGTCATCACCAGGACATAACACCCTAATGACACGTAACATCACGTCTAGCCTTGATAATGATCTCCGATCGACGAAGAGTAGTGTCCACAAGTTTCTTCATGTATCCCACATCCATCCTGAGACACTAATTTATAGTTAAATCCATTAGTACTACCAATCTCCGGGTATGCTGACTGCTACGTTTCACCTGCGGTTCGCCGCGCGGAGTAGCCGCTCGGTTAGAGGCGCCATGTCACTGACTGCGCGGCCCCTCCCGCCGGAGGTTAGTCCTCCCTCGGGCATTGGTTTGTGTGTTGTTCTTAGCATAGGTTAGTTTAAGTTAGTTTAAGTAGTGTGTAAGTCTAAGGACCGATGACCTCTGCAGTTTAGTCCCTTAAGAACTCACACACTTTTTTTTTCACCTGCGCTTCCAAACAGTCGCAGACATTGTCTACGGGATTAAGATAGAGTGCTTTAGCGGGTCATTTGAAGTGCAGTAGAGTGCCTGAGTGTTAGTCACACGAGGAACGAATGCTTGCAGCTTTGTGTGGCAGCTTTTGTCTTCTACATCTACATCTACGTGATTACTCTGCTATTCACAATAAAGTGCCTGGCAGAGGGTTCAATGAACCACCTTCATGCTGTCTCTCTACCGTTCCACTCTCGAACGGCACGCGGGAAAAACGAGCACTTAAATTTTTCCGTGCGAGCCCTGATTTCTCTTATTTTATCGTGATGTTCATTTCTTCCTATGTAGGTGGGTGTCAACAGAATGTTTTAGCAATCGGAGGAGAAAACTGGTGACTGAAATTTCATGAGAAGATCCCGTCGCAACGAAAAACGCCTTTGTTTTAATGATTGCCACTCCAATTCACATATCATGTCTGTGACACTATCTTCCTTATTTCGCGATAATGCAAAACGAGCTGCCCTTCTTTGTACTTTTTCGATGTCATCCGTCAGTCCCACCTGATGCGGATCCCACACTGCACAGCAGTACTCCAGAATAGGGCGGACAAGCGTAGTGTAAGCTGTCTCTTTGGTAGACCTGTTGCACCATCTAAGTGTTCTGCCAATGAATCGCAGTCTTTGGTTTGCTCTACCCGCAATATTATCTATGTGATCGTTCCAATTTAGGTTATTTGTAATTGTAATCTCTAAGTATTTAGTTGAATTTACAGCCCTCAGATTTGTGTGACTTATCGCGTAATCAAAATTTAGCCGATTTCTTTTAGTACTCAGCCGGCCGAAGTGGCCGTGCGGTTAAAGGCGCTGCAGTCTGGAACCGCAGGACCGCTACGGTCACAGGTTCGAATCCTGCATCGGGCATGGATGTTTGTGATGTCCTTAGGTTAGTTAGGTTTAACTAGTTCTAAGTTCTAGGGGACTAATGACCTCAGCAGTTGAGTCCCATAGTGCTCAGAGCCATTTGAACCATTTTTTAGTACTCATATGAATAACTTAGCACTTTTCTTTATTCAGGGTCAATTGCCACTATTCGCACCATACAGATATCTTATCTAAACCATTTTTCAAGTCGTTTTGATCATCTGATGACTTTACAAGACGGTAAATGACAGCATCATCCGCAAACAATCTAAGACGGCTATTCAGATTGTCTCCTATGTCGTTAATATAGATCAGGAACAATAGAGAGCCTATAACACTTTCTTGGGGAACGCCGGATATTACTTCTGTTTTACTCGATGATTTTCCGTCTATTACTACGAACTGTGGCTTTTCTGACAGGAAATCACGAATCCAGTCGCACAACTGAGGCGATACTCCGTAGGCACGCAGTTTGATTAGAAGACGTTTGTGAGAAACAGTGTCGAAAGCCTTCTGGAAATCTAAAAATATGGAATCAATTTTTCATCCCCAGACGATAGCACTTATAACTTCATGAGTGTAAAGAGCTTGTTATGTTTCACAAGAACGATATTTTCTGAATCCGTGTTGACTATATGTCAATAAATCGTTTTCTTCGAGGCACTTCATAATGTTCGAATACAGTATATGTTCTAAAACCCTACTGCAAATCGACGTTAGTGATATAGGCCTGTAATTCAGCGGATTACACCTACTTCCATTTTTGAGTATTGGTGTGACTTGAGCAATTTTCCAGTCTTTAGGTACGTATCTTTCTGTTAGCGAGTGGTTGTATATAATTGCTAAATATGGAGCTATTTTATCAGCATACTCAGAGAGGAATCTGACTGGTATACAATCTGGACCGGAGGCCTTGCGTTTATTAAGTGATATGCACCGAGGATATCTACTTCTATGTTTCTCATCTTGGCAGTTGTTCTTGATTGGAATTCAGGAATATTTACTTCGTCTTCTTTGGATGACAGATGTATCCGCAACGTGCTTAACATGAAGATACAGAAGAAAAACCGACATTTGTTCACCTAGAATGTTTAAGTAACATCCTGGTTCATTTTAACGGTAACCTGAATAAGTGGATCCAAGTCCTAGTACGAAAACCACCCTCAATACTTCACACGTCCACCTACTGTCTGGACTTCACCCTCCGTACACAGCCGGTTAAAACCCACATTGGGACGTCAGTCATTTTCATAATTTAAAAAGAGACAAAACTGTGACTCTTAGGACCGCACTACACGCCTACAGTCAGCTACTGTCTAGTTTCTGTGCTGTGTCATCCACTGGAGACGTGCAGCTCTATGTTTCCCAGTGATTAATGACCTTTATCGTGGTATCCAAGTCCTAATGTCCATCGCATATAGTTCCCTTCGCTATGTTCGCTAGGAAATCGGTCGAGATGGACCTATATTCCCCGATAGCAGCAATTCCTGTTGGGTTTAACCGACTTTCATTTACAAGTCATGAACTCGTTTCTGGTCCCTGTTGTTTAGGATCTATTTATGACCACTCTTCTTTCATCGTGAAACATAGCTGTGAGTGGGACACCACTCATTGTAAACACAATGGACAGTCGGCGTTTAATTGGGCAACTCCAACACTGTGTGGTCATGGGCACGTCGAAACACGATAGCTCCTTGCTGCATTCTGCCATGACCCAACAACAACCCACCTATCCGCACAGATTCTGTACAACCGACTGGCACATACACACCACTTCAGTGTCACGAATTACATCAGTGGTAGAGGGTCACATGACAGCATAGTGTCAGTTCTAAAGCGTGCACAGCCCTCCAAAGCGACCACTGTGCGCCTTTAAGTGGATGACAAATATTTTGTGCGATGGCGTCCCAGACGTGTTCCATCAATTTGAGATCACACGAATTTGGTGGCCAAGACATCAACGTGAGTTCACTATCACACTCCTCAAACCACTGTAGCGCGATTCTGGCGTTGTAACACGAACAATTATGTTGCTGGAAATTTGCCATCACAGTGGGGAAGGCATCAAGCATACGGGATGTACGGGTACCAAAATGACATGGTAGGTGGTAAATCTAAAATTGCCATGGTGACTTTGATTACTACTACAGCTTCCATGGAATCCCAGGTTAATGTCCGCTACAGCATAACACTGCCCCCACTGTCCTGTATCCGTGTTGCGGTGCATGTTTCGAAAACCTGGATGACGGTGTGTTCAGACACGATCGTCGTCCTGGTGTAGCAAGAAACATGATTCATCAGACCAGGCGACACGTTTCCATTAATTTACGGTGCATTCTCGGTGATTCAGTGGCCATGGCTATCGTAATTGACGACATCGTTGGGGTAACACGGGAACTGTGAAGACAACAATGTGTGCTGAATAGTTTGCTCCGAAACACTTGTGCCGTCAGCCCTGTCACAGATGACCGTCTATTTTGCCATGCAAAGTGAACAAGCTTCCGACCTCCACATTTTATGGTTGCATGGACATTCAACAATCTGTCACCTACTCCTTGTTTCAGTGTCCGTCAACCACGTCCTTTAGGTGTTTACAACTGTAGCACGCAAACAACCGACCAGTTTCGCCATTTGCGAGTTACTCGTTCGCAGACGCCGGGATATGACAAATTGTCCATTGTCAGGGCCGCTTATGTCAGACAATTTCCGATTTTGCGTTCTTTATCGTCGCTACAGTGATACCAAATTCGTATCTCTTCCGTTTATATACTCTCCTTAGCGTGTCACGTGTGTAGTGCTCGTAATGTGTTAGCTGATCAGTGCTTATGTATGTATACTGATTCTGACTGCCATGAAATGTAGAACACTCCATCCCCAAGGTCGTGTAGACTATACCGTATCATGGAATTATAAAGGGAAGTAAAATGAAAACCGAAAAACCGAACATCAGTCACAACGGGACCGTGGAATGGTTCCATTCAAAAGTAATCGCCACACACAGTAAGACATTTATGCCATTGGGAGACGAGATGATCAACTCTTGTTTCGTGGTACACGGTTGGCCGCTGACGAATCCACAACTACATCTACTCTTACACTTCCTCGTTCGACTGAAACCGACGTCTACGCATATCTTTCTTCAGGTCATCAAAGAGGTGAAAATACACTTTAGGGGCTCTTTCCTTGTCGAGCTCCTTGATGTGTAACCACAATTAATGCGCAGAGCTGTGAAGACACTTCACAGAAACTGCGACGCGCCGTAATGTCACAACGCCCAGGAATGATGCCGGATGGAATCTTCCTGTTGCACGAGAACACCCGCCGCCCCCACACTGCTAATCGGACAAAGACAACGCTTCAGCGATTTGGTTGTAAAACACTGCAACATTCTCGGTAAATCTCAGATCTTCCACCGCGTGACATCCGTATATCGCGACAGAAAAGACCATACATAGCTCCTTCTACAAGAATCTTTGTTGTTAAAGTTATGTCTCTACTCCTTAAAACATTCTCATTATTGGGAATTGGCTTTCTGTCAAGTAACAACTGTCTTTTGATTTCGTGGCTGCAGTCACGATCAGCCGAAATCTGGGAGTCAAGATAACTGAACACAGAAACTACCTCTATTGTCTTTCCTTCTAGATGCCATGAAGTGGTAGGTGTAGTTACCATAATTTTAGTTTTCTTGACGTTCAGCATTAGACCATCCTTTGCACTTCCTTCTTTCCATGACACTGCAGACACACTCTCGTTCTTTCGATAAAATTTTCCTCAATCCTTCGGCGTGCTTACACCGCTAGCTCTAAAATTACACACTAAATATCGACCTTGAGCTCTCGAAGTGATCGCGGTGTGTTGGCGCACACGCGAGATTTCATATACCGCAAAGATCACATGGCGTCAAATCAAAAGATCTGGGTGACCAGTTCACGTCACTGTTGCGAGAAATCACCCAGCCAGGGAACCTCTCTCGAAACAAGTCCATTGTTGTAAACGAAGTGTGACAGGTTGTGCCATCTTGTTGAAACCAAACTTCTTCAGCATTCACACAATCCAGTTCCGACTACAAAAACTCTCTTGACATATTGTCGTAACGTTCGCCGTCCCCTGTTAATGCGTTTCCGGCGCCATCTTCGAAGAGATAATTACTCGTGGGTTTTCGTGACCCAAATCCTGAAATTTTGCTTGTTCATGAAGCCATTCAACAGAACGTGATCCTCACCAGTTAACATTATGATCGCAATGAAATTATTGTCCGTTCTTTGTCTCACAGGTACCCAAGGACGCAGCCATGGTTTTGTCAAAGAGGAGGTCCGCTTTTTTTAAAAGGCATGTTTTTCATTGATTCTGAAGATTTCCGTAAAAAACGATAAACTATTTTATTCGACGATGTTCATGGAGTTTTCACCAAGTGGATATATAATCTTGTTACTTATGAGTGATGTATGTTGGCAAACCACTAAGAAACAGTCATGCTCCAATATCCCTTCACTCTCCACCGTCATTTTACACTTCTACTTTCAGTCTGGCTTTGAGCTGAGGAAGTAATTGTTATCAACAGGACTTTTGGAATAAAGAGAGCTCTGTTCGACAGAGAAACTACAGCAATTTTGGTGGCGAAAATGTAAATGATCAGGAATTATTCAACTTTACACTTTCCCAAATTTTCTCATTTAAGAATGCGCCTGTCGTTTCTTGCAATGTAAAAGAGATCACTTCTTGTATTAAAGAATGCCTGGCAGACAAATACATAAGTATAAATGAGGAGAACTTGGATTATTATTTATTTATCATTTGGCTTTTAGAGTTGGGAGTCTCTGAAGAGATGCTAGCTTCGCCTTCGATGCAACTCTGTTCATTGAAACAGAGGGGCTGCAACTTTGAAGGATTGTGATCTTTCAGGAAAGAAATGTATTCAGAAGGAATTGGCTGTGACCTGTACAAAGGGACCAACCCCGACATTTGTCTAAATTGAAAATGAGAAACCACAGAAAACCATTTTCAAGGTTTCTGGCGAATAGATTCAAACCACCTCGCCTCCTGAATCCAGAATTGCTAGCTCAGCTGTTCAACACGCAGAGCTACCCCAAGTCTGTGGAGAACTTGGAAAAAGTGGTTGTTTTACATTGTTTTAAAATAAAATAAAATGCATCGCAACGAAGGATTGCGCGCGATTAGCCGAGCGGTCTCAGGCGCTGCAGTCATGGACTCTGCGGCTGGTCCCGGCGGAGGTTCGAGTCCTCCCTCGGGCATGGGTGTGTGTGTTTGTCCTTAGGATAATTTAGGTTAAGTAGTGTGTAGGCTTAGGGACTGATGGCCTTAGCAGTTAAGTCCCGTAAGATTTCACACACATTTGAACATTTTGAACAACGAAATTCAGTTCAGACAATGCATATTTTTCCTTTAATTGCGCATGTTTAGTCATTTGATAGCGCATGAATGCATGCGTATTTTAGGACTTAATTGCGTATGGAATTGTTGGCGTCTGTTATTATAATGTTATGTAAGCGTAAATATATTTTGGACGAACGGGGGAGGGGGGAAGAGGTATGCAGGGCATAGTCGGCTCGGACGAATTCAAGCAGCCCACGAAATAATCTTTTAGAAACGAACTGTAGAATGTACTGTCATCACATACCCCTTCCGCTCTACACAAAGACTTCCCCATCGTTCCGTACCTGAAACGATTTTCATAACTGCGTACAGCCGGGATGACTAGATTGGGCGATATTTTATTATTTGGGCTACTAATGATAGAATATTGAGCTTTTTTTTTTTTAAAGAAATGCAACTATCGCCGTTTGAGCTACATTTTTGTTGATCAATCCGATTTTTGGGCGACGCAGACAAATTCAAAAGTATTTTATGCAATGATTTTAATTAAATGTTGTTTTGTAATGATTTTCACCGCTCCGCTGCCTTGTGAAATATTGAAGTATTGCAACACCAAAGTTCTACCAGCCTCCGAATAACCACTCCACTGTTGACATTAAACTGCTTCAGATAGGTTATTAACCCTTCCAGTTAAAAATATATACGCAGTACTATAATAGCTTCATAACCTATCTGAAGCAGTTTCATGTCAAGAGTGGAGTGGTTATTCGGAGGCTGGTAGAACTTTGGTGTTGCAATACTTCAATATTTCACAAGGCAGCGGAGCGGTGAAAATCATTACAAAACAATATTTAATTAAAATCACTGCATAAATATACACTTGAATTTTTTTGTGTCGCCCAAAAATCAGATTGATCAACGAAAATGTAGCTCAAAATCGGTTTTCCTCGTCTTTTATCTTACAAACGTATCCACAATTAGAAACTATTACATCAGCACACAGCACAAAAACAATAAACAGCAGCACTACATTAAATACAACTACGAATAAGAACTGGACTGATTAGTAAACCAACAAATGAGCTAGAGCAAGATGAGCAATTGGTCTTGGCTAAAATAGGGATATAGGGATGAGTGCTATGGATGTCTCCACAGTTTAAATCTATGAAAAGTACGTATCCCTTTTCCATCTTATGAATGAAAACCTAAAATCTTAAACTTTCACTACACGGCAGACAGGTCATGTATATACACACATCAAAAAAGTTTTGCTTCACCTCGGTTCCGAGAGTTCCGGAATCTGTACAGAAAATTGGAATAGAGATCACCATAAACATCATTTCCGCCCTTTTTCCCTTTTTATTGCTCATGAGAAACATTCATTGCAAGTTGTACCACCATACAGGGGGACCTTCAGAGGCGATGGTCCAGATTGCTGTACACACCAATACCTCTAATGCTCAGTAGCCCGTCCTCTTGCATTGATGCGTGCCTGTATTCGTCGTGGCATACTATCCACAATTTCATCAACGCACAGTTGGTCCAGATTGTCCCACACCTCAACGGTGATTCGGCGTAGATCCTTCAGAGTGGTTGGTGGGTCACGTCGTCCATAAACAGCCCTTTTCAGTCTATCCCAGGCATGTTCGATAGGGTTCATGTCTGAAGAACATGCTGGCCACTCTAGTTGAGCGATGTCGTTATCCTGAAGGAAGTCATTCACAAGATGTGCACGATGGGGTCGCGAATTGTCGTCCATGAAGACGAATGCCTCGCCAATATGCTGCCGATCGGGGAATGGAATTCATGTATCGTACAGCCATTACGGCGCCTTCCATGACCACCAGCAGCGTACGTCGGCCCCCACTTAATGCCACCCCAAAAGAGCAGGGAACCCCCACCTTGCTGTACTCGCTAGACAGTGTGTCTAAGGCGTTCAACCTGACCGGGTTGCCTCCAAACACGTCTCCGATGATTGTCTGGTTGAAGGCATATGCGACACTCATCAGTGAAGGGAACGTGATGCCACTCCTGAGCGGTCCATTCGGCATGTTGTTGGACCCATCTGTACGGCGCTGCATGGTGTCGTAGTTGCAAAGATGGACGTCGCCATGAACGTCAGGAGTAAAGTTGCGCATCATGCAGCTTATTGTGCACAGTTTGGGTCGTAACACGACGTCCTGTGGTTGCTCGAAAAGCATTATTCAACATGGTAGCGTTGCTGTCAGGGTTCCTCCGAGCCACAATCCGTTGGCAGCGGTCATCCACATGCAGTAGTAGCCCTTGGGTGGCCTGAGCGAGGCATGTTATCGACAGTTCCTGTCCCTCTGTATCTCCTCGATGTCCGAATTACATCGCTTTGTTTCACTCTGAGACACCTAGACACTTCCCTTGTTGGGAGCCCTTCCTGTGATACAGCATCAACAGTCAACGTCTATCTTCAGGAATTCTGGGAACCGGGATGATGCAAAACTTTTTTCATGTGTGTATAATTTGATGTAGGTGATAGGGGGGGGGGGGGGGGTATCCAGTTCCCCTTCGACCGACCACCCGCCACCGGCCCCCGCCTCTCGCTACGTCCTTGAGGCACCCAATGGGCAAATGCTGGGCACTTTTCGTGGTCATACTGCTTCAGCTCTTGTGTCAGTTGAATTTTATAGGCCCAAAGCTCTTTCAGAATACGTCGCATGCTGGTTATGGACATATCCAGTTGTTGTAAAGGACGGAGAATAGATTTTACCGGACTTCAACAAAATTATCACTCACGGTGGCGATATTTTCCGCAAACCATTAACACAAGAACCCTGCGACGGTTTAATGTCCGCAACCGAACCGGTTTTCTCAAATTTAACAATCAGTCTCATCAAATGGTTCAAATGGCTCTGAGCACTATGGGACTCAACTGCTGAGGTCATAAGTCCCCTAGAACTTAGAACTACTTAAACCTAACTAACCTAAGGACATCACACACATCCATGCCCGAGGCAGGATTCGAACCTGCGACCGTAGCGGTCTCGCGGTTCCGGACTGTAGCGCCTAGAACCGCTTGGCCACTCTGGCCGGCTCAGTCTCATCACATTCGACTTATTCGGTGTACTATGTTCATTGTGCGGGGTTTGCAAATAGTCTCTGCATAACGTTCACGATTTTTGTAATAAGTTTTCATTATGGCAACACGCTGCTCTGTCATATAGCGCTCCATTACTAACTACAATCCTGCGTAGTTCAGTGCTGCCAACTTACTAGAACAAAAGTGGGGAGAACCGTATAGTTTGTACCCCATTTGCTGCAGACACATTTTATTAGGATATTATTTCTTACTGCAGCATTTTTGTCTTTATGCTCACAGTGTTTGTTGTGGGTGAGATATTTGTCTAAGATAATGCCTAGGTACATTAATGAACAAAGTAAGAGCATATGGACTATCAGACCAATTGTGTGATTGGATTGAAGAGTTCTTAGATAACAGAACGCTGCATGTCATTCTCAATGGAGAGAAGTCTTCCGAAGTAAGGGTGCTTTCAGGTGTGCCGCAGGGGAGTGTCGTAGGACCGTTGCTATTCACAATATACATAAATGACAATGTGGATAACATCGGAAGTTCACTGAGACTTTTTGCGGATGATGCTGTGGTATATCAAGAGGTTGTGACAATGGAAAATTGTACTGAAACGATGGTGGGTCTCCAGCGAATTGACGCATGGTACAGGGAATGGCACTTGAATCTCAATGTAGACAAGTGTAATGTGCTGCGAATACATAGAAAGAAAGATCCCTTATCATTTAGCTACAATATAGCATGTCAGCAACTAGAAGCAGTTAATTCCATAAATTATCTGGGAGTACGCATTAGGAGTGATTTAAAATGGAATGATCATATAAATTGATCGTCGGTAAAGCAGATGCCAGACTGAGATTCATTGGAAGAATCCTAAGGCAATGCAATCCGAAAACAAAGGAAGTAGGTTACAGTACGCTTGTTCGCCCACTGCTTGAATACTACTCAGCAGTGTGGGATCCGTACCAGATAGGGTTGATAGAAGAGGTAGAGAAGATCCAACGGAGAGCAGCGCGCTTCGTTACAGGATGATTTAGTAATCGCGAAATCGTTACGGAGATGATAGAGAAACTCCAGTGGATGACTCTGCAGGAGAGACGCTCAGTAGCTCGCTACGGGCTTTCGTTGAAGTTTCGAGAACATACCTTCACCGAGGAGTCAAGCAGTATATTGCTGCCTCCTACGTATATCTCGCGAAGGGACCATGAGGTTAAAATGAGAGAGATTAGAGCCCACACAGAGGCATACCAAAAATCCTTCTTTCCACGAACAATACGAGACTGGAATAGAAGGGAGAACCGATAGAGGTACTCAAGGTACCCTCCGCCACACACCGTCAGGTGGCTTGCGGAGTATGGATGTAGATGTAGACGTAGATTAGGGAATCAGAACCAGAAAAATCAAAAATGAAAAAATAAGCTTTTTCGTATTGCTGAAAATTTATGATTGGAACGATGCTATCTAATTTGTATACTGATATCCACCCAGAACGAGATGTTGAATGTAGAGGAATGTATGATTTTGGTACCCATTGAACTCTGGTGACAGAATAGGAGAACTTATAGTATTTCTCCATTGCAAAGAAAGATTATTTGAGTAGGTAAATTATGTTAACGTCATGAATGGAAATATGTAGGATGTAGGCGCATTGCAACTTGTTGATGTATTAACATGATGGACGGACAAAGAATGCTTGTACGGCGGGTTGGGTAGGACTTCCATTTCAACGTTTCCAAGTATTTCTGTAACTTTCTCATACACTCAAGTCTATATCTGCAGGCGTCAAGTTACTGCCATCCTTCTGAAATTCTTTGAGGCCTTCGTACCTTAATGCGAAGGCCACACATCGCTACGGGCACTTTACGTCAACAGGGAGAAGCAGGGAAAAATCGCGCCCCACGATGGGTTTCAAAATTACTGTACAGACCAGAGAAAACGGTGCCAGATCTGGAAGTGGGTAATAATGCATAATCAGTGATTAGTCAATTATCAGATCTACAGCTTTGCTTCTGTCGTTTATTCTCGAATTTCGAGACTTACAAACAGTTTACGATTCAAATCATTGGTCATCGCTGGCCACTACTTTCACCTATCTTTCGAGCAGCATACGAATACCTCAGCGGAAGCACAGGGTATCTTTTAAGGAGATCCATGAACCGATCCAATTTTGCACTTGTTCATATTACCCGAAGTCCGTCCGCAGCTCGTGGTCGTGCGGTAGCGTTCTCGCTTGCCACGCCCGGGTTCCCGGGTTCGATTCCCGGCGGGGTCAGGGATTTTCTCTGCCTTGTGATGACTTGGTGTTGAGTGATGTCCTTAGGTTAGTTAGGCTTAAGTAGTTCTAAGTTCTATGGGACTGATGACCATAGATGTTAAGTCCCATAGTGCTCATAGCCATTTGAACCATTTGAACCGGAAGTCCTGGTCAGCCAGCCCGTGTGCCATAGATTGAAAAAGGTGGCAATCATAGTGATCAATGTATGGAGAATAAGGTGGGCGGGAAAGTACTTCCCATCTCAGCGTTTCCAAGTATGTTCTGACCAACTGTGCTACATGGAGTCGAGCATTGTCATGCTGCAAAATTACCTTTTCATATCTATTGCTGTATTGTGTCCGTTTTTCTTTCGCCACTGTCCTCAAACGCATTAGTTGCTTTCGATAACGATCTACTGTGATTTGTTTCCGTCGGTTTCAATAGCTTCGAAAACCTTCTCTCTTCCACCGCCATGACGGTCTTTGACATCAAAATCACCGTTCTTTACCCATTGAGACCATGCTTCGCGTGTTCTTTCGCTAACAGATGCATCACGATAAGTCTTAACCAGCATTTTGTGAGCCTCTCCTGCAAATTTCTTAATGTAAAATGATAAAACTAAAACTTCCCGCGAATGACAAGAACTGGGCTCGTAAGTATATTCAGTCGAGAAGAACTTTATGATGCAATTACAAATCGACTAATAGGTCGATGATACTAGAATGAAATTTTCACTCTTCAGTGGAGTGTGCACTGATATTAAACTTCCTGGCAGATTAAAACTGTGTGCCGGGCCGAGACTCGAACTCGGGACCTTTGCCTTTCGCGGTTAAGTGTTCTACCAACTGAGCTACCCAAGCACGACTCACGCCCCGTCCTCACAGCTCTAATTTCGCCAGTACCTCGTCTCCTACCTTCCGGTGAGGACGGGGCGTGGACATGGATGTGTGTGATGTCCTTAGGGTAGTTAGGTTTAAGTAGTTCTAAGTTCTAGGGGACTGATGACCACAGATGTTAAGTCCCATAGTGATCAGAGCCATTTGAACCAACCAAACTGCACTTACTTAAATAAAAAAATATTTTAAACGAAAAATAAAACGCTACTATGTTTCGCCCACTACTTAATCTCACTATCACCTATCCTGAGTTGTTAATTACATTTCTTTGGGGAAACGCTATATAGGATGGCTGAAGTAAGGCGCATCTGCAGCAATGCGCGTTGTATACTGGGGGATGTAGCAGGTAATAGTAGTCTCAGTATGACTACATTTGATGGTGTGCGACTCTTTGGTAAGGAAACGGACGTGACAGGGGGCTGGCGAAGTCTCCTTATGGTTTCTCAGACAGGACTAGGCAGAACTGGCCAACAGCAAAAAGACGTATCACAATACCTCCTGCTTGATTCGCGCATGAAAGCGACCAAGGGAAGATCATTTAACTATGGCTGGACAGCACAGCTAAGAAGGGGACAATCTTCTTGAGCTGATGAATATTTCATTTGATTTACTGACGCTATGCTGGCTTCGAAAAAGGCAAAAGCGAGAGAAAAGGAGGGCTACAAGGAAACGGTGGATACCATAAAAATAAAATATAAGAAAATAAAAGACAAGGAGGAAAGTAGCTCAGTAAGTAAGTGCTACTCTAAACCGTGAGAGTGGGGTTCGATTGTTAGACGGTATTGAGAGCCTTTTTTCTGTCACGTATGGCTCCTTTCACCTCTGACAGTGCTTTGTTAATGTGAAAATTACATTATAAATGTAACCTTAGGAATCCATTTTTATCCATCAGGTATATAATTCACTGGATTTGTATCATACCTATATTTCAGTCTTCGCCTATCAACACAAAGTAATAAGCTTACCAGAAAGTAATTATTTAAATAAAAATGAATTTTAATAGACCATTTTTAATAGGGCTGAATATTTAAAAGTATAAAATAATTTCTCTCAGCTAAATACAGATTCCTAACCTCATACAGACGGTCCTGAAAATTTGTAGTTGTGAATTTTTAATAGCTACGAAGAGATTTGTAAGATTTAGAACGAAAAACGTGGTGCGCATGGCATAGATAATAGCAAGGAGGTGGATTACTGATACATCAGTTAGTAAGGAGTGTAGTAGTAAGGACGTGAACTATCATGTATCAGTTATGTATGGTAGCAGCCCCACATTTTCCGTTTTATGTTTTAAAAATACTTTCATAGCTATTAAAAATTCACAATCACAAATTTTCAGGACTATCTGTATGTGGTTAGGAATTTGTATTGGGCTTGGAAAAAATTATTTTATCCTTTTTATTTCGATTTAAAAACATTTTATTTAAATAATTATTTTGCGCTTCTTGGTCATGTGTGTTTCCAATGTTTCAACTTATTTCAAATATTTTGATTAGATAACAACAGAGACATATGGTAAATTCGATCATTATATTGCTTCCTCCAACACGTATCTCTCAAAAAGACCGCAAAGGTAAAAATTAAAGAAATTCGAGCTCACACAGAGGCTTATCACCAATCGTTCTTCTCGCAAACCATTCGCCAGTGGAATAGGAAAAAGGGGAAATGGCAGTGGCACATAAAGTAGCCTCTGCCACACACCAGACCAGAAAGCAATTTAATATTGCATCATTATTCAGTCTGACCTATGATGAAAGTTTGAAGTCTCTAGCTCATCGGGAAATGACATTGGTAAACAAAGTATCCTCCTTCAAACACCAGGCAAGGAAGCGAGTTAATACTGCCTTCTCATCCAGTTCTGAGGTAAGTTTCAAATTTCCAGTCTCTAACTCACTGGGAAGTCAGTTCAAAATCAACTTCAAAATTTGTACCGAACAGAGAGACAGACAGGAACGCCACCTAATAAAAACGTAGTTAACCATCCTACTTCCACTATTTGCTGAGTACCACTGTGGTCATAAAGACCCCAAGTAATTTGTACAGGATCTGCAGCCAGTGTTTTAATGAGCTAATATAAAAACATACATTACAGATGTTCAACGTACCAGTAATCGTTCTATTTTCATTTATGTTACATTCAATAAATAAACAAACAATTTAAATTGATGTCATATTGACCCCAGTGATATTCAACCATAAATTAATTTCAGTGTGTTGTAAATATAAAAATGTATGAAACATCAATGAATACAACTGACTAAGAGGAAAAAGTCGTATTTTGAAAATAACAGTTTTGAAAACCAGGGAGATATATATTTCGATACATCATTTTGATCGAAAAGCCATTATGAATTAAGGCACAACGGAACTGCATGCATGGGCTGCAAACAGGTATTGATTGCAGTCAATGGCAAAAGTTGAAAATTTGTGCAACATCGGGATTGGAACCATAGTTGCCTGTTTACTAGGCAGATGCTTTAACACAATGAGCATTGCAACTGCACGGTCTAGCCTAGCAGGCCTCGGGTCAAACCCAAATTCTCAAGACGTGTCCGAAAAAACAACACCACACACGCACACACACATACTACCACGATTTGCTGCGTGCCACTGTGGTCATAAAGACGCCAAGTAATTTCCACAGGATCTGTTGCTCGTATTTTAATGAAAATATATATAATCAATACGAGATGGCCAATGATCCCTACAGTGCAGATGCACACCAGACTCGAACTCTTATGGGAATCAGCGAAATGCCGCGAGTAATGAGGCTAATGGGCAAGGGGCACCACATTAGTAGTGTGTTGATAAGTTGAGAATTTGACGCGAGACGTGGTAGGGTAGTCAGTGCAGTTGCCATGATCACTGTGTCCGCATGGCTCAGTGGTCAGAGCATCTGCCTAGTAAGCGGGACACTCATGTTAGAATCGAGATCCGGCACAAAACACTAACATACACCGAAGAACCAAAGAAACTGGTACCCCTGCCTAATATCGTGTAGGGCCCCCGCGAGCACGCAGAACTCCCGCAACACGACGTGACATGGACTAGACTAATGCCAAAAGTAGTGCTGGAGGGAACTGACACACTGAATCCTGCAGGGCTGTCCATAAATCCATAAGAGTACGGGGGGGGGGGGGGGGGGGGGTGGAGATCTCTTCTGAACAGCATGTTGCAAAGCATCCCATATATGCTCAATAATTTTAATGTCTGGGGAGTATGGTGGCCAGCGGAAGTGTTTAACTCAGAAGAGTGTTCCTGGAGCCACTCTGTAGCAATTCTGGACGTGTAGGATGTCGCATTTCCCTGCTGGAATTGCCCAAGTCCGTTGGAATGCACAATGGACATGAATGGATGCGGGTGATCAGACGGCATGCTTATGTACGTGTCACCCGTCAGAGTCGTATCTAGATGTATCAGGGGTCCCATATCACTCCAACTGCACACGCCCCACACCATTACAGAGCCTCCACCAGCTTGAACAGTCCCCTGCTGACAAGCAGGGTCCATGGATTCATGAGGTTGTCTCCATACCTGTACAGATCCATCCGATCGATACAGTTTGAAAGGAGACTCGTTCAACCAGGCAACATGTTTCCAGTCATCAACGGTGCAATGTCGGTGTTGACGGGCCCAGGTGAGGTATAAAGTTTTGTGTCGTGTAGTCATCAGGGGTACAAAAGTGGGCCTTCGGCTCCAAAAGCCCATGTCGTTGATGATTCGTTGAATCGTTCGCACACTGACACTTGTTGATGGCCCAGCATTGGAATCTGCAACAATTTGCGGAAGGGTTGCACTTCTGTCACGTTCAACGATTCTCTTCAGTCGTCGTTGGTCCCGTTCTTGCAGGATCTTTTACCGGCCGCAGCGATTTCGGAGATCTGACGTTTTACACTCGTGAAATGATCATACGGGAAAATCCCCACTTCATTGCTAACTTGGAGATGCTGTGCCCTTCGCTCGTGCGTCGACTATAACACCACGTAGAAACTCATTTAAATCTTGATTACCTGCCATTGTAGCAGCAGTACCCGTTCTGACAATTGCGCCAGACACTTGTTGTCTTATATAGGCATTGCCCGGGCGCTGATAACCTCGCTGTTGTGCGCCCTGAAACACTAATCATCATCATCATCATATAGGCATTGCCGGCCGCAGCGCCGTATTCTGCTTGTTTACATATGTCTGTATATGAATACTCATGTCTATACCCATTTCTTTGGCGCTTCAGTTTATATTTTCAATGTGTTTATGGTGTCAATATTTCCCTCGGTGGCACAGCTAGGGTTAAATAGTAGTCACCCCCTTAATCGAGCACACCGGTTGCACTGGAGCTCTGTATATGAAGAGCTGGTACCAGACGGTCGTGTGACCCTCTAATCCTGTCCTAAACTCTAACACTCCAGTGATGTATACGTCCTAGACGATTACATGGGATTTGCGCAGTAAGACGTTTCCACGCAGAGACATCACAGAATGGCTGGAAAGAACTATCGTGTTTGGACGGTCCCATTACCACACCTTAAATGAAGTTCCCCGACATTTTGGTGTATCAGTGCGGACTGTCCAACTTGTCCACAAGGAATAACAGAAGCCGAAGACGAGTGTTTCGAAACGGAGTATCGGTTTTAAAACCAACAGGAATTGCTGCTGCCATGGAATGCAGGTCCGCATCAACGAGTTTCCGAGTATACGTTGAGAGGGAACTCCTTGCGATGGAAATTTGGAGTTGGGTACCTCGCAAAGGGCTCATGTGCTGGGGCAGAAATTGTTAGGTCAGGTGGCTATTTATGTAAACGATATACTGTTGGCAACTCCGAAATGGGAAGAACATATCGGTCTACTAGACAAGGTGCTAGAAGCTATAGAAAAAGGAGGTATGAAATTGAAGTTAGACAAGACTGAGTGTGTTAGATGCAAAATAAAATCCTTGGACCATGAAATTGGCAGGGCAGGTATACTTCCTGATCCATCCAAATGGTCAGTCATCGAAAAGTTTGAAGCGCCCAGAAATAAAAAGCAGCTTAGGCCAATGTTCGGTTCTACTCCAATTGTTAAAGAATAGTACCTCATGGGTTTGAACTGAGGAGTGCGAGTCCTGTTTTGAAGAATTAAAAAACTGTTTGATGAGTAGCCCAATATTATACGATCCAGATTTTTCAAAACCCTTTTGCATGCCAGTTGACGCAAATGGTTACGAGATTGCAGTAGAGGTGTTTCAGACGGAAACAGAAGGCTAGCAAGGAATACATAAAACAAACGCGTTTGCTAGTCGTTCTCTGCAATCTGCTGAGTGAAATTTTGGAACTCCGAATTAGAAGCACTGGCTATCGTGTTTGCTATGTAAAAGCTTGAACATTATTTGTTAGCTCACAAGGTGTATGTAGTGATCGCAAGGCACTTACGTTTTTAAAAAGTTGCAAATTTAGACATTCGACGCTAAAAAGGTGGGCTATGTACTTTCAGCAGTTCGACCTTGAGATCAAATACGACAGCTGTTTAATATTGAATGATTTTTTTTATTTTATTTTTTTTACAACATACCCCGGTAGCTGAGTGGTCAGCGCGACAGGATCATGTCGATCCTAAGGGCCCGGGTTCGATTCCCGGCTGGGTCGGAGATTTTCTCCGCTCAGGGACTGGGCGTTGGGTTGTTCTAATCATCATCATTTCATCCCCATCGACGCGCAAGTCGCCGAAGTGGCGTCCGATCGAAAGATTTGCACCCGGCGAACGGTCTACCCGACGTGAGGCTCCAGTCATACGACATTTTTTTTTTATTACTCATCCTCATAATTTTGCTGCTCCTTGTCAAAGTAGTCTCCCATGAATGCGATGCACTTGTCCCAGCATTTCCGCCAGTCTTCAAACACATGCTGGAAACCATTTTTAAGAGGTCCTTCAAAATCGCCTCCGCAGCCTTCACCACTGCTTCAGATGATTGATAATGCCTCCCACGAAGGCGTTTCTTCATGTTAGGGATTAGAAAAAAGTCACATGGGGCTAAATCAGACTATAGGGAGGGTGAAGGATGCACCTGACGTTGATTTTTGTAAGATATTCAGCAAGAACATTGGTCATATGCGGCCGCGCATTATCGTGGTGCAGCATGCAGTCTGCTTCACGAAAATGTCGTCTTTTGCGCCTGATATGGACTTGGAATGTTTTCAGGACATCCCTGTAGTATTGTCCAGCTACTGATGTGTGTGCAGGCACAACATGCTGATAAACTATTCCATGAATATCAAAGAATGAGATGACCATAACTTTCCCAACAGAAGCAACCACTTTTGATTTTTTGTGGGTTGGTGATGAAGGATATTTCCACACTGAGCTTTGCTGTTTGCTCTCAGGATCAAAATGATGTAGCCTAGTTTCATCAGCAGTGATTACATTTGAAAAAAAAAAAACCTCCGGATCTTCCTCTAACTTCAACTTTAACTGCATGTAGACCTGCACGTGAATGTCCTTTTGTTCGGGAATTAACAGTCTTGGAACCCAACGCGCACAAACACATATCATGTGTAATTTTTCTGTTACCAACGTGTAGATGGCACCCAATGAAATGTTCAGTTTCAGAAAGTGATATTAAGGTAATTCGTCGATCCTCTCTCACAATGACAGCAGCAGTGTTGATGTTTTCTTCCGTAAGAGCAGTAACTGGAGCATCGGGTCCACCTTCCTTTGAAATTGATTGTCTCCCCTCTTTAAACATTTTATACCACCTTCGAGCTGTGCTGTAGGGAAGAACAGGCTCTCCATAGGCCTCCTGTAACATTGAATAGGCCTCATCTGAAGATTTGTTGAAACGAAAGCAGATTTGTTCCTCGCGTGTTACCTCCATTACAGCGGTAGGCGATACTGAACATCTCTGACCTTGCCTGCCTCTCACAGGCGGGAACCAGGAGTTCAAAATGGTTCAAATGGCTCTGAGCAATATGGGACTCAACATCTGAGGTCAGCAGTCCCCTAGAACTTAAAACTACTTAAACCTAACTAACCTAAGGACATCACACATATCCATGCCCGAGGCAGGATTCGAACCTGCGACCGTAGCGGTCGCGCGGTTCCAGACTGAAGCGCCTAGAACCGCTCGGCCACCCTGGCCGGCGGGAACCAGGAGTCCCAACAATGAAACTACTATGGCGTGTTCGTTGCACATTAAGCTAACAGAATATCATAAGATTAAATTTTAGCGCGAGAAATTATGACCATAAAAAATTATGATCATTCTTTATTGAACAGCCCTCGTACATACAAGGGAAGAACAATCTGGTAGCAGATGGGCTCCAACAAGTGCAGAACTACGCAGGGAATCAAAAATTCCGCTAGCAGATAAGAATAAGATGTGCATTTTGGCCACACGCGAGGTCAAGGAGGAAAGTGCCTTGAAGAAACTATGTAAAACTTAAGAAGTGAGCAAAATGACGATGATCAGTTGAGGTTAGTCAAAAGCCATTTAGGGGTCCCTAATTATCCTGAAGTAGCGCAGTACTATTGCCTCCAGACAGGAACTTTATTCCGAAGTAGGAAGTTAGATCCAGCAGAATGGGAAATATGTTTCTCATCGCAAGATGTGAATCTGCTTATAGGTTACGTGTGTCTATGACATGACCATTATGGAGCCAAGAAATGTATTGCTAAATTAAGTGAGAAGGTGATTTTCGACAACACGCTTCTTAGATTAGCACGGTGGCTAGCAAAAAATAGTTCAAATGACTCCAAGCACTATGGGACTTAAAATAAAAAATGTGTGTGAAATCTTATGGGACTTAACTGCTAAGGTCATCAGTCCCTAAGCTTAAACACTACTTAACCTAAATTATTCTAAGGACAAACACATACACCCATGCCCGAGGGAGGACCCGAACCTCCGCCATGATCAGCCGCACAGTCATGGGACTTAAAATCTGAGGTCATCAGTCCCCTAGACTTTAAAATTACTTAAACCTAACTAACCTAAGGACATCACACTCATCCATGCCCGAGGCAGGATTCGAACCTGCGATCGTAGCAGCCGCGTGGTTCCGGACTGAAGCGCCTAGAACCGCTCGACCACAGCGGCCGGCCGGTGGCTAGCATCCTGTTTTGTACGTCAGAAGATACATGCAGTAAATACGTGGGGGAGTTGGAAAATAAGTTTCCCCTGTCGACTGTGGTCAGAGTTGAGTGTGAAAGGAAAAAGAAGAGAATGAGACATTAAAGATAAGACATATCTCTATTTTTCTACATAATTTCCAAGTACACTGAGACATTTGTCATACCGGTTTGTAAGGTTCAAAAAGCCGTCCAGGAAAAAATCAGGGCGTTGCATACGGAAGAAGCGTTGAACGGCTTATTTGACGTCAGCATTGCTGCCAAAGCGCCTTGCGCCGAGAGTCTTCTTCAAAGCAGGAAACAGATGGAAGTCACTTGGTGCGAGATCCGTACTGTAAGGCGGATGGTGTACGCACTCCCAACGACGAGTTGCAATATGGTTTTGCATTGCCGTCGCCGTGTGTGATCTCGCATGTCATCCAACAGCAGGACGCCAGATCTGAGAAGGCCAGGCCACTTTTTCCGAATCACCTCTCTCAATTTCGACAGAGTGGCACAGTACCGCGCATCATTGATGGTTCCAGAAAGTCTAGCAGCAAAACTCCTTTGGCGTCCCAGAAAACGGTGGGTAGCACATTACCTGCAGACGGAATGCTTTTGAACTTCTTTCGGACAGGTGATGACGGATGTTTCCATTCCATGGATGCGGCCTTCGATTCGGGAGGTGTAATAGTGGACTCACGTTTCATCCCCCGTCACAATCCGAAACAGAGGGTCATCGCCAATTTCATGGTAACGCACGAGCTGTTCCAGGCAGAACACCATGCGTTGTTCCATGTGTGTCAGTGTCAGTTGGCGGGGCACCCATCGCGCTGACACCTTCCTGTATCGAAGAATGTCGTAGATGATCTTGTGAGCTAGCTCATGTCCGATTCCAAGTTCTGCCGTTACTCCATCGATGGTGATACGCCGGTTCGCTTTAATCATGTCATCCACCTTCCTGACATTTGCATCTGTAGTAGCCGTGCGCGTCCGTCCAGGTCTCGGTATGTCCTGCACTTGCTGACGTCTATCACTGAATTGCTGGCACCATCTCCGCACCATTTGCCGCGACATCACACCCGAACCGTGCACCTCAACAAGGCGGTTATGAATTTCTGTGCATGATACTCCACGTGCCCATTCATAGAGGATAACAGCTCTCACTTCCGCCTTTGACCACGACTCCAACGCACCTTCTTCCATAGCTCCAGGAAAAGACCTAGCGGCTGACCTCCACTTTGCGCAGGCACTGTGACAGCACCATCTACTTGATCGCGGTCGACCTCTACCCAACGGTGTATCGGTGTCTTGCACGTGCGCGTTCACTTGCCGTGTCGTCTTTCGCCCATATCACACAACTCTGCCCACAGTCGACAGGGGAAACTACAAAGCAGGGAGATATGCACAATCTAGAACAAGATGAACCCCTGGAATTATGCGCAGCCGATCTTTTTGGCCCCTTCCCAACATCTAAAGGAGGATGTACTTACGTTTTTGTAGTGATTGATAGGTTTAGCAAGTATGTCAAACTACATCCAGTGAAGAGAGCTAATGCCAAATCGCTGGTAGAGAAGCTGAAAAAGGGCTATTTTGCTAAAATTGGCGATCCTAAGAGTCTGTTATCGGATAATGGTTGGCAGTTTGTATCTGAAAAATTTTAAGCATGTCTAGAAAAGACAGGGTCTCGACGTATTTTCCACAGGTAAATATGAGCGAGAGGGCTATGTGCGAGTTAAATATGTTGTATAGAACTTATTGTGCCAGAAAGCATTCAACTTGGGCCAATCATATCAAAAACTTTGAAGAAATCATCAACAACCTTATACATGACGCAACAGACTTTACTCCGTGTAAACTACTGTTTAGTCAGGAATCCCATGACATCATTTCAAACATGGTTGATTTTCCAGTCCTATCTCAGAGCTCTATTGGTGAAAAGAAAGCACGGGCTAGGGTAAACATACGTAAAAGTGTAGTGGACTGAAAAAGATGTCACGACGCAAAATTTTCTCCCATTAGTTTTAACGTTGGCTACCTAGTGTTAGTCAAAACAAAAGAAAAAATCTAAGAAAATTTCAGCGGAAACGAAGAAGTTTATCATGGACCATTCAGGATAATAGGTAAGCCTCATACAAACGCATACCGATTAGGAATACCCGAAAAGTAAGAGAGAACTAGGCCTACGAAACACTGTAGGTCTGAAGCCTTTCTAAATTGACAGTAATTGGATGCTGAAGGGAGTCTGCCACTCTTTGGAGGATACACAGTTTGGCGTACTATGCGGTCCCAGCTGGATGAAACTTTATTTCCCTTTCAAGTTTCATTTTCTTCTTCTGTCGTAACTATAATAAGTAAGGAATATATGCCTTCACTGAGTATATATGTTATTAGTTTGTAATATCTTCCTAGTAAGTAAGAATGATTCCCAAAAATGACTGTACCAAAATGAAGACTTATAAGAAAATTTGATAGGTAGTTTGCAACAGTGAATTCTAAATGTTAAAATAACAATGGGTAACTTATGAGCAAAAGAACAGAAAAATAATGGCTAAAGTAAACAAAGAATAATTAAGATCCACAAAAGGATTATAACAACAAAATACAGATACTTTGCGTTACAGACGTAATGAAAGCTGAAAATTTGTAAAATCTGAAAGAACAAACTCTGCATAAATTGATAATTTTCATATTTGGAGCAAGGTTGCCTGTAAGTAAGTAAGAGTAATAATATGGTTCCAACAGAGGCAAGCCAGAGCGTTTTGATATTAATTAAAGGAGATGTGAGAAAGTGGTGTGAAAATAACACAAAAAATATTCGTAAATAATGAGGTCAGTAGGCTGACGAAGATAAAAGAGAGAAATAAACGTCGAAATATGTAGAAAAGTGAAATATATGGATATATGAAAATAGGGAGGAATAGGAGTCATGAAGTCAATACGCTGACACATAAGGTAAAATGGTGGAAAATTGGTGTGTATTTCCCTGTACAAAAATGGTTTGAGAAACGTGTCATCTCGTTTAAGGCGGGCGCGCAGTTAACAGGTAAATATTGATACATACAGACAACAATACAGTTAAACAAATGTGTTAAGAAATGCAGATTGTAGAGTACTGGTATGTTACAATAGAAAGATCGTTTTTAATTACGTGTGTAAGACTACAAAGTAACTGCTGTCGAGAAAATAACTCCTTAGAGATTACCAAGGTTACTCAACATTTTCTAAGTAACATCTAATGTAATAACGTAAATTGCAAACAAGCGCAAAATGTGAGTATTTTGAAAACCCATGTTGACTTTCAGAGCCTAATATCTATTGTTTATAAAAAAAATTGCAAATTTCGTGACTCAAGCTTACTATGGAGGTAACTAGTAAGAGTGAGCTAGAGTAATGTCACGATTTAATGAAGCAGCGTTTGCCAATAATCATTTTGAAAAAGTTACTAATAGTTTTCCAAATAATAAGTATTAAAAGGAAACATTCCGTCTGATAACTTCTCCATTAATTACTTAAATTATAGAATAAAATTAGAGTAGAAAATGGGTTTTGCCATAACTTAGATATAAGTTGAGAACAGAACCTTAGACTATATTTTTTGTCTCTCAAGGATATGGAGGCATCATCAGTCTACAAGCTGTTTTTGAGCAGCTCCACCTTATATTTTCAGTGAAATTCATTCGTAAAGACACACACCACAGTGCCTACAAAAAAATGGTTCAAATGGCTCTGAGCACTATGCGACTTAACTTCTGAGGTCATCAGTCGCCTAGAACTTAGAACTAATTAAACCTAACTAACCTAAGAACACCACACACATCCATGCTTGAGGCAGGATTCGAACCTGCGACCGTAGCGGTCGCGCGGTTCCAGACTTCGGCCGGCTACAGTGCCTACAGTTGTCATTAAATGAGTGAGTACTGAAAAATTATAAAAGAGCGAAATGTTTTTGTATTTTTCTCTTTCAGGTAAAGACTGAAAATTCTAATTCACAAAATTAATTTTGTAATAAACGAAATCTTTATTTCATGTTCCTATGTTATTTTATGTACATTATTTGTAAAAATTTACCATGTTTCGTTTTTATATATATATATATATATATATATATATATATATATATATATATTATTTCGCTATGTCACATATATATATGTAACATAGTGAATGGTTAATTTTGTGGGTGAAATGTTAGGAAAATTTAGCAAAATTCAGTTTCATTCGAAAGAGGTCAGGTAGAGTAGCATAACTTGTTTATAATATTTTTGTTCAAAACTAAAATTTTGACAAAAATAAAGTGGGGGCGATGAGGCAAAACAAACGCTGTGTCGTAAGAGGTACAGAGGCGAGCGAGTGTACAGGGGCTTACCCCAATTCACTACTACCAGCGCCATGTCGTCATAATGTCCCTGTTCTTAATATACAAGAGATTGACCCATAATTTAAGAGTGAAATTAAGAATTAAAATAATTTTTGCAAATTTCAGAGCATCAGAGGATGCTTAAGTATATTATTATTAACACTGTAAATTCTCAGAATGATCAAATGAATGTGTTAGGCAAAATATATTATCTTAAGAAAAAATAAGTGACGCTGAATAATAAAACTAGAAAGCTAAAAATTGGTCATAACATGCAAACGTATGTTACAATTAATAGCTACAAGTCTTGGTCTGAGTATAGTAATATTTTCGTGAAAATTGGCGTTTTTACGAAAAACTGAAGGCGCTAAATATTAGATTCACAAAGCTGAAAATTCCTTTGTAGCCCCAGTTTCGTATAAAAACATTAAATAGATGACACTAATAAACTACCTCGATTAGTTTTCAAGTTGTTTACTAAAAACCAAATTTGGAGCAAACACGTCCTTCGTCATAGTAGATTAAGTATCATTTGTATTTTTAATGGAAAATTCTAATTACAGCACTCGATTACATACGTGCAATAACACAACTATACCATGTTTCAAGACTGTATTGTAAATAACAATGATTAAAAGGAAGCTTAAAGTGGCCTTCAGAGGTCGCGTTCTACTGTCGGTTCAGTTCTAAATATTCCAACTGGCAAAACTTAAATGCCGTTGATCTAAAACTTCTTCAGTAATTAAAGCAAATTTAACCCTATTCATAAAAAACTGAAAAGACAGCAAATTGTTAAATGACAGAGATATTAATTAATACGCGTCCGAGAAAGTGGCCATTTAGTTGCTGTTACCTGTGCCTGGGGCAGTTGAGAACAGATGTTCCGTTTGGCGGTCCGCTGCGACCATATGTAAATACATCCAGGGAGGCAGTAACAAGAGACACTTCGCACCAAGACATCAAACTTCGCTTGACAGTCAAATGCCTGCTTGGCGTTGTGCCTCGTATAACGTCGGAGCTGACCAGACTTGAATGTGTTTTCGGTAAAAGTAGGAAGTGAACTTGCCAGGACTGTATACTCGAGTCCTGCATGACCTAGTAAGCGAGCACAAAATACGAGATGGGGCGAGCAAAACCCTAACTGGAAAGGCTGCCCGCAGTAGTTCTTGTGACCGAGCATAGAAGCCGTGACCGAATTCGTAGTACGTAACATCAAACAACAACCCCCATGAACTATGGACCTTGCCGTTGGTGGGGAGGCTTGCGTGCCTCAGCGATACAGATGGCCGTACCTGAGGTGCAAACACAACAGAGGGTATCTGTTGAGAGGCCAGACAAACTTCTGGTTCCTCAAGAGGGGCAGCAGCCTTTTCAGTATTTGCAGGGGCAACAGTCTGGATGATTGACTGATCTGGCCTTGCAACACTAACGAAAACGGTCTTGCTGTGCTGGTATTGCGAACGGCTGAAAGCAAGGGGAAACTACAGCTGTCATTTTTTCCGAGGGCATGCAGCTTTACTGTATGGTTAAATGATGTTGGCGTCCTCTTGGGTAAAATATTCCGGAGGTAAAATAGTCCCCCATTCGGATCTCCGGGCGGGGACTACTCAAGAGGACGTCGTTATCAGGAGAAAGAAAACTGGTGTTCTACGGATCGGAGCGTGGAATGTCAGATCCCTTAATCCGGCCGGTAGGCTAGAAAATTTAAAAAGGGAAATGGATAGGTTGAAGTTAGATATACTGGTAAATAGTGAAGTTCGGTGGCAGCAGGAACATGAGTTTTGGTCAGGTGAATACAGAGTTATAAATACAAAATCAAATAGGGGTAATGCAGGAGTAGGTTTAATAATGAATAAAAAAATAGGAGTGCGGGTAAGCTACTACCAACAGCATAGTGAACGCATTATTGCGGCCAAGATAGATACGAAGCCCACACCTACTACAGTAGTACAAGTTTATATGCCAACTAGCTCTGCAGATGATGAATAAATTGATGAAATGTATGATGAGATAAAAGAAATTATTCAGGTAGTGAAGGGAGACGAAAATTTAATAGTCATGGGTAACTGGAATTCGAGAGTAGGAAAAGGGAGAGAAGGAAACATGTGGGTGAATATGGATTGGGGGACAGAAATGAAAGAGGAAGCCGTCTGGTAGAATTTTGCACAGAGCATAACTTAATCACAGCTAACACTTGGTTCAAGAATCATAAAAGAAGGTTGTGTACATGGAAGAATCCTGCAGATACTAGAAGGTATCAGATAGATTATATAATGGTAAGACAGAGATTTAGGAACCAGGTTTTAAATTGTAAGACATTTCCAGGGGTAGATGTGGACTCTGACCACAGTCTACCTGTAGATTAAAACTGAAGAAACTACAAAAAAGTGGGAATTTAAAGAGATGGGACCTGGATAAACTGACTAAATCAGAGGTTGTACAGAGTTTCACAGAGAGCATAAGGGAACAATTGACAGGAATGGGGGAAAGAAATACAGTAGAAGAAGAATGGGTTGCTCTGAGGGATGCAGCAGTGAAGGCAGCAGAGGATCAAGAAGATAAAAAGATGAGGGCTAGTAGAAATCCTTGGGTAACAGAAGAAATATTGAATTTAATTGATGAAAGGAGAAAATATAAAAACGCAGTAAATGAAGCAGGCAAAAAAGAATACAAACGTCTCAAAAATGAGATCGACAGGAAGTGCAAAATGGCTAAGCAGGGATGGCTAGAGGACAAATGTAAGGATGTAGAGGCACATATCACTAGGGGTAATATAGATACTGCCTACAGGAAGATTAAAGAGAGCTTTGGAGAAAACAGAGCCACTTGTATGAATATCGAGATCTCAGATGGAAACCCAGTTCTAAGCAAAGAAGAGGAAGCAGAAGGGTGGAGGGAGTATATAAAGGGTCTATACAAGGGCGATGTACTTGAGGACAATATTATGGAAATGGAAGAGGATGTAGATGAAGATGAAATGGGAGATACGATACTGCGTGAAGAGTTTGACAAAGCACTGAAAGACCTGAGTCAAAACAAGGCCCCGGGAGTAGACAACATTCCATTAGAACTACTGACGGCATTGGGAGAGCGAGTCCTGACAAAACTCTACCATCTGGTGAGCAAGATGTATGAGACAGACGAAATACCCTCAGACTTCAAGAAGAATATAATAATTCCAATCCCAAAGAAAGCAGGTGTTGAGAGATGTGAAAATTACCGAACTATCAGTTTAATAAGTCACAGCTGCAAAATACTAACGCGAATTCTTTACAGACGAATGGAAAAACTGGTAGAAGCCGACCTCGGGGAAGATCAGTTTGGATTCCACAGAAATGTTGGAACACGTGAGGCAATACTGACCAGTTATAAGAGTCGAGGGGCATGAAAGGGAAGCAGCGGTTGGGAAGGGAGTGAGACAGGGTTGTAGCCTGTCCCCGATGTATATTGAGCAAGCAGTAAAGGAAACAAAAGAAAAATTCGGAGCAGGTATTAAAGTCCACGGAGAAGAAAAAAAAACGTTAAGGTTCGCCGATGACATTGTAATTCTGTCAGAGACAGCAAAGGACTTGGAAGAGCTGTTGAATGGTTGGACAGTGTCTTGAAAGGAGGATATAAGATGAACATCAACAAAAGCAAAACGAGGATAATGGAATGTGGTCGAATTAAGTCGGGTGGTGCTGAGGGAATTAGATTAGCAAATGAGACACTTAAAGTAGTAAAGAAGTTTTGCTATTTGGGGAGCAAAATAACTGACGATAGTCGAAGTAGAGAGGATATAAAATGTAGAGTGGCAATGGCAAGGAAAGCGTTTCTGAAGAAGAGAAATTTGTTAACACCGAGCATAGATTTAAGTGTCAGGAAGTCGTTTCTGAAAGTATTTGTATGGAGCGTAGCCATGTATGGAAGTGATACATGGACGATAAATAGTTTGGACAAGAAGAGAATAGAAGCTTTTGAAATGTGGTGCTAAAGAAAAATGCTGAAGATTAGATGGGTAGATCACATAACTAATGAGGAGGTATTGAATAGAATTGGGGAGAAAAGGAGTTTATGGCACAACTTGACAAGAAGAAGGGACCGGTTGGTGGGACATGTTCTGAGGCATCAAGGGATCACAAATTTAGCATTGGAGGGCAGCGTGGATGGTAAAAATCGTAGAGGGAGACCAAGAGATGAATACACTAAGCAGATTCAAAAGGATGTTGGTTGCAGTAAGTACGGGGAAGTGAAGAAGCTTGCACAGGATAGAGTAGCATGGAGAGCTGCATCAAACCAGTCTCAGGACTGAAGACAACAACAACAACATCAAACACATTATACGTGCCATTATCCTTGTGAGACTGCAGCCAGTACGGGCTTCTCATTTGTGGTGTAATCATGCAGCACGAGGAAGCCAGTACAGTAAGACGTAAGACAGAAACCAATGTTTACACATTGAAGAACGGGAAGGTCTAAAAAGCGAAGTATGGAGTACATTTCTGTTGGTTATAGACGAAAACAGTGCGGCTACTGGGTATGTATCGTGCATGAACTGCTCCACATTATTGTGTTTCCAGTCGGGAACCACTCATTTAAAGAAACACAGTTGCAAGAAACCTTACAAAGATACAGCTCCTTCAGGGATACCGGCAGTAATAAAAAATAGTATTACAGCAAAGTGTGTTGCAATGTGTGCTAAGGATATAAGACCTTTTAATGCTGTTTCCGGTGAAGGCTTCAGAGAACTAGGCCAAGAATTAATATATGGCGCGGGATTAGCCGAGCGGTCTAAGGCGCTGCAGTCATGGTCTGTGCGGCTGGTCCCTGCGGAGGTTCGAGTCCTCTCTCGGGCATGGGTGTGTGTGTTTGTCCTTAGGATAGTTTAGGTTAAGTAGTGTGTAAGCGTAGGGACTGATGACCTTAGCAGTTAAGATTTCACACACATTTGATTTTGAATTAATACATCTAGGTGCGCGTTATGGAGAAGTTAACGTGGCAGATGTCATGCCACATCCCTCTACTATAAGCAGACATGTCAAAGAACAAGCTGATGCAATACGTAACAGCATAATGCCTTCTGTTATTGCGGAAGTTATTAATAAAACATGTGCTGCGACAGTTGATATGTGGACTGATTCGCATAATCAGGTGCACTATTTGACGCTTACAACACAGATTGGTCTCTTGTGAACAATGTTTTATTTACAACAAAATTCCCGGACGTTAAGAAGACGGGAGTAAATATTATGAAAGAAATTGAAGAGAGGATGGCTGATTGGGACATTTCGCCGGACATGTTGCACAGTTTTGTTTTTGTCTCCGACCAGGGTTCCAATGAAATAAAGACTTTGGAAAATCACGAAAGGATTCCTTGTGCTGCTCATTGTATAAACACAGCACTTAGCCATACTTTCGATGAAGATAAATTCTTGTTAAATCATGCCCCGAACATCGCATCAACAATAAATACTGCAAAATGCATTTTTCGGTACATTAAGAAAAGTGGCCTCTGCTCGTCTTTGAAATCATCGTTGAAAGAAGAGGTCTGCACACGCTGGAACAGCTTGTACACTATGCTGGAATCCTTACACACTCAGTATAACGAAGTTGCTGCTTTTCTGACGGAAAAGGTCTCCACTTACAGATTGCAAGGATATGATAATGAGCTTGCGGGAAAAATTGCGCATTTTCTGAGACCATTTGAAGAGGCCACAGATGAATTAGAAGGCGAAAAAGAACCGACAATCCATTTAGTTCTTCTTTGGTTTCACAAACTGCAACAAATTTGCAGTGTCAATGACACTGTCAGGTGAGTAGTTACTGCAGTTGAAAGCACTGTTTCATTTTGACACAGGATCGATTTATAATTAACTAGCGAAAGTGATGTGTACTGACAGATATGTATTTTTTAACAGGAGATACAAAGGATTAAAAATCGAGCCTTGACTTTCGTTTGTGAGAAGATTGTGATCACTTCAAGACATAAAATTGCTACGTTTCTTTGGCCGTCTTTCCGTGATCTTAAGATGCTTGAAATAAACGAAAAGCAGGAAATTCTTAGCAGTGTGCGACAAATGTGTGCTACTTACGCAGGTACAACATGCAATCATTAACGTAATCGCTTTTGCATTGTCAGTGGATAGTGTATTATAGAGGAACGGGAATGTTATAATTCGTATAATATTTCATTAACGTAAAACACCTCGTTTTTACGGAACGTTTCGATGATTTCCACATCAGTCCTGTATTACTTGTCTCTTTTGTTTACTATCATAGATCCTTCAAGTACTGTGTCATCACTACCCAGAAAGAGAGATCGTTTCAAGGAATGGAGGAACAATACATCATCCACAGCAGATGAAGTAGATCTCTACATTTTAATGCACCCCGGAGATGATGATGACATCTTTAAAGTGGTGGAGCAGAAATGAAACAGATCTACCTGGCCTGGCTACAGTTGCACGACGTATTTTATGTATCCCAGCAACAAGCGCACCTAGTAAAAGATGTTTTAGTAAAGTTGGCATGTTGCTAACAAATCGCCGCAGCCAATTAAATCCGGAACGCGTTAGTGATTTACTGCTGATCAACAATAACTATAATTTTGTTTCTGTTGCAAACAAGTGAAAAATATGACAAGTTACGTCTGTAAATGTTTAATGTTCTTTGTATGCTTTCTTTATGAAGATGGTTGTCTTCTAGATTACAGGGACAGCACTTATTTAATGTTTCCTATTAATGAAAGGAAAAATATATCTTCTGTTTGGAAATGAGACTCGTCTTCTATCCGCGATTTATTGAAATATCGTTTTACTTTCCAAGTGCTTTATGAATTTAGCTGTGTCACGTAAGCGTTCTTGGAAACGTTACTTTTGTATTAAAAGGGAGGGAGAGAGAGAGAGAGAGAGAGATAAATACAGACCGAACGGAGTGGTGCGGGGCCGGACACGAGCAGCTTGGTCCCCCCGTCAACAGGCGAGCCGTGACCCGTCAAACATTGAGCGTTGCAGCACTCTACTGTACACCATCCTGGATCGCTTGGATTTCACGGAAGTAATTGTTTGTGTGCCGCCCGTAATGTTGACAAAATCGCGTGGCAAGTGGCGAGATTATTTTCCACTTTTAAAGCGAGCACTTGACTTAGGTCAGGGCGACAGACGATTTTACTTGGAACTTCCCGCAGAGGTCGCCTCTGAACTGTTAATAGTGCTGTTTCCGATAGCTCGTATTAGATAGAACACTAGGACTTATCTTTTGTGCGTGTGAAATTTTACAGAAGATATCAGTTAAAATTTTCATTTATAGTCATATTTCCTGATCCCGCTGAGTCAACTGCAAGTACTAACATTTTCTTTCAGTGAGCGCAAGAGTAATATGGACTTGCAGACTGAAAATTATGGTCACTATGTTCTCCATCGCTCTCTGGCTGGCGGCAAAAATAGTTTTCAGACTCTTGTGAACGACGATGGTAGGTGTAAAACACGCACAGACAAATTGAGGGTCTTTTCATAACGACATAACGAAGTAACGACGATTTGGATATATACCCGCCGCCCCACACAACAGCAGTAGTACAATTTTACAAATCTCCCAGATCAGCTGATGAGCAGATTGAAAGGCAGCAGTAGGCAACGATTGACTGAAACAAGGGAAAGGAATACAACAGAAGACTAATGGGTAACTTTGAGAGATGAAATAGTGAACACAACAGCCGCGCGGAGTGGTCGCGCGGTTTGAGGCGCATGTCGCGGACTACGCGGCCCCTCCCGCCGGAGGTTCGAGTCCTCCTTCGGGCATGGGTATGTGTGTTGTTCTTAGCATAAGTTAGTTTAAGCAGTGTGTAAGTCTAGGGACCGATGATCTCAGCAGTTTGGTCCCTTAGGAATTCACGCACATTTGAGCATTTGAACACAACACAGGATCAAACAGGCCAAAAGATAAAGCCCGGTAGAATTACTTGGTTAGCACACGAGATATTGAATTTAAGTATCCAAAGGAGAGAATATAAAACTGCACTACATGAGGGGAAAATATTAAAAAAATGCAGTAAATGAAGGAGGCAAAAGGGAATACAGACATCTAAAAAAATGAGACTGAGAGAAATTTCAAAGAAGGGATTGTCATCAGAAAAATGTAATGCTGCAGAACCATGCATGACTATGGGAAAGATATACGCTGCCTACAAGACAACTAGCAGATATGAAGCAGATGAAGGCTGAAACGTTGAATGAAAACATACGAGGACTATACAAGTGAATCTAAATTAGAGACAGTGTTATAGAAATGGAAGAGGAAGTAGTTGTACATGACACGGAAATGTGATACTGCGGGCAGAATTTGGCAGACCACTAAAAGATCTAAGACGAGTAAGGTACCCGGAATAGCCACCATTCCCTCATAATTGTTGAAATCTTTGGGAGAAACAACCATTACAGAATATTTCACCTAGTACTCAAGATACATGAGACAGGCAAAACACCCTCAAACATACACAAGAATGTAGTAAGCAAGGTACCAGCTCTTGCTCACATGTGAGAATTTTATCGTACCATCAGTTAAATGAAATGATCGTAGGGAATTATTGTTCGACCAGCTGGTGCAAGTCTTTCTATTTCATGCCTCCTCAGCGACTTGCGGAATAAGAAGCGAAATATTGAAGTCATTTTCGACCTGGAAAGTTGATAAATAATTGCACTTATTCTATATTAACTGAAGCCAAAAAGAGGCGTTAATAATATAATTGAGCTATAAAGTTCCTATTAAGGAAATGTAAACTCAATATGAAAGCTGCTAACTTTTTATATTAGCGGTTAAATTCCGTTAACATTTCAAAAATTTATATAGTTTAAATAAAACTATAAGAGAAATAACACTACTAAAATAAATATTCAAAAAAATAAAACTTAAAAGATAAATCTTAAAATTTGAGTCATATCAATCCTGAATATAACTAATTAAATAAATAAACAAGCTATATATACCTTGACCACCTAATAATCACCCCAACCATAATTAAAAGACTTTGATGAATAATGACCTAACTTTAAAGGTATATCTCTAAAAAATTTAGTTGAAAGGAAAGGTATAAATCATATACACACATCAAAAAAGGTTTTGCATCACCCCGATTCCCAGAACTCCTGAAGATAGACGTTTATTGTGGAAATTGTATCACAGACACAGTCCCTTTGACTGTTCAGAGATGTCACTAAACCCGCCCAAAGAAGTAAACAACCATGCATGAGCAACGCCTATTAGACAGATGGGGTTCGACAGGCGATCAGTTCCAGTCACTCCACCAGGAAGGAGGTACACGGCTCGAGTTGTCTGTAGTTCAACCATGCCTAGACGGTCAGTACCGCGGTTTGATCGCGTCCAGTGCCTCGCTCAGGCCGCTCAAGGGCTAATACTGCAGTGGATGACCCCTACCCACGGATTATGGCTCGGGGGAACCCTGACAGCAACGCTATCATGTTGAATAATGCTTTTCGTGCAGCCACAGAACGTCGTCTCACGACTCAATCTGTGCCCTGTATGCTGCATGATGCGCAACTTTACTCCTGACGTTCATAGCGACGTCCATCTTTGCAAGCACGACACCATGCAGCGCCGTACAAATGGGCTCAACATCATGCCAAATGGACCGCTCAGGATTGGCATGACGTTCTCTTCACCGATGAGTGTCGCATATACCTTCAACCAGACAATCGTCGGAGACGTGTTTAGAGGCAACCCGGTCAAGCTGAACGGCTTAGACACACTGTCCAGCGAGTGCAGCAAGGTGGAGGTTCCCTGCTATTTTGAAGTGGCATTACGTGGGACCGACGTATGCCGCTTGTGGTCATGGAAGGCGCCGTAACGGTTGTACGATACGTGAATACCATCCTCCGACCGTTAGTGCAACCATATCGGCAGCATACTGGCGAGTCATTCGTCTTCATGGACGACAATTCGCGACCCCATCGTGCACATCTTGTGAACGACTTCGTTCAGGACAACGATATCGCTCGTCAAGAGTGGCCAGCATGTTCTCCAGAAATGAACCCTATCGAACATGCCTGGGACAGACTGAAACGAGCTGTTTATGGACGACGTGACCCACCAACCACCCTGAGGGATCTACGCGAAATCGCCGCTGAGGAGTGGGACAATCTGGACCAACAGTGCGTTGATGAAATTGTGGATAGTATGCCACGACGAATACAGGCATGCATCTATGCACGAGGAAGTGCTACTGGGTATTAGAGGTACCGGTGTGTACAGCAATCTGGACCACCATCTCTGAAGGTCTCGCTGTACTGTGGTACAACATGCAATATGTGGTTTTCATGAGCAATAAAAGGGGCGGAAATGATGTTTATGTTGATCGCTTTTCCAATTTTCTGTACAAGTTTCGGAACTCTCGGAACCGAGGTGATCCATAACTTTTTTTGAAGTGTGTAGAACCAGCAAATCTGACAAAAGATAATAAGTGTAAAGAAAATAAATTACGGGAAAAATCTAATTTAGAAATAAGATAACACAAATAAGCACCTAAAACAACAACAGTAACTGTTAAAAATTTCAAATAATAAGGTAAATCAATTACATGAGGAATAGGGAAAATTAATCAAGATAAAAAACTACCACCAAAAATATCAACAAATAATAAGCCAATTATACCAAAGGAGATATAATAACCCCTGCCATCAAAAGGAAATCTTGAATAAAAATTATTATCACCCGACACTGAATAATAAAATAAACGAAAAGAATAACAAGCAGTTAAACATATAGAAAAAAAATAAAGAAAAAATCAAACAATTAATTCCTCTTAAACAAACCATCTCAAGAATTAAATCCTTTGAATAAAATCCAGCTAAAAAAGGTATGCCACACAAAGAGAAACTAGAAACATTTAAACGAACAGAAGTAAAAGGTATAAAATTACACAGTAGAACCCATAAAACGAATATCCTGAGAGTCCTCCAAGCTGTGAATTCCTGAACCTGCACACATAAATAATAATGCCTTAAATAAAGCATGAGCTAATAAATGGAAAAGGCAACTTTGGATAACTCATCGGCAAAATTCTCATTATCCAATGGCTCTGAGCAGTATGGGACTTAACATCTATGGTCATCAGTCCCCTAGAACTTAGAACTACTTAAACCTAACTAACCTAAAGACATCACACAACACCCAGCCGTCACGAGGCAGAGAAAATCCCTGACCCCGCCGGGAATCGAACCCAGGAACCCGGGCGTGGGAAGCGAGAACGCTGCCGCACGACCACGAGATGCGGGCTCTCATTATCAAACCAAGTTGTCTTAAAGTAGAAAGAGCAATAAACTTTTTTAAATCAAACTCAAAATTAATTCCTAAGCCAGCCTCAATCAATAATAAAACCCAACCGCAGTTATCAGTTTCTAATATTGGACTAAAACGAATTAGTAAATAAAGTCCAGCAGTAACAAGAGTAGAAGAATGAACTAAAGCAAATACAGGAGTAGGAGCAGCCATGGCAGCAGGAAGTCAAGAAGAAAAGGAATCTGAGCTCTCTTAATCATAGCAGCTAAAACAATTAATATAGTAATAAGCTTTATCTCAAAAGAGCTAGTGAGAATATCATAATAATTCGATCTAGGGGCGGCAACGCTAACCTGTAGACAGCGAGATTTGGACATTAATAAAGTAATGGTTACAAAATACTGTCGCAAATTATTCACAGAAGAATGGAAAAAACTGGTGGAAGCCAACATCAGGAAAGATCATACCGGGTTCCGGAGAAATGTAGGACCTACCGAACTAATACTGTCCCTAAGATTTATCTACTATATATAGAGGAGGTTCGGAAATTCTCAATACAAACTTCTAAGGCTTGTAGAGGGGAGTGAGTACAGAATATTTTGAATAGGAACCCACGTCAGGAAACGTTGTCACCGGCCGATGTGGCCGAGCGGTTCTAGGCGCTACAGTCTGGAACCGCGCGACCGCTACGGTCGCAGGTTCGAATCCTGCCTCGGGCATGGATGTGTGTGATGTCCTTAGGTTAGTTAGGTTTAAGTAGTTCTAAGTTCTAGGGGACTGATGTCCTCAGATGTTAAGTCCCATAGTGCTCAGAGCCACTTGAACCATTTGAAACGTTCTGTTTCCATGCTACAGCCGCTTGAAAACATGTTTGCTAGGTAGGTATGTAACAGGGTAGTCATGGGGGGGGAGGGGGGGATTACTTCGGATCATTTGACGTCTGTCCTACCTCTCTGACTTGGTTCGAGTTTTATTCGCGTGTCTGTGAGTACCCGTTTGCAGAATACAGCGACATGATCCTTCTGAATTGCGAATCTCAATGTAATGGATGAGGTGCCCGTCGCTTTTATCAAGATCGTTCTCCTCTACGTCCGACTCCATCGCGTACCCTTTTCGACGCAATTACGCAACGACTTCGAGAAAGGGAGCCATAACCATCAGCAGGCGTGACTATGGTGCTCCAAGGAGTAGCCGCACTACCATATTGTAAGAGTCTGTACTGCATAACGTTGAAGAGAACCCGTCAACGACTACAGGAGCAGTTTCTTTGGTTACGGACATCGGTTCCAATAAAAAATACAAGCTGATTTTTTCCACCATGTACAAGCTCTAGGGATTGATTGATGAGAGAATACGGAACAAGAAAGATGTAATGAATTTATGACCGGAAATGCATGGTTTCCATGCTAGAGACCATTTACTCAATTATACATTGTTATAGAGACAGCGGTCTAGTACACGCTGTACCATGCATTCACAGTTACAGTATGTGTTCCTCATATGCCATGCCCTAGCGCCCTCTCCTGCCATAGTAATTGGTTATGTGTACGATCCATTATCTTGCTGACTCACGTTGTAGTGGATGTGATACAGCGTTGTACACAACGATTCCGTACTCGAATCGAAAGCTTGCCGACATGGTGTGTACTTATGGAAAGGCAAGTGGCAACGGGCGGCAGGCAGCTAGGTCGTATCAGGAGACCTATCCCCGCCGACAACAACCATAGCAATCAATGTTTGCAACAGTGTTCGGCCGTTTGTGTGAGACAGGGTAGTTTCAGATAGCAGGAAATCATGAAGGACGAACCCGAAATGTTGGGACACCAGACTTGGAATAAAATGTGATTAAATCTGTGGAAGGCGGCCGCCGTGTCAGTACCAGGCATTTGGCCCGCCAGTACAGGGTAAGTCAGACAACCGTGTAGAATGTTCTCCATGACAGTTGGTACTACCCTTATCACTTGCAGCGTGTACAGGGCTTACTAACGACAGACTTTCCACATCGGGAGCAATTGTGTCACTGATTTCTTCACCAGGTAACCACGATTCCGGGATTTGTGTCATCCATCCTACTCACAGATGAGACCAGATTTACGCGGAGTGGTATCTTCCAATTTCAAACAGTCATCTGTGGAACAGTATGCAGAATCCCAATTGCGCGGTGACACCGAATCATCAGCACGGTGCCGCTGGAATGTGTGGGCCGGGATAATTGGCGATCGTATTTTGGGACAAGTCTTCCTTCCACGTCGCCTAACAGGCCGGAAATATCGGCGCTTTTTGCGGGTGACATTGCCTCCCATGGTGGAAGAAATTACATTGATAATTCTATGGGTTATGTGGCTGCTACATGACGGAGCTCCATCACACTTCGCCGTTAACGTCCGGACGTATCTCAATCGTATCTTCCCTGGTCGATGGGTCAGACAAGGGGTCCAGTTGCATGGTATGTTCGTTCACCGGATCTCAAACCGAGCGATTTCTTGAAACTTCTGGAGTTTCTGTAAAGTTTGGAAGGTAGGAGACGAGATACTGGGAGAAGTAAAGCTGTGGGTACCGGGCGTGAGTCGTGCTTCGGTAGCTCAGTTGGTAGAGCACTTGCCCGCGAAAGGCAAAGGTCCCGAGTTCGAGTCTCGGTCGGGCACACAGTTTTAATCTGCCAGGAAGTTTCATATCAGCGTACACTCCGCTGCAGAGTAAAAATCTCATTCTGGAAACATCCCCCAGGCTGTGGCTAAGCCATGTCTCCGCTATATACTTTCTTTCAGGAGTGCTAGTTCTGCAAGGTTCGCAGGAGAGCTTCTGTAAAGTTTGGAAGGTAGGAGACGACATACTGGCAGAAGTAAAGCTGTGGGTACCGGGCGTGAATCGTGCTTCGGTAGCTCAGTTGGTAGAGCACTTGCCCGCGAAAGGCAAAGGTCCCGAGTTCGAGTCTCGGTCGGGCACACAGTTTTAATCTGCCAGGAAGTTTCATATCAGCGTACACTCCGCTGCAGAGTGAAAATCTCATTCTGCGAGCGATTTCTTGTTATTGGTCATCTCAAAAGTATCGAGTGTGCAGAGCCCGTTCCAATTGTGGAGACGCTGGAACTGCGTATTCATGCTACCTTTGACACTGTTCGGATGCAGCCTGGCCGATGTGAAAGTGTGAAACAGAACATGCTACGGCGCGTACACGCATACGTTGAGGCACATGAAAACCATTTTTGCCACATACTGTGACTGTGGCTACGTGGTACAGCGCGTATTAGACCGTAGTCTCTGTAACAATGTATGATTAAATAAATGGTCTCTAGCATGGAAACCATGCATTTCCGGACATAAGTTCATTAGACCTTTTCTGTTCCGTATCCTCTCACCGATCAATCCCTAGAGTTTGTACACGGTGGAAAAAATCAGCCCATATTACCTACTCCTTCCCTCTACAAGTCCTAGAGGCTTGTAAAGGGAATTTCCGAACGCCCTGTATAAAGAAGACTGTCAGTTTGCTTGTTTTTTTTGTATTTCATACGAATCTACAATTTAATACAGATTTTGATGAAATTTTGCACATTTTACCTGCAAGATAAGAGGAAGATCGCTGTATACGTAAGATTTCGTAATCTGTCTTGAAACATGTATGTATGTAATATAGAAAGGGGAATGGGTGTTACCAAAAAATTCTGAAAGTTCTTGGCCGACTTACATCAGATTTCTACACCATCTCCTAATGAGCATTTGGGCGGACATAGGCTACATATATTTTTAATATACAACATAGAGTAGAAACGCTGTTACCAGATACATCGAAAAATACTTGACCGATTTACCTCAAAGTTCTTGACCGATTTATTTCAAATTCCTGCATTCAGATGAAGAATGAAGGAAATTAATGAAAAATTAAGTGCCTAAGAAACAAAATATAAAGTGATAAACTGACTGTATTCCTGTCGCAAGAACGAATTACAGTGGCAATACTCGTCGTGGAGATAGTACCATCAAAAAGGCACAGCGCCAATGACTTTGTGTAGCGGATATTGAACATCAATGGCACGCCAGGTACTACAGCTAGTTCTAGTAGAAGATAATAGCAATAAAGGTAAACATACGTTTATATCATTTGTCGATTTACAGAACGCATCTGTCAGTGTTAACTGGAATGCATTCTTTGAAATTCTGGAAGGAGCAAGGATAAAATACAGAAAACAATTGTCTACAGCTTTTACAGAAAACAGATGGAAGGTACAAGAGTCGAAGAACATGAAAAGGAAACAGCAGTTGGGTAGATAAATAGACACGGTTATTCAGTTTATACATTAAGCAAGCTTCTAAGAAAACTAAGAAGAAATTTGGAGAGGGAATTAAAGTTTAGGGAGAATAAATTAAAACTTTCAGGTATGCCGACGACTTTCTCCTCAGAGCGTGAAAATAGATAGGTTGGATGAAAAGTAATGGAAACACTGCTATAATTCATACCATACTTTACTGATAGACATTCACCGTATTACATGCCCTCAGTATTATCGCCCCGCATCTCAATCACCTTACCCCACACAGATGGGAGGGGTCGTTCACCATCAGCGCGTCCATCTCTGTAGACGTCTCGCAAGGACAATCCTATGTCACTCTTGCGTTGTAGAGCCCGCCCCGAAGAATTCCCTTAATTTTGACGAATAGGTCGTAACTGCATTGACCCATATTGGCTGAATATGGTGGATGTTCCAGTATTTCCCACCCTCATATGAACTGGAGCTCCTACACGGAGTTCACTGTGTGATATCGTGGATTCTGACGAACGATGATGGGATGCAGCCCACCGGCGATCCACTTACAGCAAGGAAGCAAGAAGCTCAATTACCATGTTTCCACTGGAGGTTATCGCGAATGGGACCGATTTTGAATTATATCTCTGCCATCCCAAAACACTTTCACCCATCTCGCCACCATACGATATGGCAATGCTGATTCACCAAGCCCCTTACGCGGTCTGTGGAAAGTTTCTTGTGCGCTCCGACCACGTACCACTTCACTGATCCATGCATGTTGTTCATGTTTCCAAAACACATTGTTAGGGCGCTCGAATTCGCCTCCCGCACTTTCAGACAGTATAATACACTGCTACTGACTCAGACACGGCCGTTGCCACTCACTGCACTACTTCAACTGACCTGCTATCAGCTACAAACAGCGAGCATGCCATCCGATGCACATCTTTCATGTTACGACAGTTTTGTTACTACTTTTTATCTAGCCCTAGTATTTTGTTGGCGCCCCCCTACATAGGGAGAAATGATCATTATAATAAAACAAGAGAAATCAGAGTTCGCACAGAAGTTTTTAAGTGATCGTTTTTTCCGCGCGCTGCTCGAGAGTAACTTAAACCCTATGCCAGGGAATTAATTGTGAATTAACGAGTAATCATGTAGATATAGATGTGTTCGTTATATCTGTGATGTTCGACTCTTTGGTCATATTTCACCACCAGATGCACAGCTATCCTGTCTGTGTGCAGACGATAGCAAATATTTCCACATCCTCTGTCTTATGTACTGTCTCATCAACGAATAATGTCCCTCATAGCTCCCCTCGACTTTAACGCTCTTATCTGAACAAGATTTTGCTTACAGAGATGTTATCCTGTAAGCTCACGGCGCTTGGAACTGGTTATGAATGCCTGTGTCGGTTATATCTGTGATGTTCGACTCTTTTATCATATTTCGCCATCATATACACACCTATTCCAGCTGCGTGCAGATGGGTGCAGAGATTTCCACATCCTCTGTCGTCTATACTCTCTTATCAAATTATACTGTCCCCCATACCTCTCCTCGACTTTAATGGTCTTGTGTGAACAACACAGCAGAAACATCCGCTCCCATCAGAGCAAAATCATTTCTGTTCCACTCCATCGTTCGTTCAAACGTTTTCTCGGAGTCGTTCTCAGTAGCAGGAAGCAGACTCTGGAATAAACTCCTGCATTATACTAGAGAACTAAATAACATCTCCAGTTTCAGAAGACAGTTAAACACAGATCTACTAAAGCAAAAATAAGGGTTGCCATTGTTCCTGCACGCACTCTTTTCCCTTGCACAATCTTATCTGCAGCCAGATTTTCCTATTTCCCCAGTATTTTTAGCTGGGGTAGTCTCCTTGCATTTCATTTCCCCAGAAATCGCTATTTCAGAAAACACCTATCATGTACAACTATAAATTCTTTTTATATCTGCCACTATCATTATTTTTACTACTACTAGTATCACTATCAGTGGCAGCAGCTGCAGTAGTCCAAGTACTACCAATATTGACTTTATCAGCCCATAGTCACATTGCCATTTCAGACACTCACATAATTTTAATACTATTTTTCATATTAAAATGGTTATTTTTTAGGAAAATATGGTGCAAAAAAGGTATTGCATGTGTGAAACGCTGGTCCGATGTAAGAGAGCGCCTATAGCTCTAATCAGACCAGGTTAAATAAAAAAATAAAATAAAAACTTTCGTCTCTACAGGCACAATCAAAGAATACAGATTGTTGGTAAGCGATTTCATTCAAATTTTATATATTTTACAACTTTATCCATACTCATTTTAATTTTTTTATGAAGTAAACCATATAGACACGTTGGTTTAAAAACTTGTCTACATGACAAGCATATGTCATATAATTTCGGCTCAAGCGACCCCGAATCACATTTCTAGCCATCAAATGCGATATTACTGTGAGATCAAGCTTCCCATAACATACATTCAATAGTAGAACTTGACAGTATAACCAAAAAGTAGACAAGCGTGCTCTAATCGAACAAGCTCTGGAAATGACCAATATCGAAGAATATTTTGCTATACAAATAGGAAAATGCTGTTGGAAAAATAGAATATCCAGAACTTGCAAAGATATCTGTTTTTACAGTCATTTGAAGCACAACATATCAGGCCCGGAAAAGATTCATAAAATATTATTTACTTTGTTAAATACTTTCAGCACAAAAAATTCACTTGCGTAATGTAAAAACTGCGCTGCGCTTTGTGTGCCGTGAAATAAATGTAGTTGAAAATCATCTAAATCTAGTTAATCGATAATATCACAATAAATATGTAAGGCGTCCGGATTTTCGGCCCTTACATGAGATTGATCCATAATGACAGGGCGATACAGTATGAGATCGTCAGAAAATAATAATTATATTATATCAACAAAAGGCAGTTGCAGTTAATCTCATGTACCGAAAACTAACAAAACAATATCTACCAATATATGTACTGGCATGAACAAACAAGTTAAAGTGAAACGCATTTTGGGGACGAACCGAGCAGGTAGTTAATGATATCGTAAAACTCCCATTTAGCAAGAGGACGGCGAGCTTCAGTGCAGAAAGGGATAAGGCCAGAACAATACATTATTCCTTTTAACGTAAATAAGGCCAGGACAGAGAGTAAGTGGCTCCATGTCATTAACAGGGCTAGGTTGCGACCCAGCAAGAAAAATAAAAATGTTTATTCTCCTCTAGCGAGACGGTGATTGTCTGAAGCAATACTTGGCAACGCAAACGCGACACGGTGGGGGGATCCCCATTATATAAAGCATTTTGAGACCTAAGGTTTCTATCTCTCTCTCTCTCAATCTCGCAGTGGACTGCACAAGTGTGTGGAAATAAGCGAGGGCATTGAGAGCTTTGCTTCCTGTGAAATGAGGATGATACGCTTCACGAATCGTGGCGACAGATAGCAAAGCGGTAGTTAATTATTCCTGCGGGAATTTTTGCAGGCAAAGAAATTGTGCACGTCGCTCTAACCCATAGCAAGTGTGCAATAGCCATTATTTCGACTAGGAAAAAATTAACGTTCTACAGAACACAGTAAAGTTGCAACTGAGTGAATTCAGTCAAGGCCAGAGTAGGAAATTAGCGTTTCAGATCCAGCACAGTGACAACGCCATTGTAGATGCCACTTGGTAAAGTACCATCGCGCATTAGACCACAGTAAATGTTGAGTCTCGATTTTGCTACTGCAACTTGCGTACACTTTGACCATTGAATATCAAAAGGTAGGATACTAACCTACCCTCACATTGAGTACATGAGAGTTCTTTCATTGGTTCAAAAAAGTGTATTTATTTTCCACCAACTCAGTGCATTGACCAGCTACAACAACATAGATTTAAATGAGCTGATGAGGATTTTTAATAATCATTCTTTCCTGTGATAAAAAATGTTCATGTGTAGTGATAAAGATTTTAATAATCGTCGTTTCAATATGTCCAAGACTTAAATACTTTGTTATTGAGCGTCAAAAGGAATTGATCATGATTGTTCTTTATCACTTGACCCCTGAAAGCACAACTGACAAATTATGTGAAGAATAAAAAAGGGAACTGCTGTTTTGTCTTTCTAGAATAGACCCCAAACTTTCACTATTATTAATTCATGCATTCTAGTTACGTGTAAGCAGCATTTCTAATGATTTCTGTTAGGATACGCACCTGATATTAGCTGCCTTACAGGGCCAGGGTAATATTTATTTAGAATGTCTGTTTGACACCCTGAGTTTGAGAAGACAGTTCAGATGTTTTGTCCATTTGCGCACTAAGTGATAAGCTAAGTTTACGCACATTAGTACACTTACTGTGCAGATACAGAGGTCGGACATACGACAAATATGTAAAATAGCAAATATGATTGTGTCGATCTTGCAACACTGCTGATCTTAATAGGATCTGAATGAATGTCAAAACGAAAAACATCGTTCATTACAACATGATGATAAAGGATTTTTATTAATCAAGAGAACGAAGTGCACAAACACTATGATTTAGTTCTCTTGCCCCTTCAAGTATTTTTAGAACTCCAAAACTTCCCTCAGGTTCTTTTCTTGCTCATTTTGTCACTTCAAAAGTTGCAGAATATGTCTCAATCGCTAATCGGCCTCTCTCCATCAAAATCATTGTTGTAAAATTTTGCAATTAAATCGATGCCTGTCGGATGTCCAAGAGTAAATTTTTCCAACGATTAAAAAAATAAATAAATAAATTGCAGAATGATTATCGAATCTACTCTTGAGTGACGCAGTCAACTGCTTGAAAACTTCCAGATATGATTTCCTGAAAAATTGTTGAAGTGTTTTGAATGTGATGTATTCTTTATTATCTTGATCGTGACGTTTTGGAGTTTCCTGCTGACACAGAAGTTTAAATTCATCAACATCAAGGTCAAGTAGACCTTGATCATTTTTACGTCTAATTTCCTCAAATTCAAGTTAATATGTAATCACTTACCCTCGAAAACCAGAGCTGCAAAAAAATCTACCACCCATTCCCCATGCTCTGCAGGACATCTAACTGCGCTCTAGACATCACAAGGGTTTCTTATTAGTTGCTTAAGTCTCTAGTATGGAAGACATTCATTTTAGATTAAAGATTCCAGCCAATACGTGCTATGGTAACAGATTGATTGCCTTCCGCCCCAGAGTTTGAAAAGCATTGAGAGCACCCGTTGGAGAGCAAGAGGCGATGCAGTAAACATGTTACAAAATGATAACAAAGAAATTTTGACAACGCTAGAGAAGAAATAGACGAAAGCCTGAACACATTAAAGGACGCAAAACATTTGTTAGTCGGTATGCAATCATTTTCGTTTCTATGTTTCCTGGGTCTCTGCGACCGGTGCTGCATAAAGGCTATAATTTATGCTAAGAGTTTGTGTGAAAAACTTGACATTTATATTGAACCTCCAAAATGAATTAGGAGGGGCACATTTCTGACAACGGATGTAAAGATGCTGGCATTTTGCGTGAAGACGATTTAGAACGAAAAATGTTTCTAGAGAAACTGCTGCAATTCGAGAAAGTTTCCGGCAGCTCCAAAACTTGGCCGAAAATATTCGTTCCTTATGTCCTTCAATAATTACGGATAGTAATGACGAGGAATGCAGCCTCCACCAATCCTCTCAAGATACTGACGGAGAAGAGTTTGAGCTTGAGTGTGTGTGTCTACGAGCTCTCATAGCTACAGCAGACTGTAAGAAAGAACTTATTGGGTCCAGTCCATTGGGCTTATTAAAGTTTATTTTGAAACCAAATTTGAATAAGGCTTACGTAATATAATTATAATGCTGAGAATATTCCTCACAGCTGCCATAAGTAATGCTAGTTGCGTGAGAAACTTCTCTGATTTGAAACTGTTAAAAATTATTTAAGATCTGCCATGTCCACATTGAGATTAACAAATCTAGCTATTTTGGTAATCGAACAAGAGGTACAAATTGACACCGACGAATGTATTAGAGAGTTTGCGTTCCAAAAGACGCGTAGAATAAAATTTTAATTTAAGAAAGACGTTTTATTTGGAGCCCATTTAAAATAGTGACAGAGAATCACAGATTTTTTTATTTCTAATTCTTCGCATGCATTTTACAATCAGTAAGTTAGTGCTTCCGTGAGTTGCAAGACTTTTGCTGATAATGAATATGTTTGGAATGACTACTGAATTTCAGATTCATTTTTTGAATACGTTCTAAGGTTTACAAAATGATGTCTTACATCCTCGTGTAACGTGTCCTTTCGATAAGGGAGAACACAAAGACACTTACAGATTTGCCAGGAAATTACAAGATCTGATTACAATGTTCTATTCTGTTACATATATGTTAAAGCTTGCCGGCCGGTGTGGCCGTGCGATTCTAGGCGCTTCAGTCTGGAACCGCGTGACCGCTACGGTCGCAGGTTCGAATTCTGCCTCGGACATGGATGTGTGTGATGTCCCTAGGTTAGTTAGGTTTAAGTAGTTCTAAGTTCTAGGGGACTGATGACCTCAGATGTTAAGTCCCATAGTGCTCAGAGCCATTTGAACCATTCTTTTTGTTAGAGCTCCCCTTATATTTTCGTTGATGTATGAAACCACTTAGTACTTCTGGAGATATCAGACATATCGAAGTCAAATCGCTTAATATTCATTCTTGGGTAATAATTTGGTATAAAAAGGGAAACATTTTTTTCAGGGCATTTTGACTGAAGTCTTATCAGTTATGAACTCCGTTTTGTTCTAAAAGGAGTAGGAGGCTTTCAGACGTTAAAATACATTTGCGAAATACAGACCGGAAAAATGTACACAGCGCACTTGGCACTAATGAAAAATCTAAAATACTTCGTAAGATAGTCTACAGTTCTCTGTAAAAGCGTTCCAAAATAAGTTTAATAAATTTCATCCCGTTTTTCACTGCTTCTGAACACAGCAGTTAATTTTCCACGACGGTACTTAAAGACACAGTGACGCTAGAAATAATGGTTGCAATTGCGTATTAAACAGCTCGTGTGTTATAGAGTCGAGGAAAGCGACCGATTACAGGAAATATCGCTAGAGTGAGTGCCTGGTCTACAAAGCAGAAGTACGTTACAAATAATAAAACAACGGCATTATGTGCTTATGCAATACATTGTTCATGATTTAGAAGTCAATAATACAACTTTATTTTATTTCATTGTTCTCTGTTGGGCAAGATATCTGGGACACAGGAGGCCAACAAATCCAGAACGTAGCGAAATTACAACGTTCCTTTTGCTGTTTCCGCGACGTCCGTGAGAACCACCGCTACCTTCGCCCCTGTGCTCCAGTTGACGTGAGACTAATGCAAAATGATCTTAACTACATCACAGTCCCTAAAACAAACGTTAATTACATTTTCATCGACGGTTCTAAAAATATTTAAATATTTGGACAAGGATATTTCGTCACTACTACTATGCCACTGATGTTAGCCCTAGATATACACTACTGGCCATTAAAATTGCTACACCAAGAAGAAATGCAGATGATAAACGGGTATTCATTGGACAAATATATTATATTAGAACTGACATGTGATTACATTTTCACGCAATTTGGGTGCATAGATCCTGAGATATCAGTACCCAGAACAACCACCTCTGGCCGTAATAGCGGCCTTGATACGCCTGGGCAATGAGTCAAACAGAGCTTGGATGGCGTGTACAGGTACAGCTGCCCATGCAGCTTCAACACGATACCACAGTTCATCAAGAGTAGTGACTGGCGCATTGTGACGAGCCAGTTGCTCGGCCACCATTGACCAGACGTTTTCAATTGGTGAGAGATCTGGAGAATATGCTGTCCAGGGCAGCAGTCGAACATTTTCTGTATCCAGAAAGGCCCGTACAGGACCTGCAAATGCGGTTGTGCATTATCCTGCTGAAATGTGGGGTTTCGCAGGGATCGAATGAAGGGTAGAGCCACGGGTCGTAACACGTCTGAAATGTAACGTCCACTGTTCAAAGTGCCGTCAATGCGAACAAGAGGTGAACGAGACGTGTAACCAGTGGCACCCCGTACCATCACGCCGGGTGATACGCCACTATGGCGATGACGAATACACGCTTCCAATGTGCGATCACCGCAATGTCGCCAAACATGGATGCGACCATCATGATGCTGTAAACAGAAACTGGATTCATCCGAAAAAATGACGTTTTGCCACTCATGCACCCCGGTTCGTCGTTGAGTGCACCATCGCAGGTGCTCCTGTCTGTGATGCAGCGTCAAGGGTCTCCGATCTGATAGTCCATACTGCTGCAAACGTCGTCGAACTGTTCGTGCAGATGGTTGTTGTCTTGCAAACGTCCCCATCTGTCGACTCAGGGATCGAGACGTGGCTGCACGATCCGTTACAGCCATGCGGATAAGATGCCTGTCATCTCGACTGCTAGTGATACGAGGCCGTTGGGATCCAGCACGGCGTTCCGTATTACCCTCCTGAACCCACCGGTTCCATATTCTGCTAACAGACATTGGATCTCGACCAACGCGAGCAGCAATGTCGCGATACGATAAACCGCAATCGCGATAGGCTACCATCCGACCTTTATCAAAATCGGAAACGTGATGGTACTTATTTCTCCTCCTTACACGAGGCATCACAACAACGTTTCACCAGGCAACGCCAACAAAGCCTGGTTTAACTGAATTCATCGCGTCAGCTAGTGGTCAGCCGAAGAAATGGAGGGTGCTTATCCATACGCAGACTGGATGCACCCCGTAATGGGCAGTGGCAATCACTACTAAAGTCCTGTTGATAAGGAATTGTTATAGACTTAACATACGAAAATGTAGTCCCCAAACTTAAATCATAACAGCATAATTTACTGCGACGAGGTTCCATTCCCTATCTTCTGATTGTGTTACCCAAATATTGCTACGCATTGTCAAAGGTCTCAATTATTTTTTGTTTAATCGTGAAAGAAAGTGCGGGCGGCAAATTTAGGGCTCTCACCGGGTGCAGGGTGGCAGAAATCCATCCTATGCTACCGCCATTAGAAGGAAATCTTTGACAAATTACCGTAAATTTCAATCAAAAATTACTTATTTAGAGTGTAAAAGAACAGATGCGAAGGATAAGTGACTTCTTAAAAAGAAGAAAACGACAATTACGACTAATTTTGCAACAGCTTCAGAAAGGAAACAAGTATGACGGTGCGTGGTAAGGAATTCAGAAAATGCGACACAGGAATTACCATCAAACATCCAGTTCCACTGAGCTTACCTGAATGTGAGATTTCATCTTCAAAATAGTCTCGCCAACAGTTATTCCTCTCAACCTTGATTATTCGGGTGAAATTTTAAATCGCTTACTCTGGTCGCCATTAACAATAGAAGAACTAATAAACGCCTCAAAGAAAACTTCCTAGACACCTCCAGAAATAGATTATACGCATTACCGTATGCTCCACAATCTCTCTGATCTAATTTAAAACTTGTTGCTGTAAATTTATAAAGCTATTTGGATGGGACAAGCTTTACTTCCATACTGGACGACTCAAGTCGTAATTCCTGTTCTGAAGTCAGTATAGAACCCATAGTTCAATTTTCATAGAAACTCGCCGTTTATCTTCCTGCGCAGGCAGAATCTTGGAAAGCATGGTGAAAAGCAGGATGGAATGGACGTTCGTATGTAATAATAACTCACCGACTCACCAAAATCACAGGGCGGGTTTAGGAGAGGAAAGAGCACTTCAGTTCATATAACTCCACCGAAACAAGGAACTGACCGTGCCTTCATCAAATGACAGTACATACGAGCTGTTTCTTTGACCTTATCGAAGCCTACAGTAATATGGACATTCATTTACTCTCAAAGAATCTATAAGTATTAGGTTTCCATCAGAAACTAACATCACGACCTTTCTGTATCTTAGATACACCTGTGTGTCAGATGTGGAGACAAACTCACAGAACTTCTTTTTTTCCCAAAGTAACTATCAAAATGCTCAGTATTCATCCACCATAGGAACGATACGTAGGGGATTTATAATATATTCCTAAATTCATCACTTAAAGTTGGTTCTAGGTACTTTCTAAGTAGCCCTTTGTAAACTGATTGCATTTCCCTAGCATTCTACCAATAAATCGCATTCTGCCACCTGCTTTACTTACGACAGAGACCATATAATCGTTCCTTTTCATATTCGTACAAAGTGTTACAGCCATGTTCTTGTATGAGTTGACCAACCGGCCGTACGAGGCCTCCCGTCAGAAAATCATTACGTCACTAGTCAAACACAGAAATGTTATGTGAAACCTGAGCTATGTTTAAAAATTAAAATCACAAATTACACTTACATTCATAACGCCAGTGTTGCTCGAAATGAAGTTTCCTGCGTATTGTGATACCACGCAGGAATTTAATTGAGAGGCCACTCGCACTGATGTATCCTGCAGTTCTATACTTCGTTCAGCATGGCGTACGTGATCGAAAGCATCTTTCCATGTACACATATCGCACACGTTTAGCTTGATTCAGCTCCAGTCTCACATTTGCTACTGGCGTTCGACGAAAATTGGATCAGCACTTTCCTATCCCACGATCGTGAGTCTCATTACAAATGACGGTTGTCGTCTATGCCACTACAAGAATCGACTGTGGCCAGGATAGAAGAATATATGTATTTAATTTAATAGGAAGTGGAGGCTGGCAAGGTATTTTCGGGCGAGCGGGTAGCAGTGCTCTTACACAATCGCTGTCGCTCGCGGTTGCTTGTTAGGGTGGTGTGCTGAGCTAGCAAGCGTTAACCGGCCGTCGAGTGCTTCTTGACGGAGAGTTGCTGAGTGCGCGGAACCTTCCCCCACCACGCGGTGCCGCAGTGCCTCGAGCTGCCCGCCGCCACGCAGCGCCACTGTCGCCACGTCATCCACGCCGGCTCGGCTCAAATATACACCTGCTTGAGAACGGTCGAGAGATGCAATGTATCGTGGTATGTGCATCCTTCCTCAACAAAACAGGAATAAGCTGACCACTTTAACAATTTACGTGTGCATCCAACGAAAATTGCGTTCATATACGACTTCAACATTATCAGAGAAAATAGGAGAAAAAATGTAATAGAATCGTGTAGCGCCATTTTTCATTCGAATGAAAGAAGTGGTAGGACAGTACCACTTACTACCGGAGGCTATCAAACTGAGGCTGTTTTCTGACAGTATTTGAGATGGGCTTCATTTGACGTCACGCCTATCGAAACTAGCGTCAAGTGTGTTCTTTCTCATGCCCAAAGCTCGTTTGTAGTCTGGGAGTCAACTGACATGAATTAGGACCATGTAACACTGACGGTCACACTGGCAGAAGGTCTACAACTGCACTGCGCAAGCCGCCTTACGGTGTGTAGCGGAGGGTATTCCGGATATCACAATCATTTCCGCCTTTCCTGTTCCATTCACGAATGGTGCATCACAATAATGTCGGTAAACCACAATACGAACTCTGTTTTCTGATTTAAACTAGTTGTCACTTGACAGATAGCGGGCTGGACTACTTCTAACCAACACACCAATGGCAGTCTGGCATCGTCTGCACCCCGTGTTGCCATTTCCACCGTAAAACACTGCGCCAGCCAGCCCTCAGTAAGGGAAGCTTGTTTGCACCTCAACGGCCCAAAGCGGCCCTCATATACTCAGTATTTATTGCGCAATACTCGGTATTTTGCAATAATATTGACCGTCTGAGATCAGTATTGACGGTTTGTGCAATTCATTGAAGGAGAATGCAAAGCTTCAAAGATATTGACGCTCGCTCAATATATTGTGCAGTATGTTGTACCGTGTAAGGGTGATATTGTGCAATACACGACATTTCCGGCCCCGACTTTTACTTTATTATTAGTACTTTATTACCAGTTCTATGTCATTCACCAGCCACAGCTGGACAGATAGCGTCAAGATACAAAATTATCAAAATACAGGAATACAACTCTACTAAGAAAATAATTTAATACCGCAAGACATATTTAAGTTATAAATTAGATTACAATAATATCAGAACAATAAAATATATACAAGTGTATGATGAAATTAAATATAACGGTTGCTGTTGGAGTCATGGAACTGAGCTACAGCTCAAATAAACACTATGCTATTACTAGAGAGGAATTCTTCAATATTGTAAAAGGGTTGCTCTTTTAGCTTACACAAAATAGTAGTTTTAAACTGTTCCCATGGTAAAGACTGAATGTCATCAGGTAGAGCATTAAACAATTTTAGGGCCACCATTGGGAAGCAGTCTTGTGTCTTTGCTAATCGACACCTTGGTATGTCGACACTGTCTTTGTTGCGAGTGCTGTATTTGTGAACTTCATTTCTCTTTTTGTAGATATCACGGTTTCTCTTTATGTGGAAGAGGCAGTTCAATATATACTGGCTGTAAACAGTCAGAACTCGTAACCTGGTGAAAACTGGTTTACAGTGGTCTGTTTCTTTGCTTGAAGTAATGATCCTCTTTGCTTTCTTTTGCAGTAAAAGCACATTCTTGCACCGTGCAGAATGGCCCCAAAATAACAGCCCGTAACTGATGTGGCTGTGGAACATTGTATAGTACACAGTTAGCAGGTAGTGTTCTGGTACTATACTTTTCAGTTTCCTGAAGAAGTACAGGACCCGTGAAAGTGTGGAACATACATGTTTGGTGTGCTGTTTGCCAGATTAATTTGGTGTCAATGAGAAAGCCCAGAAGTTTTAACATCTGCTGCGTTACCCAGTGCTCCAGTATTGCTGAGGCTGCATTTCATCTTCTGAGTTTTTTCTTCATTAATTTTCATAAACCAGGCCTTAGCTTCATCGAACAAGATTTCTGCTTGTTGGACTGCTTGTACAACATTCTCTCCTTTTGAGAACAAGGTTGTATCATCCACAAACTACAAGGTGTGCCCATGGCAGCCTATGTCATTTACGAAAATAAGGAACAGCAGGGCCCTATTACCAATCCATGTGGCACACCATGCTGTAGCTTCTTCTCACCTGAATCAGCTCCTTGCACAGAAACAATCTGTCGTCTGTTTCTCAGGTAGGATTCAAGAGTTTGCAGGACAGATCCCCCTATACCATAAGTTTTTTAACTTTCTGAGCAGAGCCTTATGTGGGATGCAGTCAAATGCCTTACTAAGTTCTCAGGGTAGTAGTGCTATAGGCTCTTTGTTTTCAAAACCCTGACTTATGTTTGTAACTAAGTCAAGTACAGCTGTTGTTGTTGACCGGCCCTTCCGAAAGCCATGATGCGCATCATAAAAGAGACTATTTCCTTCAAAGTAACTTAGTAGTTGTTATTTCATTATCGACTCCATCACCTTCGCTAGTACTGGTATTAAAGATATGGGTCTGTAGCTTGACACTTCCTGTGGACTGCCTTTTTTGTGAACAGGCACTGTGCGTGCTACTTTCAGGAAGTCTGGGAATTCCCCTGCACGGAGGCTTTTATTTATTACTACTGTTAATGGCTGTGCAATTTCGCTGATTATAGTTTTTAATATAATACAGGACATACCATGAATAACAGGGCTCCCTGAAGATTTGTAGCCTTTTACAATTTTTATTATTTCTTTTGGATGCACTCTCTTCCACATTACCATGCTGAATTTATTCTCAAATTTCACAGCACGGACATACAAACACCTGATACAGCGGCGCCATATGAAAATGAATACACAAGGAACGACAGATATTAGGAACCATCTGTTGGCGTGCATTCAGGGGGATAGTGTGGTTACACATTTAAGCTCATTCAGTAATCAGCTGTGGAAACATTCCAGATATGTGTTTAAGTGCAGGGAAATAACATTGCAACTGCTTATGCGTCCTTTCAAAAGTTTGAATTATTTATTGCAGAAATACATAACACCACTACCTATCAATCCTCTGCAGTAATGTACCTTACTATTTTCAAGTGTACAGATCGCTTCCAGCGCTGTGGAAAGTAAATTCGACGAGTGTATGAGCAGCATCTTTTCTGTGTACATAAGGTGTAACGAAGTTCACCAATTCGTTGAAAGATTCCTCGTTCATCTTTAAAAAGTTCCAACAGTTGCTGAAAGTTGTCTTAGCATGTTAGCATGACAGTGTGTACAACACCTTCCAAGCCACTTTTTCTCCCATTGACACTTCCTCTTGCTTTTCTTTTTGCAGCACATAGCGACTGCAGTCGCAATACATGTGACGGCGACATGGTAGCTATGAAGCCAGAGTTCTAACTGATGCAACTCAGGCATTAATATTGTGCAATAATACTGCGTCATTCTTGGTATAGCACTTCTGCGCAATGTATTGACGCAGTATTATTGCGCAATACATATTGAGCGAGTGAGGGCCCCTTAAGGAAGTGGCGTCAAAATGACATACCCAAACGTTCACGATGTACACACTGAAGAGCCAAGGAAACTGGTACACCTACCTAATATCGTGTACGGCCCCCACGAGCACGCAGAACTGCCTCAACACGACGTGTCATGGACCCGACTAATGTCTGAAGTAGTGCTGGAGGGAATTGACGCACTGAATCCTGCAGAGCTGTCCATAAAACCGCAAGAGTACGAGGGGGTGGAAATCTCTTCTGAACAGCACGTTGCAAGGCATCCCAGATATGCTCAATAATGTTCATGTCTGGGGAGTTTGGTGGCCAGCGGAAATGTTTAGACTCACAAGAGTGTTCCTGGAGCCACTCTGCAGTAATTCTGGACATTAGAGGTGTCGCATTGTCCTGCTGTAATTGCCCAAGTCCGTTGGAATACACAATGGACATGAATGAATGAAGGTGATCAGGCAAGATGCTTAGGTACGTGTCAACTGTCATAGTCGTAACTAGCCGTATCAGAGGTCCCATATCACTCCAACTGCGCACGCCCCACACTATTACAGAGCCCCCACCAGCTTGAACAGTCCCCTGCTAACATACAGGGTCCATGGATTCATGAGGTTGTCTCCATACGCGTACACGTCCATCCACTCGATATAATTTGAAAAAAGACTCGTTCGATCAGGCAACATGTTTCCAGTCATCAACAGTCCAATGTCGGTGTTGACGGGCCCAGACGAAGCATAAAGCTTTATGTCCTGCAGTCATCAATAGTACACAAGTGCACCTTCGGCTCCGAAAGCCCATGTCAATGACATTTCGTTGCATGGTTCGCACGCTGACACTTGCTGATGGCCAGTATTGACATCTGCAGAAATTTGGGGAAGGGTTGCACTTCTGTCACGCTGAACAATTCTCTTCAGTCGTCGTCGGTCCCGTTCTTGCAGGATCTTTTCCCGGCCGCAGCGATGTCAGAGATTTGATGTATCACCGGACTCCTTATATTCACGACACACTCGCGAAATGGTCGTCTGGGGAAAGCCCCATTTCATCGCTACCTCGGAAATGCTGTGTCCCATCGCTCGTGCACCGACTATGACACCATGTCCAAACTCATTTAAATCTTGATAACCTGCCATTGTAGCAGCAGTAACCGATCTAACAACTGCGCCAGACACTTGTTGCCTTTGTAGGCGTAGCCGACCTCAGTGCCGTATTCTGCCTCTTTACAGATCTTTGTATTCGAATATGCATGCCTATACCAGTTTCTTTGGAGCTTCAGTGTATGTCGATCGGTGAGTACAAGTCCAGCTGACATGAATGTGTTTCGGCCGTACTAACAGTCTCTCTCGGCATAGAAGGGCTACTGTTGACCATCCAATATAGCCATGTAGTTAACTCGTGGATGAATCATAAAGTCTTCTGTTGTAATTATCGAATTAATTATATGGGTCCGTTGATCCATCTGGGGTGCAGTTACGTTTACAAAATGTTGCGGGCTCTCCGTGCCTGGACAATGAAACGCAGCATTGGTAGATGTACCCCAGCAACAGTGCATGTAGAGCCCAGAAATGTGTTCGCTGCTTTAACAAAAAAGAAACAAGGCAATTTGTTACAATGTATACACTTCAGCCTGATTGAGGGACGCAAGTCGTCACACAACTCTAGTACTTATCTATATTTGCTAGTGAATATATGTAACTACTTATATCAGCACGTCATTTATAGCCTTATTATCACGTTATCACCGCAGTTTATGTGGATGTCGTCCAGAAGACCATTCTTGCAATTCGTTGGTCTATATTCCGCGGCATGTTCACAAAATCGAACAGACAAACTTTTGACACACAGCACTCTTACATGTATGTAACAGAACATACTTCTATTAAATTAATAAGTCCCAGGACTTTTAGAAACTCGAGGGTGAATAAAAAGATATTTAACATTAGCTGGCAGCAAAGCGCCTCTTCCGGCTTTGCACCCATAACTCCTGTCACTCACCCACTACGCTACAGCGAATTTGTGCAATATACGTCCTTGTCTTTCACGTTAGGGTTTCCTGAAGACTTCAGCCGCCGATACGTTATTAACTGACATTTCATTAAAATAAATCGTAGTAAGAGAGACGTGTTTTTGATAAATCTTCCATGCGCTGGTGTTTCGAAATGGCATACTTTCATAACGCACAAGTTGTATATGGAAACGTACAAATACGAAATAAAATATGGTTAGCCTAATTTCTTCAAAGCAATAGAGAGGAACAAATTCCGAACGATTGACACGAACGTTCGGCTACATCATTTTGACGTCAGTTCCATAGGCTGATTGTGTGTAAACAAAATCTTCCGTCCTCAGTAAGCCGTTGTATTGAGAGATTTCGGTGACTCTTAGCTTCGGGTGCCTTGCGATTGGTGACGAAAGCAGTCGAAAGAGGGGAAGGTCGAGGTATATAAACACATATATAAAATCTATACCTGTATATGAATGTAAGTCGTACGGTAACGTTTTTACCAAAAATCTCTAAACGTTCGTTTCCGATTTACTTCAAATTTTTACACGATACTCTAACAAACGTTCTGACGGCCATAGGCTAAACATTATTTAAATATATGTGGTATGTAAGTATTTACAAACTACGTAAATGGGAAAGGTTCTTAACAAAATCTAGAAAAGTTCTTGACGAAATTACTTCAAATGTTTACACGAGACTCTAATAAATCTACAGACAAATATATGCTACTTTTTTAAAAAGGTATATGGCATATAAATATTAGGGGGGTTTCAAAATCAATATACCGGTTTTAAGGGTTTGTAGATTTTATTAAGGTACATTTAGTTTACAGTACATCAAATGAAGATGCAGTTCAAACAGCCTTGTTTGTGTATCTGTGAACAAAGGGAAGAGTGTATGGAATAACAAAGAGAGACTGACGAACGTTATGAACGAGTCAGAGTCTTTCAGCAGTAGCCCGAAGAAATCAGTTTCTAAGGCTAGTCAAGAAATAACTGTCCCAGCAACGTCTGTGTGGAGACTTTTAAGGAGGCGCTTACTACTTCTTTCTCGGTGCAGCGACTGTAACTGGTGTTTCTTATCTTGATGCGCAAGTACTACGGCTCTATCCTACAGCGGAAGAAGCTAAACCACTGAACTTTATTTGGCAGCAAGGTGCTGCCCCGTCTCACTGGCGTAACTGAGTACGTGATCGGTTAAACGACGTTGTACGCGACTGTCACATAGGCCGCAAGGGGCTGGACCACAGCTACACTTTCAGCTCTGAGTTATTCAAATAGGCCCCAACCTCACTCTTATCAATTTTATTAACTAATTAATTAAATTGATCAATTAATTAACCACTCAACCACTAGTAAATTCCCTAACCCCCCCCCCCCCCTTCGCAAAGAAAATGGCGGGAAGTTCAAGATCCTTCAGGACAATGCAACATACCACAGCTACCTCCACTAACCTAAGAAAATGGCGGGAAAAAGGGCATTTGGGCTACCTCCACTAACCTAAGTCATCCGGCCACCACCTCTTCCTAGGGACTGGCTGGAAAAGGACTCAGACTGTGCTGGATAGGACAGACATAAGTCTTACTTAACCTATTATTCTGTTAAGTGGTTTTCCATGCCACTGCACTTAACCTATTGTTCCCCCACCACCTCCCACTCCCCTCTCCTCTTAGGAAACCTCGCCCTTGCTGCTAGAGGTACACTTTCAGGTCTGTGTTATTGGAATAGACCCTGTCACTAGTATCAATTTGACAGAGTACTTAATTAACCTCTCCCCCTCTGGCAACCCACCCCCTCCAACCCATCCTCCCTCCCTCCCAGAAAATGGCGCGAAAAAAGACTCAGTTGATCTGTCGTTTGGAGGGAAATCGATTGCTGTGCATGGAATATTCTTTATTTCAACAGTTTAGAGGATTCAAGGCAGTGTATGGAATATATGGAGAGGGTATATTGTTTATTTATAAATGTTGTTTGATAACATCTAGGTATTGCAAGAAGCATTTACATGGGGCAAACATGCTGCATAACCTAAAGTCCGGCACAGTACTCTGGGTGTCTTAACCTAATGCTTGGGCCATTCTTGGGACTTAACCTACAGTTCTGTTAAGTGGTTTTCCATGTCACCCCCATTTTCTTAAATTACTGTACCGCCTTTGATGCCAAATTAAATAATCGGTTATGCCCTCCCACCATTTTCTGGCACACTTTTCGAATTTCACATGCTTTTGATGCCATTTCTGGTGCATCCTTCGCTGTCACCCACCCCCTTAAACTATTGTACTGCGTTTTACATATAAATTATTGAAATTAACTTAGTGTTCTGCGCTTAACCCGCTGTTCTGCTCCATGTCACCCACTCACACACACCCTCCCCTTAACTATTGTACCACTAACGCCAAGTTGATATAAAAAATTTATACAAATTAGTTAATTAGATATTCTTCACGTGTGTGGGGTAGCTTTTTTACTTTGTGGAATCCTATTTGTCTTAGAGTATTGTTAGTCTGTATGGAAACCTTACCAGTTGGGTCTGATTCAAGAGATTGAGGAGGTTCAAAGAAGAATGACAAGGTTCATGACTGGTACATTTAGCCAACATGAGAGCATTACAAATCTCATTGAAAGTTTGAAGTGGGACATTCTTGCAGATAGACCACGCGCTAAACGGAAGGGACTGCTCACTATATTCCAAAATACTATCTTCGCCGAGGATGTAGAGTATATATTATTACCACTAACTTTCATATCGCGCAATGATCACCATTCAAAGATAAGGGAAATTAGAGCTCATGCTGAGGCATTCAGACAGTCATTTTCCCTCACACGATCTGCAAGTGGAACAGAAGGGGGGAAAATTACTTTGGTGCGAATTGTGCCCTCCACCACACACCGCTTGGTGGCTATCGGAGTATATATGTAGATGTAGATGGAATATAGTTTAATCAAAAGATCGCTGATAAAAAACACATCCCGCTACTCGACGCCCGACGCCAACGCTTGAGTCGGGGTGCACCGGCGCTCCCTGCGAAGCTACGACACGATCGTTCAGATCTCGCAAGGATGAGGTGGCGACATTCCTTTCATACTTGACACCTGAGAAATTCCTGTCGAAATACGTGTTCACCTATGCACCATTGCTGGTGCGATGACGCATATTTGCAATCTGGGTCCAGCGCCAAGAGAGATGTTGCAATGTTTCCCAGAATGGCACAGGGTGCATTCCTAATGGGACAACCCATCCATCACTGAAATTACCCCTCAAACTGCTGATGCTGCTGGTGTGGGAGCACCATTCGACATTGTTTTCTGCAGACAAGACTTTCATCGGCAAAATTATTTTGCACAGATCGCTACATTGCACCGATAGTTAAACTCTGCAAAACTTGTCTGCAGATCATCAAATACATACAAGACTCACAAGAATATTGGAAGCCAGGAACATATTTACCAGTGTAACTACAATTAAATATTACGATTGCTGCTACAGTCTGACACCAATCGATGTGCAGGTAATGTCTATTCTTGACAGATATGGTTCTGGAACGAATCTCAGTATCTATAGCGAACTCTCGGAAATTGCATTGTGTCCCAGAAATACTTAACGTGCGCTTTTGTAGGAGTTTTCCTAATGTCTCAACTGGTATGAACGGAAATCCTTGCCGTAACAGAACCAGTTTACGAAAATTGCGTAGAATAACATCAAATGCATTCCTCCTCATGGTTCCCCTAACGTGGCAGCCCGTCCATCACGTGTTACCCTTCCTGCTTTCAATATACGCAAACGTTCTCACCGTTATGTAAAGATTAATATACCCCAGCAGAAAGGATGTCTTCTGAATGAATTGAGCATTATGACTGGCTCTTTTCGAATTTACCCGCCGAAGTACTGATGCCACCAGTGTGGAAGCACTGTCCACCTTTTTTTTCCTTTCTGTAGACGAGGCTTTCAGCAGCAAAAAAAAAAGCTATTTTACACAGATCGCCATATTGCACCAACAATTAAACCTTGAAAAGTGCCCCTACATATCGTCAGATACTGAAAAACGCTTACTCAATTACACTGCTCACACACTGAGGACAGGAGCTTGAATGTTAGAGTGTGAAACCAATCTCAACCCAGCAATATATCACCACGTACCCTGTCGATGTAGTAAACATACAATTCGTATCCTATGCCATACAAAAATCGCCCCTTTTACATCATTTGTACATATACCATGAAGACAGACTGCACTGTAGATATACTTGCGGCACCAGATATTTCCCTGCGAGGTTGGCGGCCATGCACTCTCAACACGTGACCAGAGCGCCCTCAGTGGGCCGAAGTCACACTCAGAACTGTTCTACAAATTCGGGCTTGTTTCCCTCGACACAAACACATTACTGTTTCTGGTCCAGATCTGCTTGCCAGCACGCTTTTCAACACCCATCACAAGAACATATGTATTTTCGCATGGTTTGACATAATATTATACAATTTTCGCGGTACTTCTCGATATGTAGCACACAGCAGTATCCTACCAATCGCTCGCGCAACATAATTCCGAAGATATAGACTGGAAATTATTTCTTTACAAGCCCGAAACTTTAGCTAGGTGAGACGTGCTGACTAACTACAAACTTGGCACGTCTGCAAAACATTTATGCGGAAACTCGAGAAAGATAGAGAAAACTGATATTTCCACTCATGAATGTCGATGCCGGTGATGTAGAAGATTACAAACCAGCCTTGTAATTTAAAAAGTCAACTAAGGTGTTTCTCATGTCTAGAGAACCGGTAAATGTGTCTTCCTCATGCTAGATGCACACACCACGATCGATTTTCCCTCAACTAAATAAACGCGCGAAATGTGCAGAAGCAGTCAACCAATTTACATGGGAGGGAATAACGGTGCAGCGGAAACACACGTCCGTATTGAATCTTCTCAAATTTCCATGCGATCACGACAGCTATCCAACATATACTAAGTATTAGTTCGCAATTCGGCCATCTAGAGGACAATAGTTAATCAGCTACATTCCTACATTCCAACAGGCCTCTGCATTCGGAGGGCTCCTACAGTTGAAGGGAAACGTGAATCATTCCTGCCACAAGTCACTGGCGCTGCACGCCGAGCAACCATAGACAGAATCGTCCTAGGAAAAACCCGGCCTCATATATATTTTATTCCTGTAATTACAACTAAATGTTACGATGCCAGTCTCAGTTGATCGACATTCAGCAATGAACAAAGTATTGGAAATACACCCTGCTGACGGCTGTGGCTCTGGAAATAGAAATATCGCTACCATTCTTATGACTTGACATACTCTTCCCTTTGCTATCACAGTACTCCACGTCAAATCCATACCTTCCTTAAGACTGGACATAGTAATTTCCTTTGCACATTATGGAACACAAACACATACTTTATAACCCTGATGCTTAAGGTGAACCTATCATGCACCCCCTACTACTGAGTATAATACTTCGTCAATAACAGACTGCTGGTGATACGAAATAATACTAACCTAAAATCAACGATGGGTGGACATGTCTCATAAGTTCTTCTTCCGACTTCTACCACCGTGTCTTAGAAAGAGAGGCGTAATCGTCTTACAAACCGCCAGATGTTACAAAACCCTATCCCCCACAACTACTGTATGTTACTGTCACAAGCGGTCTTGGTTCTACATGTGCACACAAGTATCCATGTTAAAAGCTATACCGGCCTTATAAATCGAGGTATGGCATTGCCTATGAATGAATTAGTTTTCCACACAAATACCGGGACACTGAATATAGATGGTGCACCATCGCAATAAAATTGCCGAATTTTGAAAGTGATTCGGCTAAGGAGCGCGGTATGAAACTTGTATTTGCAACCCCCTCACGCCGCCGCCACTAGATATTTCTCCAGTATTTGTAATGCATTCTGTCTCGATGCCATATCATATTTCTGGCACTCTCATATCTTGAAACGAGTCACTTTTCTCGAACTTGTCTGCAACATCTACATCTACATATATACTCCGATAGCCACCAAGCGGTGTGTGGTGGAAGGCACTATACGCACCAAACTCATATTTCCCCCCTTTTGTTCCACTCGCAGATCGCGCGAGGGAAAACGACTGTCTGAATGTCTCAGTACAAGCTATAATTCCCCTTATCTTTGAATGGTAATCATTGTGCGATATGAAAGTTGGTGGTAATAATATATGCTCTACATCCCCGGCGAAGATAGGATTTTGGTTGGTATGTTGGATGGCTTAAAGAGGGGGGAAGGGACAAAACTACAAGGTTAACGGTCCCAAGGATTTTGGAATTTAGTGAGCAGCCCCTTCCGTTTAGTGCGTTGTCTATCTGCAAGTGTGTTCCACTTCAAACTTTCAATGAGATTTCTAACGCTCTCACGTTGGCTAAATGTACCAGTCACGAATATTGTCGTTCTTCTTTGAACCTTCTCAATCTCTTGAATCAGACCCAACTGGTAATGTTTCCATATTAAACAAACAATACTCTAAGACACATAGGATGCCACAAATTAAAAAAACTAACCCATACATGTGAAAAATATCGAATTAACTAATTTGCATTATTTTTTTATCACAACTTGGTGTTAGCGGTACAATAGTTAAGGGGAGGGTGTGTGTGAGTGGGTGACATGGAGCAGAACAGCGGGTTAAGTGCAGAACACTAAGGGGGTGGGTGACAGAGAAGGATGCACCAGAAATGGCGTTCAAAAGAATGTGAAATTCGAAAAGTGTACCAGAAAATGGTGGGAGGGCGTAACTGATTACTTAATTTGGCATCAGAGGCGGTACAATAGTTTAAGGAAAGGGGGGTGACATGGAAAACCGCTTAACAGAACAACAGGTTAAGTGCCGACAAAGGCCCAAGCATTATGTTAAGACACCCAGAGTGCAGTACTGAAAATTAGGTTATGCAACAAGTTTGCCCCATTAACTGCTTCTTGAAAGACATAGATGTTTTCAAACAGCAGAGAATGATGAGCAAGAGAAATCCAACACCTCGCAAACTGAATTTTTTATGAATAAACAATATACCCTTTCCATATATTCCATACACTGCCTTGAATCCTCTAAACTGTTGAAATAATGAGTATTTCATGCACAGCAATCGATTTCCCTCTAAATGACAGATCAACTGAGTCTATTTTCCCGCCATTTTCTGGGAGGGAGGGAGGACGGGTGGGAGGGTGGGGGCAGGGTACCAGAAGAGGAGAGGTTAATTAAGTAGTCAACGAAATTGATAGTACTGACATGGTCTGTTCCAATGAGACAGACCTGAAAGTGTACCTCTAGCAGCGAGGGGGAGATTTCCTGAGGGGGAGGGGAGTGGGAAGGGGTGGGGGAACAATAGGTTAAGTGCAGTGACATGGAAAACCATTTAACAGAACAATAGGTTAAGTAAGACTTATGTCCGTCCTATCCAGAACAGGCTGAGTCCTTTTCCAGCTCTCGTGGTCGTGCGGTAGCGTTCTCGCTTCCCACGCCCGGGTTCCCGGGTTCGATTCCCGGCGGGGTCAGGGATTTTCTCTGCCTCGTGATGGCTGGGTGTTGTGTGCTGTCCTTAGGTTAGTTAGGTTTAAGTAGTTCTAAGTTCTAGGGGACTGATGACCATAGATGTTAAGTCCCATAGTGCTCAGAGCCATTTGAACCATTTTTCCTTTTCCAGCCAATCCCTAGGAAGAGGTGGTGGTCAGATGACTTAGGTTAGTAGAGGTAGCCCAAATGCCCTTTTTCCCGCCATTTTCTTAGGTTAGTGGAGGTAGCTGTGGTATGTTGCATTGTCCTGAAGGAATTGTTAATCTTGTGTCTGATTCACTTCTCTTGCTGTCTCGCCTTGTAGTGGATGTCATACAACGTCGTACACAATGGCTCCACATTCGAGTCGAGAGCTTGCAGACATGGTGTTTACTAACAGAAAGGCAAATGGCTACGGGGATTGCATCAGGAGACCCATCACCGAAGACAACAACCACAGCATTCAATGTTTGCAACAGTGTTTCGCCGTTTGTGTGAGACAGGATCGTTTCAGGAAGCAGGAAATCGTGTAGGACGTACCCAAAACGTTCGGACACCAGACTTGGAGGAAAATGTGATGAACACTGTGGAAGGCGACCACCGTGTCAGTACCAGACACTTGCCCGCCGGTACAGGGTAAACCAAACGACCGTGTGGAACATATTCCATGACAACTGTTGCTACCCTTATCACTTACACGTATGCTCTCTTCGATCAATCCCTAGAGTTTGTACATGGTGGAAGAATCGCCCTGTACGTGGTATTTAAGTATATACTACATGAAGGGGAAACGTAGTTATCAAAAAAACCAAATATGTTCCTGACCGATTTGCCTCCAATTGTTACATGATACTCTAATCAGAGTTCGGACGGTCATAATTACAGATTTTTTTAAATATAAATGGTACGTAGAAACCTGTATGTATACTGCTATATAAAAAGAAGTCGTTGATTAACGTTGTTATCAAAAACCTCGAATAGTTATTTTAGATTTTTACACGATACCCTAATAAAGGTCAGTCAGACATACGCTACACATTATTTAACATATATGGTTTTTAAATATACGTATGCTATATAAAGAGGAAAGGTTTTTAGCAAAAATCTCGGAGGTTATTGACCGACTTACTTCAGATGTTTGCATGATACTTCAATAAACGTTCGGACAGCCATAGGTCACATATTTTTTAATATGTATGGTATAGAAACCTACGCTATTATAAAGACAAGTTGTTGTTTAAAAATCTCGGATAGTTCTTGATCGATGTACTTCAGATTTTTATACGATGCTCTAATAAACATTCGGATGGAAAATTTCTTGACCAATTTTCTTCACATTTTCACATGATGCTCTAATAAACATTTGGACGGACTCAGGCTATACATTTTATGTATATAATACAGAAATATATATATCTACCTATACTTACCGTATCAAAACAAGTCATTGATTAAAGTTGTTATCAAAAATGTCGAAAAGCACTTGGACGATTCACTTCAGATTTTTCACAATACTCTAATGAACATTCAGATGGACATAGGCTACCTACTTTTTAATATATATTGTATATGAATATTTATGTAATGCATAAAGGAAAACGTTGTTAGCAAAAATCTCGAAAACTTCTTGACCAATTTAATTCAAATTTTTACACAGTGCGGTAATAAAAATTCAGACATGCATAGGCTGTATATTTTCTAAATATATAAATTAATATAATTATATATAAATTAATATAAAATACGTAAAGAGGAAACATTGTTTATCAGTAACCTCGAAAAGTTCTTGACTGATTTAATTCTAATGTTTACATGAATGAAATATGCGTGTGGCTAGGGCCTCCCGTCGGACAGACCGGTCGCCCAGTGCAAGCCTTTTTAATTGAGGCCACTTCGGCGACTTGCGCGGCGAAATGTTTACATGGTACTCCAGTATGTGTCTGGATGAACACTGACTGTATATTTTTTAAATATATGTGATATATAAACATATATTTAATATATAAAGGGGAAATGTTGTTAGCCAAAATCTCGAAAGGTTCTTGACAATTTTACTTCAAACTGTTACATGATACTCTACTAACATTCAAGCGGATTTATGCTCAAGGTCAGATAGGTCAGATAGAGAGAGAGGGGGCAGGGTAGAGGAGATGTACAGAGATGGGGAGGGAGAGAAAGTGGATGGAGAGAGGGGAAAGGAGGAGAGGGACAGAGAGGGGTTGAGAAGGAGACAGAGATTGGGTGAGAGGAGATGGACAATGAGATGGTGGAGGAGGAGGAGATGGGCAAAGAGAGAGGGGAAGAAGAGATGGTCAAAGAGAGGGGGAAGAAGAGGTGTACAGAGAGAGGGGGAGAAGGACATTAGCAGATACACGCAATTCCCACACATATTTAGCGTTTGTGAAGCATTGCTGGTTCGCTAGTAAATTATATAAGCAAACCTCCTTCTTGAATCTGTCTGTCTATTACTGAAACCAGTATCCAAATCTCTACTATAATTCCTGAGATTAACCTTCACATGTAGACAGAAAAACGCAACGATGTACAGGGCTATTACAAATGATTGAAGCGATTTCATAAATTCACTGTAGCTCCATTCATTGACATATGGTCACGACACACTACAGATACGTAGGACAACTCATAAAGTTTTGTTCGGCTGAAGCCGCACTTCAGGTTTCTGCCGCCAGAGCGCTCGAGAGCGCAGTGAGACAAAATGGCGACAGGAGCCGAGAAAGCGTATGTCGTGCTTGAAATGCACTCACATCAGTCAGTCATAACAGTGCAACGACACTTCAGGACGAAGTTCAACAAAGATCCACCAACTGCTAACTCCATTCGGCGATGGGTTGCGCAGTTTAAAGCTTCTGGATGCCTCACGGTTTAAAGGTTACGGCCCCTTTTTCTTCTGCGAAAAAAACGTTACAGGACACGTGTATCTGGACATGCTGGAAAATTGGCGCATGCCACAACTGGAGACCAACAGGGCCGACTTCATCTTTCAACAGGATGGTGCTCCACCGCACTTCCATCATGATGTTCGGTATTTCTTAAACAGGAGATTGGAAAACCGATGGATCGGTCGTGGTGGAGATCACGATCAGCAATTCATGTCATGGCCTCCACGCTCTCCCGACTTAACCCCATGCGATTTCTTTTTGTGGGGTTATGTGAAAGATTCAGTGTTTAAACCTTCTCTACCAAGAAACGTGCCAGAACTGCGAGCTCGCATCAATGATGCTTTCGAACTCATTGATGGGGACACGCTTCGCCGAGTGTGGGAGGAACTTGATTATCGGCTTGATGTCTGCCGAATCACTAAAGGGGCACATATCGAACATTTGTGAATGCCTAAAAAACTTTTTGAGTTTTTGTATGTGTGTGCAAAGCATTGTGAAAATATCTCAAACAATAAAGTTATTGTAGAGCTGTGAAATCGCTTCACTCATTTGTAATAACCCTGTATGTACATGCCAGTATCCATTATCATGACGAATTAAGCACCACTCGCTACAATAGAAAAGCCTCCATTCTCCGCATTTACTGCACAACATTCTATATTATTTTAATGTTGTCAGTCTGTATCATTTCAGTGTTTGTGTAGCATTTATTATTTCTGGAAGAAACGACATTCCGTTTAAGGAGACGGTGAGTTATTTATTATAAGATTCTTTTTACTTTTGACACAACCAGTGTTTCATGACACAATCAAAACCCGTTTTATCCCATAATGGCCGTCTTCAAATACTACAATACAGAGAAGAAAAGTTTATATTAAAACCTGAAACAAGTGCAATATTTTCACTATGTATCTTTGTGAGCTAAGTATAGTGCTATTAATAAACATATGGATCATACCTATGGGCGACATTTGATGAATAAATGTTCATGCGTTGTCAGCTAATCATAATATAATCATATATACATACAACTAAGTGTACGTACTCTTTACGTACTCTTTACGCTAGATGCGCGAGTCCTCTATAACACAATCTTTACTAGTGTAAACCATAAAATATGGCAAATATTACAATAACATTTCAATCAGTTATTCATAAGATATGGAAGTCTTTAAAACAGTAAAACATATTTAAAACAGGGTGTGGTCTTTACAATAAAAGAGACACAGTGCCATTCTTTATGGAATGATCCGATAACACAAGTAACGGGTAAGGTGAACTCTAGATTGCGGTTTATTGGTAGAATCCTGAAGCGAGACAGTCCGTCAACAAATGAGATAGCTTACAATACGTTAGTTCGTCCAGTCTTGGAGTATTGCTCGTCTGTGTGGGACCTTTACCAGTTGGGTCTGATTCAAGAGATTGGAAGGACCAAAGAAGAGCGACAAGATTCGTGACTGGTACATTTAGCCATCGCGAGAGCGTCACAAATCTCATAGAAGGTTTGAAGTGGGACACTCTTGCAGACAGACGGCGCTCTAAACAGAAGGGGCTACTCACTAAATTCCGAAATCCGATCTTCGCCAAAGATGTAGAGCATATATTATTACTACCAACTTTCAAATCGCGCAATTATCACTATTCGAAGATAAGGGAAATTAGAGCTCGTACTGAGGCGTTCAGACAGTCGTTTTTCCTTCGTGCGATCCGCTAGCGGAACAGAGGAGGGGGGAATATGACTTGGCGCGAATTGTGCCCTCGACCAGACACCGCTTGGTGGCTAGCGGAGTATATATGTAGATGTAGATGTAGATGGTACATATTTCTGGTGCATGATATTGCTGCACTTCAGGCTGCTAGATGTTAACGCCTCTGCCCATTAGCTTAGAAGAGACAACATGCAATGGACAATCAGGCAATTCCCTGCTGCAGCTCGCTGGCAGTCTTCTTTCAGCTGCGAGGTATTTACATTAGCTTAGACACGTTAGACAGTACTCGTTGACACGCCAGCAAATCGGCAGCTTCATTCACGGAGTGGTGATGAGCACTCTACATTGTTGTTGTGTCTCTGGGGGTATTTGGACTGCAGTTTTGACTACGTGCTTCGCACGCAACGTCAGTCAAAAGAGATGTTCAAGAAGAAGGATATACCTGTCACTTAGGAAACAGGTACACTGGAAGGCTTATTTTAAGTGAAGACACAATCGAAAAAATGCTTGCAGTACGTATAGTGCAGCTTAATGATATCGAAGAGAAGTGATATTTTGTGAAAATTTTATGCGGAGTGCTCAATACGGCCCGGATTCGCGAGAACGAGCACATATTACGAATGAACAACCAAATTTTCAGGTACCTGAGAAAGTCAACAGACAATATTTTCTGATATGGTGACTCAGAGAAACTAGATTGCCCCAGTACGACAGCCAGTTTTGTGCCGGGACCTATGACCTTCCCTGTGTTGAATGAATGTGACAAGTTAAAGCCGACTACCGGATGTAGTCTAGAGCAGAGATTCATTCCTTTCGCCGACAATGCACTACGCAGTGCATTGCCCAAACGTGTAACGCCGACTGTGGTTCTAGAACAAACAGGGAGAATCCTGTGGCAAGTTGCTCTGATAGCGCAGTAGTTAATTCCCCGAGAAGACCAACAATTATTTATCTTTCCACATAAGTTTTTTACGCTTTCCAAGTGAGCTATACTTGGCCTACTTTCCATCGCTAAAGGAGCTATCACGTGAAATACATACATGAACATATTGATACACTCTTAATGCCACAATTGGTGACGGAAGAGGAGACACAAAGTTCAGATTGCAATGAAACGGGAACCTACCACATTGGTACTGTGCTAAATCAGTACGTGTCATATCAGTGACTTAATCATGCGACGCTTTCGAGCACTTAAGTCTGCACATGCCCACGCCACGTCCCGGACCTGTTAGTGTGAGACTTGTTTCTGTTCGAATTTTCCAAGGAAAAAGCTTACATCACGCTATACCTAGCAAAGCTGACAAGAAACTCTTTACCACGACCACTGTCAGAACCGCACTAGACCTCCTCAGAGAGTGCCTAGAACCTGGGAAAATTATGCGACGAAGATTTCTTTGTAATGATGCTCAGATCATGTAACAAACTGAACCGACGTAACATACAATGAGATAATACGTGTAGAACTGGTCAACAGATCCGGTTAAACCGGCGAGGAAATCGAAGATACCGAGAAGTACGCCCTCTCCGATACTACCTCAGCAAGTCTGAGGCCACCCTGAGCAAACGGAGTGTTTGGCAGGAGCAGACCGGCGAACAGATGCAGAGCTACTGAAGGGGTGTCAATAAATAAAAGTAAAAATAGTACCCTCATGTGACGAAAAGAGCTAACAGACTTGCACACTGTGTGTTGTGGTGGACTTCACGTGCCACGTAGAACAGCATTTTCTCTGAGAACACCAATCACGAAATGCGTTATCTTTAAAATATAAGAAAACGTGTTTATTGGTGGCTGCAATGAACGATTTATAAATGTACTCACTTTTTAAAAAAGACAAATGGCTCAGTGTCACTGGATGCGCAAAAAATGGTTCAAATGGCTCTGAGCACTATGGGACTTAACATCTGAGGTCATCAGTCCCCTAGAACTAAAAACTACTTAATCCTAACTAACCTAAGAACATGACACACATCCATGCCCGAGGCAGGATTCGAACCTGCGACCGTAGCGGTCGCGCGGTTCCAAACTGAAGCGCCTAGAACCGCTCGGCCACACCGGCCGGCTGGATGTGCACGCAATGTTTTTGAAAAATTAGCGTTTTGCAAAGAAACATCATTTGAAACCAATGCAGCAACTGAAAAGGACGGAAGATTGCAGAGTGCATCTGATCAGCAGAAAAAATTATGTATTTTATCTTTTATATAAATTATGTTTGATGGAAAAAGTGGGTAAGTGCCAGACTTCAACGTGCCAGAGCCATGGGCTCTAAAATACACACATTTAAGAGCTATGAGCAGTTGCTCATCTTCGATACTATGAAACGCACCTCATCTGCTACAAGCTCTTTGGTTTCCAGATTTCTGGAGGAGGTAGTACGGACTAAAACAAGAAAAAATGTCCAGTAAATATAGGCTCTAAAATGCATACCTTAAGAGCTATGGGCACTTGTTCAGTGACGAGATGTGTTTCACTGCATCGAAAACGAACAAGTGCTCATTGCTCTTAAGGTATGTATTTAAGACCCCATATTTACCAGACTTGTTTTCTTGTTTTGGTCCATACTACCTCCTCTGAAAGTAACCTACCCAACAATCTTAGCAACAACGGTACCGGTGCATGTATTCCAGTCAGAGGTGTCAGAACGATTTTCGCTTATAACTTTGGACTCGGTCGGTTTCGGGCCAAAGTCCCTTACCTCATACTGATACCTTTACCCTTCTCCACTAATCCTGAAAGTTTGTAACATCATCACGGAGTCACCTAGTACACCGAAAGGAGAAGCTGGACACTACTGGTGGTGGCATATTTAATTCCGTAAAAGAAATAAATATGGTAAGGGTGCGAGATAATCTAGGTTAAGATAAAGCGTCGAAAGTAGGTCTCAGATAGTAACCTCGTGTTTGTATCATCGACTCACACAAAGCATGGATGTGATGGAGCACCCACAGAGAAATCCTGGGAAGTACCGCGCATAAATTCCACGATCACAGTGACAGGGGAGTTGTCAATCCACCTTTTACAGACTAGGAGACCCGAGCGTGTAATACGGAAGACAGCGAAAGAGAAACGAGTGACTTTGTACTAAACGTATTATCTGAAAATAATTAGGAACAGAAAATATACAACATATATTTTTCCCACTTTTACGTAGGGGCGCATACGATCTGGAACTCCTGAAGCCCCTCGCAACTGGACAACAAATTAGGGACAATCTATTTAATAGTCTTAGTAACGTAAACAGCATTTAAGTGTTTTATATTCCTTGATACCTGAAAATGAGCGCAAGTGGCTGAAAATTCGGCAGAAATAAAATAATGTTACAATATTAAAAATACATAAACATATAAATACTATGACTGGTTACGGTTTATGCATAGCCTATAATCTTCATTATAACATACCAATACTGCCAATGGCAGATAGTAACTTACAGCAGTTTGTGAGAGACCACATTCACAAGGGAAACTTATTGGATCTTCTGGCAATAAACTGGTCAGCACTTAACGATTTAGTGAACATAGCTAAAAGGCTATTATAGCATGATTGGCCACTGATGTTGAACGAGAAGTTAAGAAAAGTAGATGTATACTTGACATATTGTGATAGGAAAATGATTGTAAACTACCAAAGCAGTCAGCAGCGCGCATCAACTCTGGAGAGTAGAGTACGGAGGATCTCCGACACAAAAAGAAATTCAGAAGTATTGCAGGCCTTGTGGAAGATAAGTTGGTCGCCATTGAAGCTAATGGGGGATAGGAAACCGGGAGCGCTTCATAAATGGCTCTGAGCACTATGGGACTTAACATCTGTGGTCATCAGTCCCCTAGAACTTAGAACTACTTAAACCTAACTAACCTAAGGACATCACACACATCCATGCCCGAGGCAGGATTCGAACCTGCGACCGTAACGGTCACGCGGTTCCAGACTGAAGCGCCTAGAACCGCACGGCCACACCGGCCGGCAGCGCTTCATATTATATTCAAATTAAGCAAGGAAGGCCAACCGATTCGACTCATATTTGGCAGGTCACTTGTGTACAACCTAATATACAAGATTAAGACAGCCCTCCCCCCCTCCCCCCCCCCCCCCCCCACGGTTCTGAGAAAACTACCTCTAAAGTTCATGACGCGCAATCAACTCAGAACTGACGGGATCGATCGATACCTGAAAACTGCGTATTTTTCAATAGCATTCCTACAGATCGAGGAGAGAAACTTTTTCGATTGCCGCTTACGTACCCACAAGCTCTGCACTGTTAAACGAAAGCACCGTTGGCTTAGCGACCAAGGCCTCTGGCTCGGTAGCAGAAAACCTTTGTTCGATTCCCAGTAGCATTCTCCAGTTTTTTTTAATTTAATTCCTATTTCTTTCCGCGTCGAAAGTGGTAGGAATAGGAGGGTTAGTAAGTTAAGCAAATCAGTAAGGAATAATAACAAAGTAGGCAAATAAATTTCTCGAATTTCTTGGATTAGCCAAGAGTTAAAATTTTAAGCCTCGTTATATGAAAACAATTCCGAGTAAGGTTGCTCCGAAGACGAGCATTCGCCACACGTTATCGCATTAGGAAGAAAAACTAATCCTTGCTGCAGTTGGTAGTGTACATACACTGATGAGCCAAAACATTATGACCCCTGCACGTGATGCAGTATCAGGGGTACGTAAGCGGAGCAGACACGGACGGGGAATCACCCTAGCGAAGATACGGGCTGCAGATGGGGAAATCCATTGAGGTCAGTGACTTTGACAAAGTGCAGATTATTGTTACCCAGAGCCTGTGAACGAGTATCTCGTAAACGGCGAAGCTGGTTGAATGTTCAAGTACTACTGTCGTGACGGAAAGAGGCAGAAGGACAGTGAAACTACCACTCGACGCTAAACGGTTGGACGTTCACGACTGTTCACAGAACGTGGGGTTCAGAGGCTTGTCTGCTCTGTAAAGTAGGACAGTTGGTGATCTGTAGCATCCCTGTTGTACGCACAGGTGTCTTGGAGCACACTGCTCATCGTACATTGTCGAACATGGTGCTCCGCAGCAGACCACCCTTACGTGTTCACACGTTGGCCCAACGACATCGTCAAATACGACTGCAGTGACCACGGGACCGTCGGGACTCACCGTCGATCTATGGAAACGTATCGGCTCTTCGGGTGAACCACATTTTTGCTACACTAGGTCGATGGTCGTCTTCAAGGTAACTAGACACTCGTCGTCTCCACAAACGCGCTCATCGGGGTGAACGGCGGCTCAAAACGTTCAGCGTACCTCGGACGCAGGATGGTTGGAGCAGTATTATGCTATGAGACACATTCTCCTGGGCTTGCATGGAACCTGTGGTAGTAACCGAAGACAGCTGCGAACCACCTGCAACCCTTCATGCTTTATGTCTTCCCCGAAGGCGATGTCATGGTTCAAATGGCTCTGAGCACTATGGGACTTAACATCTATGGTCATCAGTCCCCTAGAACTTAGAACTACTTAAACCTAACTAACCTAAGGACAGCACACAACACCCAGCCATCACGAGGCAGAGAAAATCCCTGACCCCGCCGGGAATCGAACCCGGGAACCCGGGCGTGGGAAGCGAGAACGCTACCGCACGACCACGAGATGCGGGCGCGATGTCATCTTTCAGCAGTATAATTGTCCGTGTCTCGGAGCCAGAACCGTGCTATATTGGTGTGAGGAGCATTACAGTGAACTCACGTTAATGTATCGGCGACCCACTTCGCCTGATATAAATCCTATGAAACCCATCTGAGTCGCAATCGGGCGTCATCACCACGTACGCAAATCAGCGGCGCGTTATTTACACGAATTAAACGACCTGAGCGCAGACATCTAATGCATATACCTTCGTAAACCTACCAACAAATTGTCGGATCCCTGACTTGCGGAATCAGTGACGTATTTCGTTCCAAAGACGGATAAACAAGCTATTAAGCAGATGACCACACTGTTTTGGCGTATCAGTGTAGAATAACATATTCGTATATGCTGCAATATTCCATCACAACGTCTGGAAAATTGAAACCAATGATTAATTTTGTCTTGGGGTGTACAAGAGGTCAGTTGTTTAACCGACTCGTTAAAACATATTTACTTCACTTGCTCCAACTCCGGGAAATAGAAGAATTCAATTTACAAAACATACCTTGAGAACATTTTAAAACCATACGTTGCTGATAACAAGTTTTGTATGATATTGGATTCCTGGGGTGGACAAACGAACCCCGTCATGTATGAAAGCATGTTTATAAACGACGAGGGTCAATCTACTGGCACGGCAGAAGTAATACTGCCAAACTGCACACTTGTGTGCCTGCCATGTGATTTTTCTTTCATCGTCAAGTTGAAAACTTTATCTCGAAGCTTTAAAATTACAATTTGCTTTTGTAAAACCCAGCGGGAATCGCAAAACCGAGCATATGCAATAGCAATTCACAGCATAATTCATGATCAGCTTTCAGCACCGACTTTTTAGACAGTGTTTCCGTATGTGTGGTATGCATCAGAATTAATCTCTGGAAAATAAATATTTTTAAATGCAAAACAAATTTGTTTTCCTCCGAACCTTTGGAAGGAACGATGTAGTTGAGCAAAGGTCGCGCGCGTTAGATGTTCTTAGTACCCCGAGTATATATTTTCGTATGACAAGTACCTCCATCTATAAGTTCAAAGTAGATTGAGGACATGTAACAGAGTGATTGAAAGCGTAATTGTAAAGCGACCAGCATTACATTTTTGATTCTTTACTAACCCAAGCCGTTTGAGCAATTTATTTGCCTACATTCTTATTATTCTCTATTGCTTCACTTACCTTTTTAACCCTCCGATTCTTACTAGTTCCGATGCGGAAAAAATACAAATGAAAGGAACCTGCAGAGCCGGCCTGTGTGGACGAGCGGTTCTAGGCGCTTCAGTCTGGAACCGCGCTGCCGCTACGGTCGCAGGTTCCAATACTGCCTCGGGCATGGATGTGTGTGATGTTCTTGGGTTAGATAGGTTTAAGTAGTTCTAAGTTCTAGGGGACTGACGACCTCAGAAGTTAAGTCCCATAGTGCTCAGAGCCATTTGAACCATTTTTGAAACCTGCAGAATGCAACTAGGAAGCGAACACAAGTTCTCTGTTCACGAGCCAGACACTTTGGTCGCTGCGCCAGCGGCGCTTTCGTTTAACAGCGCGTACCTCTTAACCCGTCGGCATATGGACCGTGCATTCGAAGACTGAGCGTGCCGAGTTTCTGACGTCATAGCATGGAAAAAGCACGTTGGGGAGTCTTTCCGAACGTGTAGAGCAGTATCTAGCATGGCAGATATTCTGAACGTCCGTTTGAATGTTGACCAATTAGAAGAAAGAACGCCAACTTCGTCGCACGCCCGTCATCTCTCTTCAGTACAGCCGTGAGACGGCATATTGGCTTTCAGTTGAAGTCCATACAAGCGCTGTTCAAAAAGTATCCGACTTCCAGTTTTGTTTGACCAAAAAACTCTGAATTAATTGAGGACGATGAGCAGGTGCATTATCGTGTTGAAGGTGCCAACTGCCCACTGCCAACACGTCTGGCTGTTTGCGTCTCACTGTTCCATGAAGGCGACGCAGAATCTTTTATTAGTACTAGTTATTGACATTAATACCTTCTGGGGCGTACCTTCTGGGGCGTCCTCGGGGTGGACCACGCCACTGGAGTCAAAAAAGATTGTCAGCATGACTTTCACACTGATGCGGACCTCCCTTGCTTTTTGGATCTCAGTGATTATAGATGCTCCCATTGCGATGACTGAACTTTGTTTCTGGGCCGTACCTACAACCCCAGGACTCATTAACAGTGATCAATGTGTTAAGAAAGTTGGGATTACTGTTCACAGTACCCAGCATGTCCTTTGCGATCTCCGAAAGAAGTTGCTTCTGCTCAGTTGTTAGTAACCATGACACAAATTTTGCTGAGATTCTCCTGAAATCCAAATGTTCCGTTAAAATTAAATGGATGGATCTAATACTAACTTTAACATTGTGTGAAAATTTTGTGATCGTGATTCGTGTACCCTGCATTACCAGAGCCCTTACGTGATCAATAACATTTGTGGATATTGAGGGCCTTCATGAACGTGCTTCACTCTTCTCTTATGAGCGACAATCTTTAAAGCGGTTGTACCACACCTTCATCTACGTATCTAGTACCCATTGCTTCGTCTCCAAACACTTGTGGAATCTTGCGGATTGTTTCAACTTGAGAATCGCCAAGTTGAAAACAGAATTTGATGCAATATCGTTGTTCCATTTTTCTGTCAGTTTGCTCACAACACAAAATCCGACGACTACCACTTACACATGTTCACTTTTCAACGGCTAGCCAGCGACTGGTGGTTTCCGCAGTCGTGAAAAATATCACGCACGCACACTACCTGTGGCTACGAACACAGAGAGCGATCGCACGCGTCCCGATATCATTGTTGGTTTCAACAATAAAGTATAAGGTCACATACTTTTTGAACAGCCTTCGTATGTATATATGCCGTTTGCAGGCACCAGCAAATTGAGGATCTCTTGAAAACCCATCGTTAATTGTGCGATTTGATGTAATAAAATGGCAGGTAACGTCTATTGGTGATCAAACACCTATCGTAACTTGGGTATTATGAAACTGTGCCTTTTCAAGGCATTTTTATTCCAGCTGTATCAAATACAGTTCGTCGAAAAACTTCAAAACCGATTTTTTCAGTAAGTTTATGGAAAACATCAATAACAACGTATTTCTTGGCACCTGTTAAACGTGTTCCACACGCGTGTTTCACTATGGAGCAAGAAGCAGCATCAGCCATTTTCATGCTGCGTATTATCAGCGCGACAGTCAGAGCACAACAGAATAAGAGTTTGTGACTGCACACGATTTTTAAATGAAAATTACATGGCTGAAGCGTGGTTAAGAGAAACGTTGATGGCTGTTAATACATTATAACATCTAAAAGATTCATTTAACGTAACTAAGTAACAAGATAGGCCTACCTAATATAAATAGGACACCCTTCCAAGAGCGTAATACCACCAGTGTACGTGTGCTACGGCTTCTGACCAATCATCGCGTTTGTGTTTGTTTACAACAGGTTTATTCTTATGATGAATAGAGTATAGAAACAATTTACCGTCGGTTGCTAGGACAACTGAGCGTACGTGCCACATAACTGGAAAAATGTTTCTTTCCAATCTATAACAAGTGTTTCAATATCGATTCACAGAACTATAGACCCACATCACTGGCGTACACCTGTTGTAGACTTACGAAACATATACTGTACTCATGTAGGGCGATTTTTCCGGAGATCGAGCAACTCCTGTGTAGGAATCAACGTGGTTACCACGAGGAACGATGGTCTGAAACCCAGCTTGCTCTGTTGATTCATGAGATCCAGAAGGCAGCAGATAGCGGGAAACGCCCCAAAAGTGGATGACAGTTGTTGAAGATGTGATGTCACAAGATGACGTACCTTGTCCCACGTGCAGCAGTGAGCCTATCGGTCTGTCACACCTGATCATCCCAATCCACATTAAGTTTTCACGTCAGTGTGACTCCGCGCCTACGTGCGTGACTCTAGCGTGCCTGGGGTTCAAGGTTCGAATCTTGCGTCTGGCAGGGAGTAAATATTGCGAAAACGGAAAGTGCTATTGACGTGCTGTTTTCACAGAAAGGATTGGTAGTCAGGGGTTCATACTGTTGGCCAATAAACAGATTGTAATAATAGTTAGAAAGTGTATTTTTTGTGCACACATACGTTTCTTAAATAGAAGAATGCCTGTTGACATTAGTAGTGGGGCAATTTTCGAGCCAGGCCACGCTGCATTGTTGCCAAACTTATTCAAGATGGCGGCGATGACGTCATCCAAGATGGCGGCATGTAGGCTTGGCAACATCGCATGACGTCATCCAAGATGACGGCTTTTGGCGGGAAAATAGGCCAATTGTGCTACGCCCACTAACCTAACCTCAAGAAAAAATGGCAGTAATTTTGAATTTTGGCACAAAATAGCCCAATTGTGCTACGTCCACTAACCTAAGCCTCCAGAGGAAAAAATGGCGGGAAGTTTGAATTCCAACAGGATAATGCATGCAAAGACCGTACTTGTCTTTTTATTATTATTGATTATCATTCATTAACATTCATTACTATTTATTATTATTTATTATCATTCCTTATCATTTATTATTATAGGCCTACCTCCACTAGAAAATTGCTCCAACACGATAATGGCTGCATAACCTTACTTTTGTTAATTATTATTCATGATTATTTATTAACATTCATTGTCATTTATTACCATTCATTATCATTTATTATCATTCATTATCATTTATTATTATTATTATTATTGTTATAGGCCTACGTCCACTAGAAAATTGCGCCAAATTCAAATTCCAACACGATAATGTATCGAAAACTGTACTTCTATGTATTATTATCATTTATTATTTATTCAAGATGTCCGATTTTCTCCACAACAAAAATCTATCACAAGTTCAAATCCCAACACCATTATTGATCACACGTACGAACTTTCTCCCTCTCTTATCTTTTTTTCACTGGTAGCCTATCATAATCGCATCAAATAATAAACTGCTCTTATAGTAACGTAAGTCACATCCTTTGATTTTGCAGGGGGGAAGGGACTGAAGACCTTATTTCAAGCAGTACGGTCATCACTTGTTCTCCAACACAGTCAGCACACACATCTTTGATATCGCAGTGCAGTCACCACGACGTCCGCACTCCAACTGAATTAGTTCCAATCCTCGCCACCCCCTGGCCAGCATGCGGAGGCACTACCTACGCCTGTCACGTGAGGCGGCCGACCACTAGCGCAGGGGGCGAGCCCAGCAATCGCTCCCACTTCGTAAGCATGTTTTCGCTAGACACCCTGGAACTTGTCGAGTTTGATGTCACAGCGGCCCTCTTGTCCGCTCACCACTGTATTCGTCGCCTCCGCACGTTTCCTGCCAAAATTGTCTGCCTCGGAGCTGAATCACACAACGGTTGACCGTTCGCTGCCACACTTTTGGCGCCACGTTCAAACCTGTCGATGCCAACCGCTCACCGTCCACCACGTGTCCCTGTGCGAGCGAGAACGCAGTGCTACACTTTTAGCGGCAAAGTTTACCCGACAGTGGAATCCGCCATGACTATATAACAGCACGTTTGGACCGCACTAGAACGCCCGCTAATTGACTCGCTCTCGCGCGCGTGTAATAACTGTACAATCGCTGCGCCGCCGTCCCGCTTACGTCACACACCCTCCATATACAGGACGGACATAGCCTTCTGTAAATACCTGGAAAATGACTCTTTATTTCAGACATTACGGTCATGCAGGTGTGTCCCAACTGACTTCTCCATGCTCACACAGCGAAACTCCAGAGCGCAGCTGACGTACGCGCGGCCGTCTGAGCCCGCTCCATCGGCAGCTCCCTGGCCGGCTGACGTCAAGCGACCAGCGGTGCCCACACACCCCCACGGCCAGCTCGCCAGGTAGGCGGCGAGCGGCGCCTCAGGGTCCCGCCACAAATGGTCAGCCGCGCTCGCCTCAGAGTCCGACTACGTAAACATCTTTCCGCGTCCGCGAGCACTTAACGCTGGACAGGATGGAGCCCGTCGACTGCGTGCCGGACAAAGGATACGCTTGGCGCCGGAGTTTGACCGACAGTGGAATCCACCATGACCGTATAACAGCACGTTTACGCGCAAGGTAGGAAGCTGTATTTGAATGCAGATCCACAGTATTCAATACCCAAATTAGCGTTCGAGTGTGGATCTGCTGCGCACTATATATCCGGAGCATATTCGCAGCATCCGTAATAGGGTTCGCGGGTGGACCAAGCACGCGTCACGTCCGGAGAAGTATTCTATGCTCGAAGTTTGGTCCACCAGCCGATGGGATCGGGTTCTGGGAGCCTTCCGCGAGGCGTGCATGTACATAGAGATACAGAAAACAGAGCAAGCGCCCTCCGAATGTGGAGGTGACTGGATACACCTTGGTTACACTTAGAGACAAGTTTAGAACACAGAACGATAACTTATGTTGGATCTGACATAAAATCGAACGAAATGCGAAAACTGATTAGTACATAGATATAAACTAACCTAATATATACCGAAATGCGGTGAAAATGAGAACGTACTTGCTTATCTTCTGGTTCGCAGGGGGGAATTTGTACATGGAGTCAAGTATGTGGCAACAAGAGGAATGCAGGAAAACGATGACGTGGAAAGCGAGCGACATAAAGGAAGGCAGTCAATCTTTTCTCGTTGAGTCCGTATTATAGTGTATGTCTACTGAGGTAATAGTGATACGCGCGAGTTGAATACTGTATTTGATGCTTTTCAGGAGGGACAGAGAATCATTCACGTCTAAACTTACTCACATCTGTGTTAAATGATAACATAGAGTGTATGGGATGATCGATTGAGACAGAGCTGCAACTAGGTACGATTCGAATGTTGATTCATTTATTCTAGAGAAGGACATGTTGCTATAGGTAGATCAAAAATGGTTCAAATGGCTCTGAGCACTATGGGACTTAACTTCTGTGGTCATCAGTCCCCTAGAACTTAGAACTACTTAAACCTAACTAACCTAAGGACGTCACACACATCCATGCCCGAGGCAGGATTCGAACCTGCGACCGTAGCAGTCGCGCGGTTCCGGACTGAGCGCTGAAGGTAGATTTTTTTCCCAGTATTCTATTTGGATGCTTTAGTCACGTGATATAGCCAGCGTTCTAGTCGTATGCGGCTAGGTGTTCAGTATGTGGTTTAAAGCGCTGTCTACTTGCGATCGTTAACTGTGAACCCATCGGTCATCGGAGGACTTCCATCATATGTGTGATGAAAGTTGACACATTCCTCTAAACGCACTTTGATTTACGCGATCCCCACCCTGTCGCATGCTTGGTGTAAAATCGAGACTTCAGCGTCATAACTAAGTAAGCTGTGGGTATTTGTGAGGGGCTGTAATCATCGTGTACACACTTACCCGACAGACGGGTGTTTACAGAGTAGGTGACGGGATGACTTGTAATTTTCATTTGTTGGACGCTGCTGTTATACGTATCTGTTTGCTTGTAGGATGTGCCGGCTGCTAATAACTATCATTTTTTATATTGACCTGATGGAGTAATAGTATTATTTCTGACTCGTGATCTGGTGTGATCATTGGGCACTAGATGTGTCCGCAGGGCTATATTGGGCTCGTATGATAGAAAGGAAAAGTTTTACGATTGGGATAGAGATAGCTCAGCGTAGGGTCACCGGGGAGAAGGATGTATGTCTGACAGGACGGAAAAGTAAGCGATCTAAGGTTATTGCTCGTTTTTAAGTGCTGAACGTTCTAGTCTTAGGAGTGTGTGTTTATGTTCTCTCTCTCTCTCTCTCTCTCTCTCTCTCTCCTACCGGAACCTTCGATGCACCGATCATGGACTCTAGAGCAATACTTTACACATGATAGATTGGATGATTTGCTTAAAAATCCATCGAACTACGTTGTGTATAAATATCGCTCCGTTCTTGTTCTTCTTAACTGTATGCTATTAAATTAAGGCACTTTGAAATCTATTATTATAGATCGATATGGTGTGTTAAGCTCCAAGACTTGGTTACATTTCGAAAAATGTGGTGCACTGGGCTGGTTTAGGACTAGAAAAGCTCTATTCAGTCAAGAGAGGTGGAGTGTAGCTGTATTCGTCTGCTCGGTTGAGGAATAATTGGGTAGCGATGTTGCGGGGTAGGTAGGTCAATGCCGAGGTGAGGATAGTCTTTTAACGTAAGAGGACTAGATAGCTCTGTGACCGTCACACGCAGGGAGATTGATCGAGTACAGTGCGCGAGGTCTTAGAAATATGTATAGCTTTGTCTGGTATAATTTGATCGTCTTTATGTGTTCGAGAATTAAGTGTCAATGGACGTGCTGAGCAGTCATCTATGAATGGTCGCAATGATACTTGCAAAGTAGAGAATGTATGGTTTAGCTATGGGAGATCAGTGGTGTCTTATCCATATCATCTGTGCATTGGGTACGACATAATGATTGACTGACAATGCTTGCTTGAGTTGGGGGAGAAATTTTGGTTGATGGACCGCAACTTCCAGGGTTGCTAGCACCGAAAACAGTGATCCTGTACTTGTGTGCAAAAATGACCAATCACTAGAAATGGAATGCACAGTTATAAACTATTCGGTCACTGCGACATATGATTTCAAATGTAGAGGGGGTCAATCACTTTCGAGGGAAGTCGCTACAACGCCAGCAGGCTCTTCTATTTTCCTTGTGGATGTGCTTTATTTAAAATCATTCAATGTTATGCTATCGACTGTAAGAATATAATTTATAAGATGCAAGGTATAGTTTCCTGTGAGAGGCCATGCATCAGTCCATGTTAATGTCTGTTTAGAATCAGACAATGACTTCAAAGTCGCGGCAGAAGACGAAATGCTCGGCAGTGTGCAAAAGCGTGTTAGAAAACACTGTTTGAACAAGAGCCAGAGGTAGCTTCTCATTCGCTTAGAGTATGGGTGATCAAACTTTAAAGGGGTCTCTGCAGTGTGTGTGTATATTTAATATGGTCTTGTTTATATAGGCATCTGTAGTTTGAGGTGTTGGATTTGGCGAGCTGTTAGGAATTCTTGGATGGTTGCACTCTGAGTTATTTGGGGGGAGTATTGTGAATTCCGTTTGTCCGTGCTGGAGGTGGATCGCATTGGTGCCTTCGTGACTTTTTCACTGTTTGATGGTAGAGGATAAAGATGATAGGGTGATGAGGATCTGTTGTACTTGTACCTAGTCTGAGGCGTACAACATTGCGCGCATTTCCGGCGAATGGTCAAAACAAGGTCCTGTTGTAGTAACTGAGATCGTTCTGTTTATAGACAGTTTGCAGAAGGTAATAGATATGTCTTTCTCCGACTTAAATTGCAGAGATCAGATGGATGAAGATAAATGCATACTCATCTGTGCTTAGAAAGGGAGAATGCTTTTTTATCATTAAGTGAGTTTTGGCAGGAGTGAATATGGTTTTATATATGCGAGTGGAAATTGTAAGCAAAGGGTGAATGACGTCGGGTTTGCTGGCTGGGGGAGACACTGTTTACATGTCCTGTTGGAGATGTAAGGGGGAGATAGAGATCTGCGCTATTCAGGAATCCATTTGTGCACTGTATGTCGTTAGACAATAGCTGGAGAGCAGGTATAGGGATAGCCCACTTCAGCATTCTGGTCCTGGGGCTGAGTGGACGGCTGTTTAGATGGTCAGCTATGCGGCTTTGACATGTCGCCGGCGGCGCTCGGACACTCGCTTTGTAAGGCGCTATGGGATTAGTTTGGGCATTTAGTACTTGTTTCGGTGGTTATTGGATTAAGAACTGTAATATTGAAGGTCATGTCCTCAACGGCACCGCTATGTAATTGAGTAAGTGTGTTTACATATTTGAAGATATGTTTCGCGAATGGTGATGTTAAGTTGATGGCGCAGTTTAGCTACCACTGTAAAAAAAATAGCTGTCTGCTGCTGAAAGAAAGAAAGAAAGGGATGACCTTGCCCCCAGACCTGATGGATGAGTTATTAGATAAGAGCAAGTGATAGTTGAATGATGGTATGTGTTCGAATATAGGAGTCTCTAAATGGCGGGGCGAGATTTTTTTTTATGTGGAAATTTATGCAATCTATAGATAGTGATATTCGACCGCTAGTGACAACAGTTAAGAGTGGAAAAATAGGTACAAATCGAGCGCTGACAGAATGTTGCGGCAATGGTAATAATATTTAATTGAAGGTGGAGGTCGTAAATATGGACCAGGCCTTGAATATTGGTGTGAGTGTCGTATGTGCTTGATGCTCTGTATAAAAGTTTGACTGTTTAATTGCGTTTGGTATTTCTGGGTGTGTGTAAAATTAATTTTACTGTTGAAAGTGCGAGAAAGATAAGTTGATTGGTGTTCAGATAGAGGCTGCGTTTGTAATTCGAAAAGAGGGGATGAGAATGGTAAATTGATTGATGGGCATGGTTTGTGGAGTGATATATGAGTGTCAAGATAGGGTTGAGGACGTTTGCGTATGTTGATTGTGGGACGGGTGTGAGTTTAGGTGCGGTGGGAGGTGTAAATTAGATCTTATTTTTAAAAAAAATGTTGTAAAGTAAGAATAATATTGAGAAGGTTTTAGATGGCTGGTCACGCGACGAGGCGAGAGCAGGGATGTGTAATTATGTTTAGTTAAAGGACCGTGTAATGTCATGTGACGAGCAACGCGCAGTGTGCTACAGGGTCATAGGTGGTAAAGACATGTGCTGCTATGATGTGTATAGCGTATGGAGGCTGTGCTTTGATAATTGTGCTACGTTGATATAAAGTTGACTTTCACCCGCATTCGGTGGTAGCGGCTCGGGATCGTGGTTCTGGACGGACGTATGTGTGTGCTTTGACCGCTGACGAGCGCATTGACCGCGCCAACTCACACTTGCGGAAGCCGAGCAGGGGCTGTGCGAGGTCTGAAATGAGACGGATGGGTGACTTCACGATCCCGTGGGCAGGGTGCGGAGTGGGGGGTACCTGCGCACGTCTGCTGAGTTATTTTGTGAGCGGATCTGCAGGCTCTGCTATGCGTTATTAGGATAGTTTAGGAGTACTGAGCGTATCTACACATCTGTGTGATGAATTATTTAGTAGCAGTTTGCTATAGTGTGTACTGAAATTATGATTTGGTGCGTGTCTGTGGGCCGTGCAACATGGCCCAGGGCACATCTGGGATTGGTGTTTTGTGATAGCGTGATAGATACACTGTATGGTTAGATAAGTTGTTCGAAAAAATAAATAGAGTGTTCTCAATGATTACACGTGTCTGCAGCGCAGATCAGAGTGATTGGTTTTCCGTCACCATCTCGGTTGCATGCGAGTAGTAAATGTTTTCCCGGCCGCATTAATCGAGTGTGTCAACGAGCTATGAGCTATTCTGACAATAGACGCGAAGGCAGGTCCAGACCTGAGACGCCGGGGGTATACATGAGAAGCTTCCACATGTGTCGGCTGTGACGGGCGCTCGGAAGCTGAACTCGGCTGGAGACTCTGGAACCCCCTTCCCCGCCGACCGCATGCGCGCGCGGCCTGCCTTGGAGCGTAATCTAAGGTGCATAGGCGATATCAATTTCTCCGGTGTTGGGTGCGAATGCGACTGTGTTGAGGTCATGTTTGGGGGAGGCCGAGCAGAGACTTTCGGTCGGTTTGGCAGCTGAGGGTGTTTGGGCGCGTCTGTTGCACTATTTTGTGAGCATGTCTGTGCAGTGTGCGGTGCATTATTTGGAGAGTTTAAGAGTACAGAGTTCGTCTGCTGATATTGTGTACTGCATTATTTAAGAGCTGTTTGCTATTGTGTGGTGAAATTAGGAGTTGTTTACGTGTTTGTGGCCTGTGTCAGATGACCACAGCCGGATCAGTGTGAGTGTTTTATGACAAATATACTCAACGACTAAATAAAAGGGCTCCAAATAAATAGAGTGCAGCCCTTCCTTACTTCCCTGAGCAGCACAGCGCAGTCTGAGTGGTTTTTGGGCAAAAACTGCAATCTGGTCAGACTGTGAGTGAGTCAACAAATAACTGGACAAATTTATCTGTAGAGGAGTTAGAGGTCTGGATTGGAATGAATATCCTGGTGGATGTGGTTGTGTTGCCACGTATAGTGCACTACTGGAGTTCAGAAACTGCCTTATGTCAGCCTTACATATCGAAACCTATGAGAAGCAAAAGTTTCAAAAAGATATGTCACAAATAAATAAAGTACACTCGTTCCTCCTTCGATCAGCCTATGCTCTGAAATTATTGTAGAAAATTAGCGGTTGTTTGGCTATTTGGACGTAAATGTTTTGCATTATTTACGAGTGGTTCGCATGTCTGTAGGCTGTGCTATGAGCTATTTTTAACTGCTTACAATTAGCAAGTGTGTGCCTAGAGCATTATAAATGAATTATGTAGGAGTGTTTTGCAGGCCTGTATGGTGTGGAACATGTCGGTGTGATACATACACTCCATTCCTAAATAAAGTAAATTGGTTCCTCCATCCATGGGACTAGTGCAGGGTGAGTCCTTTTAGCCGAAACGTTTAGGAAGAGGTTGAGTGCTGGTGGCTTAGTTTGAAACAATTTTCTTAGGTTGGTGGCAGAAGCGCAAGTGAGCTTTGCTTACTTGCAGATTTCAAACTTGGCGCTGGTTCCTAGGAGGAGGAGGTGGCGGTCTGGTCCTCGAAAAGTAGTTGAAATTAGTGAGTTGAACACGTTTGCATACATTGTAAAGTGACTGGTGAGCTTCGCTGCGTTCCTTAGTGAAGTTTTACAGTGCATTATAAGTGACGAAGAGGTTCCTGGCCCATCGCGGGCAACGCCAAATACTCCATCCACTCCTCAGAGAAGAGCAAAGGGTAGCACACTACGGAGCCGAGAAAGAAAAATAATTAGTAATGTCGCTAAATGCTGCGAAGAAGAGAGCAAAAATAAAAAATTGCTCCACCCTCTTTCGCAGCCAATAACACGAACAGTTACTCATACAGTAACTTATACAGTTCCGTGAAAAGAATACGTAGATTTTCTAAAGACAACCCTAGAAAATCACCAGAAACTCCCGGCAAAAAAAGGCAAATTTCAGTTCAAATTTTTCAGTTCGACATTGCTTTGAATCTGCCTTACCGTTTGTCTGAATTACTGTAGTCGTTTTGTTTGTATGGTGTGAAAGAATTTCTTGTCCTCCAATGGGTATGTTAAATTGATTCTAAAGCTGTAAATTAGTCATCTCTACGTAATTTGCTTTGTAGCGTAGCGGTTATGGTGCTTGATTGCTGTACCAAAGGTGTCGAGCACGAATCCTGTTACAATTTTTTTAATATTAATAGCAAGGACTGTTATAATCATTTTCACTCAATTCAGTTAAATGTGACTGCGTAGTACGACACCAGGGACCATAACCTACTACACTAACTAACACTACTCTATAAGTGTTTTAAAAAAGTAGATTCTTCTTACTTCTATCTGCACATTCTTACAGTCTGATTCTCTAACCCTTTTTTAAATTCTCTTTTATTTAGGCCAAGATCTACTGGAAAAATCCAGTTAGATAATTTCGACAGGACTGTCGTAAAACAAACAATCGAAGATTTTTATATGGTACAGAAGATTGCTCCCAGTCTGAGAACACTTCGTCCTGTACTACAAGAAAAGATCGCCTGGACGTGGGGTATTACTTCACTGCGGAATATTTTGTTATCCGTGGGATTCTCATGGCAGAAAGTACAAAATAAGCGGTCTTTACTGCTAGAGTGTGGAGACATTGTTGATTGGCAGTCGCGTTTCATTGTGCAAATGAAACATCTGAGGGAAGCAGCCACAGAAATATTCTGTTTGGACGAAACGTGGGTCGAGAGCAATATGACAGTAGGTAAATGTTGGCAGAAGAGTGATACTGTCGGCGTTGTGTGTTGGGGAACGCCCTCCAAAAGACTGATTATTGGAAGCGTTGGATCAAGGAAGGGACTTGTCAGGGAAGCGGAACTAAAATTTTGGGCTAAATCAACTAAAGGTGACTACCATGGTCAGATGAATTCAGGAAATTTTGAAAGGTGGTTTTCAAGCATGGTGCTCCCGAAACTTCCTCCGAAGTCGGTAATTGTGATGGACAACGCTCCATACCATAACAGACAGGTTGTGAAAACACCCACACGGTGTGACACCAAAGTGAGGATGTTGGAATGGCTTCCAAATAGGCGTGTCACGTGTAATGAGAGCATGAGAAAGCAGGTTCTGTTCTCTTTAATACAAGAGCATAGACCTGCTAAAAAAACATATGTTATTGACGAAATGGCGAAAGAGAAAGGCCACATGGTTGTACGCTTGCCTCCCTACAATTGTGGTTTGAGTGCGGTAGAACTGGCATGGACGAAATTAAAACGGTTGTTTAGGAAGCGCAACATTTCAGGGGACATGTCGAAAGTTAACCCTTTTGCGACAGCAAGTGAATCCCTTTTGTCTGTAACTTCCGATGACTGGGAAGGGTACTGCAGGAAGGTCCAACAACTAGAAGAAGAATATTGGACGCATGGTGGTTGTGTTGAACTAGCAATAGACGATATCATTATTAACACTGCCGAAACGGACAGTAAAGACGAACATGAAGCACACACATAAGAGGAATACAATGAAAGTGATTCTGAGTGATGTATTTGAGGGTACAATACAGCGTAACAATTGTCAATAAATTTTCCAAATTTATTGCTTCGCTTTTTATTGCCACAATGTAAGTTTTTCTACTAGTTCTGTATAATGCCAAATTGTCCAAGAGAATTGTTACGACATTAGTAGCAATAGGCAGCATCATTCAATATGGAACTTTCGATTTCACTTCATAGCGGTCAGCCGTCGAAATTGGAATATTGGGTTTTACACATAAATAATTTCACGTATCCTGCAATCTTTTATTATGCCGCTGTCTGCTTTTGTTCTAGTATATGCGCAACATTAACAGTTGCTGCTGCAGCTAATACATGGCATTGTGTATACCGCTTGGAGCACAACTTTTATGTGGACGCCACAGTGTTGCTAGCACTGCATAGTGGTAGCGCGACTTATTACCCCACCAATATGCTGTGTGCGGTGCGCGGAGCTTACCTCCTCTATACCCTGCACCCCCCCCCCCCCCTCAGAATTAGCTCTTCTCTTTGTGAACAAGCAGCAGTGCATGTGGCGGGCCACTGAAGCAAGGTAAGGGGTCCATGTTACACGAAACACTGAATTGTGCATGTAAATTGGACACAACTGGAACACCACGTGAGGGGAACAGATCTGGCGTGGTTTGTAGTAATGGCGGCGTTGAACATGGCTTGACAGTAACTGATGTAACATGCTGGTGGGTGGCTAAGCATGTGTTTGAATGGAGATCACTTTGTTCTTGAAACACTCGATTTGAAGAGACACAATTCTAAATATTGTTCAGTTCACATTTCACTGTCAGCTGGGCATTATCCGGTGACACAAAGCCTGAGTCCATTGTTCGCTCTAACGGCGTAGTTGTCGACCATTGAAAACTAATGAGGTTAGCACATGGCATTTGTTGAGAACGCGAATCACTGTGCGTAAATGACAAATATGCCGTTGCGAAGAAACGATGAAACTCGGAGAGCGGAGTTGTGCTTCCACATCTTCAAACAAGGCATTGTTTGGCATGATCATTGCGTAGTGCATATAACCTGTTGCATAAACACCGGCATGGAAGACGCAAAACATGAACAAACTGCGGGGTCGCCACTATGGGAAAAGTTTCGGAAATAGGGATATGGAAAACTTGGATGTGTTATGTTTGCTCACATAGTGTTAACAGAGAAATTTTTTGTCAGGAAAGTCAGTGTTTCCTGTTGATTGGGATTACAGTTGTGGTTCATTTGTACTTGTATATTACTGCAACAGCACAAGGTTAGAAAGGTATCATGGCTAGTTACTTGTCTGTCATCAAAGAAAGTTCATATGACTGATCATAAAATGTTAAGCAGTACCATCTGAGGATCCCCATTGGAATTCTTATTTGAATCTTATAAAAATTTATGGCATGTTTGAGAATGCTGATTTTACACCATATCACAAAAATCCACCATACTGCTAATCTTCGTGAACACTGGCTTAGCCAGTGCAGATAAAGTTTATAGGCAGTAATGGAATCCATTGAGAATGTAGTAGATGCAACAACAATATGTAACTATTTGTGAACATTTTGATTTGCCTGCCAACTTGAGATGTTTCAAGATTAGAAACATACATTATAATATTGCTCAGTAAGAGGATCACCAGTACACTCCAAATTTTATTTATGTAATTGTATGGTTAGGGACCCCCATTGGGCAGAACGTTCGCCAGGTGCTGGCCTTTCAATTTAACGCTGTTTCGGCGACCTGCAGTCAATGAGGATGATAGGATGATGATGAGGACAGTACAACACCTAGTCCCTGGGCAGAGAAAATTCCCTGACCCAGCGGGAATCGAACCCGGGCCCAGAGGATTGACAATCCGTCACACTGACCATTCAGCTACCGGGGGCAGACAGCACTCCAAATGAAAATACGGTACTGGTAATTTGCAAACTTACAAACTTATATCAAACTACACACACACACACACACACACACACACACACACACACACACACACGCACACACAGACAGACAAAATTAGATGCCTCTCTGAGTTGATGCTTTGACATAAAGATGTTATTCCACATCGGCATGTTTGTCACAAAATATCTTTCGGCAGGAACACTGTTCCATTAACTAGTATATTTAAACATTTACTTATAGCAACATTGATGACCTGTGGTATAAATTGTCTATTTCCAGTTATTCCTGCAAGGCACTACAGTAATTCTATACACAATATTACATTCAGTGTTATGAAAAATGAGCTGTTAAGAAAAACTTTTAAGGTCATAATACATTTACTCTTCATGATTAGCACTGAGAGTTCTATGTTGTGCAGGTATGAATTTAAATACAGAGCCCCTAGGTATAATATTTACTAAATTATGGGAAGAAGTTAGCACTAATCACTGTAACTATGAACTTCGTAATGTTTAGTACACCAAACTGAATTCAGAATTTTTTTTATTTTTATGATATATGTATAAGCTTAGTCCATTTCCTGTTCAAGCCCAGGCTTACAGAACTTCTCTTAGAACATGACTCTGCCAAAATTAGCTTGTCATGTTTTTGTTTTGGGATCATTCTCCAATATTCCACATGCTGCCTTCTGATCCAGTTTTGTAATTTTGATTTCACTGTCTCATTACAAGGAAACATCACCAACTCAACCTCATATTTTAAGGAGAAAAGTGCACACTTGCAACATATCAGCCCCAGCAATCAATCCTGTGCAAAAATTAGGACCATAATTCCGAAAGTATGCAGTTGCCACCTTCTCAATGTACAGATTTTAAACTCCACGTGCACCAGCTGTTTGTCTGTCACTTCACTCAACTATAGCTGCCTAATGCTTGTGTGTAAGGTATTGTAACTAGCGTGGAGTAAAAGGTTCATGATTATAATGTCAAGGAACAAATAAGACAGTGATAGTGCTTTGTTTATTACGTCAAAGCACTCAGTTTCTAAACTGTAGTTTGTGCCAGAGATCTATTTGCTTTAAACACTTTTATGTCATGATTCAGAAATGCAGTGTTAAGTAATGAAATGAATGTGTCATTAAAGAAGTAGTGTAGCACTATTTAATGCATTGGCTGCCACATGCATCACAGGGATACGCAAGGCAACTTCACTGGCAGGCCATGCGTATCAAACTGACACACATATTCCTGGCCATCTGTAAAAATTGTATACATGGCTACACTTGATTCAAATGGATATACAGGGGAAGGTTGCCTATATTGCAATTACCTAGGTACACTACCCACAGGTTACAACCACTTGCTAAACCCCTTCAACCCCACTTCATTCAAGCCCAGGACAAGTGCTTATGTGAAATACCCCAGGTATTTATTATGTATCTAATTGAAACAAAATGTACTGCACAAAAAGCTACGTGTTGCACTCATTCTTCAGGTGGTTTTATATTTTGAATAAACACATTTCATAAACAGGCATCATTTCAAATTTATAAATGTGTAAATGGTCTGAGTTAGGAAAACCTTTGCTTAATTTGGACCTTCAGTTGCTTAAATTGGACCAGATCATAAAAATAATGAGTACGAAGTAAATAATAACTGTAATATATTAAATAAAGCTTCAGTTCAACATATTTATTAAACAAACATATTATTCAGGTACTTAGGCTGTATTATACAGAACAAAGAGCTTTGAAATATTCAGCATCATTAAGATGTTTACATTATGAAATTACTGAAATAATTTTCATACTCATAATTATAATTGCTTCAAATCAAACTAAAAAATAAACTAGGCCAACTTTGAGCTTGACAACATGTTAAGTGTCCTGTAATATATGTTAAAGACATAAAATCTAATACTTGAAAGACGCATAGAAGGCTGAAACCTGGATTGTCCTTAAATAAACAATAAAACAGACAAATGACAGTGTGTTCCTTTAAAAAATATTGTGTGACTGTTGCTCAGCAACATCAAATGTCTTCTGAAGAAGATTCCTCTCTAAATGTTTGTAGAATTGGGTTTCTCTAGAAAATTATCGTCACTTTTCAAGCAATCAACTGGTGAAATATTATGATCTGAAAACACATGCCTATTCACAGACCAAATTCCTGCTGAGCAGAAGGCACTCACTGCTATTCAAGCAGTTGGTGCTCAGCCATAGGCTTCATTCAACAGTCCAGACACCTGAAACTGTGTTATAGTTTTACCTATGGTTTCACATAACCACTTGTCATGGGCTTGAATGAAGTAGGTTTGAAGACGTTTATCAAGTGGATGTAACCTGTGGGTAGTGTACCCAGGTAATTACAACATTATAATACCATTATCACGAGTGTGCTCAACAGCCTGTAGATTTCTGCTGTGTGTTTTGTGACCATCAAGTAGCTGGAGCATAGGCAAATGCTTGCTACAGTTCACATGGTTTAATGTTTGAGCCATAACACAGAAAACTCACAATTCATGTAGCCAGTGTCTGAGATGTTAACTACACTTGCTAGTGGAACACTGATTTCAGGTTCTTGCTGCCTCCTCTTACACCAGACTATAATCATAAGTGGAATAAAGTATCCAGCAGCACTGACAGCACAAATAATTGCGGTGTTAACTCCTAGCTCCCCGCCTGTGACAGATCCCACTTGGTGCTTGCCTTTTGGCGTAATGGCATCTTGTTGCCTTTTTTTGAATCATTGTAAATCCAGATTTAGTGATGTTAAATATAGTGTTAACTGTAAGTCTGTTCTCATTGTTTTTTCACTGAGGTCAAAGAACTGATTCACATCTTCTCCATTAAGCCCATTTGCTGCAGCCATTGCTGTTCTTTCTGGCTGGTGGAGGGAAAGCTGTGGATTTTGTCTCATAAATGAATAAAACCATTTTGTACCCACCATTTTCTTTTCTCTGCTGAAAGAATGAGATGGTTCATATGTCTCCAGTATGTCAAATGCAAGTTTATGAACACCTTTGATAGTAAATCCAAAAACCCTCTCTTCAAATAAAAGGAGGTGATGTTCCAGAAATATTTCCATCTCAGACTTAAAAGTTGATTGCTTTCTGAATAGCTTAACTTCATTTGAAAATGTGTTTTTACTATCAGCATATCTCTTTATTGTAGCTCTGGGTACACTCGTTAGGTCCATGCTCACTGTTTCTGTATGCTGCCATAGTGACCTGAGCTCTTCTTCTGTCCATTTCCTGTACATTCCCCTTTTTGTCATCTTGAAAACCTATTACTCATTGTAGAAGTTTTGGCATCTTGAAAATCTAAAAAGATTACCCCTACCTATTACTTACTGTAAAAATGAGCTTACATATTGTTTGTTATCAATGTCTCCGAATCTGGAACGGATCAGATTAGGAAACAGGCATTAGTCCAACTTCGGCAACTGGATGCCATATAAGTAAACATAATGCTACAGGAACACACAAAATTAAACTCTAGTTTTACAATGTTTAATTATTAATGAATGAAAGGTACTTATGAACTATACTGCAGATAATTTATTTACCTATTTGTACTATAGAGGTTGGTTGGTTGATTTAGGGGAGGTGACCAAACAGCGAGGTCATCAGTCCCATCGGATTAGATAAGAATGGAGAAGGAAGTCAGCTCTGCCCATCCCGGCATTTGCCTGAAGCAGTTTAGGGAAAGCATGGAAAATCTAAATCAGGATCGCTGGGTGCGAATTTGAACCGTCGTCCTCCCGAATGCAAGTCCAGTGTGCTAACTACTGCACCACCTCACTTGGTTTGTTCTGTACAGAAAAGCTTATGATTTGTAGCACAACACTTGCAGCAAGAATGAAGAAAATATAATAATGGCAACCGTTCTCGCTTCAATAGCTATTCCACCCAGGGGGCTCATGGTTATTTTGTGAGTTCATGCATGGCACACATGGGACCCCGAGCCATTGCAGCCCATTTTTCCTTCCCTGGCTGCATTTCCTTCACTCACGTGTCTCAAGATGACTGCGTGTTTGTGTTGTTCTCATCATTTCATCATCATTCATGAAAGTGGCGAGTTTGGACTGAGCAAGGGTTGGGAATTTGTATGGGCGCTGATAACTGTGCAGTTATATCATCATCATCATCATCATCATTTCTTTCAGCCTGCCCATCCCTCCCTATCCTTGATCCTTCCCTGCTGCTCCCTCCTTCCCCTTTCTGTGTTCTGATTTATGTTGACCTGATGATCCAGCTGGCTCCCTCTATTGCTTTCAGTTTTCTTCCTCCTGCCGGTTCTCTTTCATCCTTTCTGGCGTTTTAGGTGCCTGCTTGAGGTTTGAGCTCCACTTCTAAATTTTCTGTTTTTAGTGTGAGCCACTTGGGGGGAGAACTCCCTCCCTAGCATCTATGGCATGGATTTCCCTCCCCCCTTCCTTCCCCTCTTCCTTCCCCACTGTATCCCCCCTCCAACCCGCTAGGTAACAAACACGTGTAGCCAGTCCATGTGGTGGGGCTATTATGTACCCATCTGGCAGAACCCCCTGACAACAAAGGAGTCACTCTACTGATACCTGAGCTGTTACCTCCCCATGCATGCCAAGTAGTGGTTGCTTGTCTTCCTGGAGCATCGGAATTCCTGGCAATGGCCATTGTACCAGGTAGCCCTTGCTGTGGATGGGTGGTGCCCATGGGGAGAGCCCCTGATCAGAGTGGGTGGTAGCAGGGTGTAGGCTTGGTGCATGAAGTGTATCAAGCTGCAAAAATCTGTCCATTCTCAAATGGCTGTCACTTCAAATGGTGAATTATCGAATGCTGCTTCATATGATGTGGCAGCCTTCCCGTCCCTGGCTACACCGTGGAAGGAGGGCCAGGCCTGTCGTCTTGGGAGGAAATCCTTTTCCTGCTACCTCATCTGCTCTAGGGCAGAGGGGGACACATTCACTGCCCCAAAGCCATTGTTTTTTTGTGGAGAATATCAAGGACAAGTATGGTGAAGTGGAGTCTCCCAGTAAGATGAGGTCGGGCTCCCCAGTCTCTGAATATGGTCCAGGGAGGGAATTTTCATACGGACCCCATCCTGCAAACTGATGAGGAACTCCAGGCTAATCTGGAGCAACACAACATTCATATTGTTCGACATGTGCAGGAGTGTCATAAAGACAACCACACCAATTCTGGATTCTTCATTCTGGCTTTCAAAGAGGATGCCCTCCCAGTGTAGGTCAAGGTTATGTGCTACAGATGTGATGCGTGTACGTCCCACCACCCATGAGATGCTTTCGGTGCTTGCGGTTTTAGCATTTGTCTTCTCGCTGTACGGTGGACACTCTGTGTGGTGACTGTGAACACCCACTCCATGAGAGAATACCCTGTTTACCAACTCCTGTGTGTGTCAACTGTCATGACCACCACTCTCCTTGTTCACCAGATTGCCCAGTGTACAAGAGAGAAAAGGAGATCCAAGAGAACAAGTCCCTGGATAACTTGTCTTATGATGAGGCTAGCCAGAAATATGACAGACTCCATCTGGTGTCACTTCGTTCAACTTTTGCCTCTGTTACATTCTTTCCCTCCTTCCTCTTCCTTACCCCATCACTGTCCCCTCTCCCCTCCCCTTTCCCTGTAGTTCCCACACCCTCCCCTCTAGAAGCCCTCCCCCTCTCTGGCCAAAGAAGTGCCCCCCTTCTTCAGCACCTGCTGGTGATGAGGCTCGCCCCTGGGCCCCCTCTCTGTGGTTTTTCTCAGCCCAGAAGCCTACTACCACAACTTGACCATGAGACACACTATCTGTGCACCCCAAGGTAGCTTGCCCTCTTTTGGTTCTGGATCTTGCAGAAGCCTGTACTCCCTCTGTGCCCTGCCCTCCTCCACCTCCAAACCAGGAGAACAAGAAGAACAAGAAGAAGAAAAGTCCCAGAAAAAGCTCCCTCCCCCCCCCCCCCCCCCGTCACCCCCCTCCCCGTGGTGCCCTTGGAGGAGCCATCTTCCCCCTTGCAACCTGAGTCTGACATCTTATTTATGGATGTCACCCCACGCTTGTCAGTGAGGACCACTGACTGAGTGACATGACCTCTCCTTGGCTTCTTTATGTCTAACCTGGACTCTTGCCACATGATACTATTGTCACCTACCAGAAATATAACGCCTTGTTACCTCCTATTCTGCGTTCTGTCTTGCTCTTCAAGAAATGCACCTCTGTGATGACCACTCTCCAACATTTCGCAGCTACTGGGTGTTCTTTCAGAACTCTGCCAGCCCCAGGATAGCATCTGGAGGGTTCTGCACTTTGGTTTGCTCCAAAGTCATTAGTGACTGGATCCCTTTTCATACCAGCCTGGAAGCAATAGTGGTTAGAGAGCAAACAACTCCAGTAATCACCATTTGCAATGTCTTCCTCCCTCCAAGTAGGCCACTTCCTTATCTTGAATTGTCTACTTTAGTACAGCAATTCCCCCTACCATTTCTCCCCTTGGGACTTAAATACACACCACTCCCTGTGGGGGAGTCCCACTTCAAGGGTAGTGGTCTCCTAACTGACCAACTTATTACAGACTTTGATTTGTGTCTCCTCAATGATGATTCCCCAAACCACTTCAGTACCGCTCACAGCACATTTACTGCTATCAATCTCACAATCTCCTCCCTTGCTCTCGTGGCTTCCCTACATTGATCACCCTATGATGATCTTTGTGACAGTGATCACTTTCTGGTGATTCTATCATTCACTTGGCACCGTCAGGCAGACAGAATGCCATGTTGGGCATTCCACAGGGCAAATTGGCCTTTATATAAGTATGCTGTGCACTTCGACACTTCTCTTTCTAATTGCATTGATGCGGTTGTGCAGGGCATCTCTGCCATTATTACTCATGCTGCGGGCACTGCTGTCTCCCTATCCACAGGTCCCCCTTGTCATCGACTGGTACCATGGAGGACCAAGGATGTAGCAGTCACTGTCCACGTCCACCGACAAGTGCTACGGCAATTTGAACAACACCTTTCACATATCAACCTCCTCACTTTTAAGCGTCTCCATGCAAAGGATCATTACCTCATTAATCAGAGTAAAAAGGAATGCTGGGAGTGCTATGTTTCCTCTCTGGGGATGTATTCCTCTTGCACATTTTGTCCAAGCTCCGCAGCCTTCTGGGCTGCCAGCGACCGTCAGCTGTCCAGGGTCTTGTACTCCAAGGTGCTCTGTGTACTGATAAATTGGCCCTTGCTGAACACCTTGTGACATGCTTCACAATGGTATTGTGGTCCTCTTCCTGTCCCACCACCTTTCTCCAGCAGAAGTGCCGAGTTGAACAGACCTCCCTCTGTTTCAACCCCCATCATGCTGAACCCTATAATGAACCCTTCACTGAATGGGAATTCTTGCAGGCTCTTAACTATTCACATGACATGGTCCCAGGCCCACATTCCATCCACAACCAGATGATTCAACACTTGAAGGTTCCCAGAGGCAACATCTACTCAGGGTCTTCAACCGCATTTGGCTCACGGGTGCTTTCCCATCGCAGTGGCATGACAGTATAGTTATCCCCATTCTTAAGCCCGTGAAGAACCCAGCATTTCTTGACAGCTACCACCCGATTATCCTGATGAACGTACTGTGTAAACTGCACGAGATGATGGTTAGCTTCTGATTATGTTGGGTACTCGAATCTCGGGACCTTTTGTAACCATGTCAGTATGGCTTTTGAAAAGGACAATCTACAACTGAGCATTTACTCAGATTGGAAACACCAATCCAACAGGCTTTTACTAACTATCAACACCTTGTTGCAGTCTTCTTTGACCTACATAAGGCACACTACATAGCTTGCCACCATCACATTTTAGTTTCCCTCCATGACTGGAGCTTTCACGGCACCCTTCACACTTTTATCCGCAAGCTTTTATCCCACCAGCTCTTCCGGGTTACAGCTGACACTTCACTCAGATCCAGGTGAACAGTATCCCACAGGGTACTGTGTTAAGTGTCACACTCTTCCTCACAGCCATCAATGGGCCTGTAACCTCTGTTGGGCCTGCAGTTACCTTGGCATTGTATGTCGACAATTTTTTGCATCTGGTGCAGCTCCCATTTGGTAGCGTCTGCTGAACGCCGGGTCCAAGGCGCCATCCGATGGACCTCTGTGTGGACCACCTCCAATGGCTTCCAATTTTCTCCCTTCAAAACGTGAGTAATGCATTTATGTTGTTGACCCACATTACACCCTGACCCAGAACTTTGTTTAGGTGACCAGCTCCTAGATGTTGCAACACAGTCCTGTTTCTTGTGCCTTATTTTTGATAGAAAGCTGATGTGGCTGCCCCATATTTGCCACCTGAAGACTACATCTGCGTGGAAGCTTAATGCTCTTTGCCTCCAGGGCCACACATATTGGGGTGCAGACCATGCTATTTTTCATATTTACAGTGCTCTGGTCTTGTCCAGACTAGACTGGTTATCAAGTTTATGGCTCAGTGGCTCCTTCCACTATGAAAATACTTGACCCTGTTCGCCACGGTGGGTTGCACCTGGCTATTGGTGCCTTTCGCATTAGTCCCATTGACAGTCTCCTTGCAGAAGCAGGGATTCCCCCACTGCAAATAAGACTGTACCATCTCCAGGTTTCTTATGCAATTGCCATTTGCCGATTCCCTGACCATCCCGTGTACCCTATCCTCTCTGCAAATGAGGAATGTCTCGCTCCTGATAACTGCCCATGAGTGAAATTGCCAGTTGGAATGCATCTCATTTCCCTTCATTAGGATCTCCATCTCCACCCACTGGAAAGTGCACCGTGTATTTCCTCCCACACTCCTCCTTGGATGGTGTCTAGACCACGGATTGGGAGTGACCTATTCCAAGTTCCTAAGGTCTCTGTCGCCCCTAAGGTATTCCTGCATCTTGTACGTTCCACCCTTGCAGCATTCCAGTATGCCACAATCTTCTACACTGATGGTTCTACGACAATAGGTAAGGCGGAATAGGCTTTCACGTCTTCTACTGGTTTAGAACACCATTTGTTGCTGGGACCATGTAGTGTGTTCACAGCAGAGTTGCTAGCCATCCACAGGGCCCTCCTTTCTGTTACTCAGGCTTCCTCCACAGAGTTTTAATATGTACTAACTCAATGAGGCTATTGACCAATGCTACTCTTGTCACCCTTTGGTCTCTGCTATTAATGACCTTCTCTCTGCCCTTGGCCGTGCCACCTACTCAGTTGTCTTTCTCTGGGTCCCAAGTCATGTAGGCATCCCATGGAATGAAGTGGCTGACCATTTGGCTAGAGAAACAGATACTTACCATCCCCCCCCCCCCCCATTCCATTTCATGATTCCAGTTGTGGATATGTGGATCTATGTCAAATACCTCTTTACCCAAAAGTGGAATGACATCTGGTGCACTACTGCTCTCAGTGATAAACTCTGCACAATCCAGGAGTCTACTGTGGTTTGGCTCTCTTCCTCCCACTCCTCTCGGGAGGAGTCTACTGTCTTGTGCCATCTACACATTGGTCATACCAGGCTCACACATTGTTTCGTCTTGCATAATGAACCACCCTCACAATGTGGTTGTGGAGCCAGACTTATGGTCTCCTAAATATTGGTGAAATGTCCCCTTCTTTTGGTCCTTTGCAGTAAGTATAGTCTTCCACATTCCTTAGTTTTAATATTCGCAGACAATTCACAGATGGTTGAACTGGTCCTCGGTTTCCTCTGTGAAAGTGGTTTTTATTTTCAGATATAAAGTTTTGCTTTACTCCTGGATCAGGAGTAGGGTGGTTGTGGTTGGGGCCTCTCTTCATGTTTCCTCGGACTGGGAACCATGTCATTCCCCCCTTGCAAAGACTGCTCTTTATCCCTCTGTTTTCCAAGTTTTTAGATTTGGACTACCCTTTTATACCTTCTACTGTGAGTGTTTTAACTTTATCAGCTTATAGTTTGACTCCTCTGACTGGATCTGTCCACTTTTAGCGGACTATCTCTCTCTTCCACGTGTAACTTTGGAATTGTGGAATTGATGACCTCACCATTTAGTCCCATAAACCCCCTCAATTAATCAATCAATCAGTGGCTATTGTTGACTGCCCGCTATGCCATGTGATCTCAACAACATTTCTCACCAGCAGAGCCAACTTAAACAGTTTAAGTTACCAACACACAGTGTGGTGTACGGGAAGGTGTTGTCGTTGAGTGACTGTAGGAGGATACAAGATGACTTGGACAGGATTTGTGATTGGTGTAAAGAATGGCAGCTAACTCTAAATATAGAAAAATGTAAAATAATGCACATGAATAGGAAAAAGAATCCGGTAATGTTTGAATACTCCATTAGCAGTGTAGCGCTTGACACAGTCACGTCGATTAAATATTTGGGTGTAACACTGCAGAGCGATATGAAGTGGGACAAGCATATAATGGCAATTGTGGGGAAGGCGGATAGTCGTCTTCGGTTCATTGGTAGAATTTTGGGAAGATGTGGTTCATCTGTAAAGGAGACCACTTATAAAACACTAATACGACCTATTCTTGAGTACAGCTCGAGTGTTTGGGATCCCTATCAGGTCGGATTGAGGAAGGACCTAGAAGCAATTCAGAGGCGGGCTACTAGATTTGTTACTGGTAGGTTTGATCATCACACGAGTGTTATGGAAATGCTTCAAGAACTCGGGGTGGGAGTCTCTAGAGGAAAGGAGGCGTTCTTTTCGTGAATCGCTACAGAGGAAATTTAGAGAACCAGCATTTGAGGCTGACTGCAGTACAATTTTACTGCTGCCAGCTTACATTTCGTGGCAAGACCACAAAGATAAGATAAGAGAGATTAGGGCTCGTACAGAGGCATATAGGTAATCATTTTTCCCTCATTCTGTTTGGGAGTGGAACAGGGAAAGAAGTTGCTAGTTGTGATACGAGGTACCCTCCGCCACGCACCGTATGGTGGATTGTGGAGTATGTATGTAGATGTAGATGTAATAAAAAGGTGGTCCAACTTAGACAACAGTCAGACTTTGGCAACTCTCCCCTAATTTCCCTGGTCTCATGGAGAGGCTGTGCACTTTTACTTTCGAAATTTGTTGGCGGACAATGTGCAGTAGAATCTTGTAGTTTGCCCCAGAGTCAATTGTTTCCTTGCATTTTCGACCTCTATTACACTCACGGTAGCTCACACAGTAACATTGCTAGACATTATGTACGTTTGAAGTTGTTTCCATGAATACTTCACCTTATTTTCTTGTGAATTTGTGACAATGTGTGGCACAGAGAAAGTTGTGGGTTGGTTGGACGAGGAAAGAAAATTCAGTGAGTGTGTGTCCAGTAATACTCTCACGAAAGTTCTGATAGTGTTTCCAATGATTCTGTTGCAGGTGGACTGAGGAGAGGAAAAAGATCAGCTATTGGGGAATCAGCCTGCCAGAACCATCACCGAAGTTACTTGGTACAATGTAACTGGAAATACGAATGATTTTACCACAGCATTTAATGAGGGAATTGCTGATCATGTTAAGACAGAAGTGAATGGAAGAAGTGTTGAATTGGATTTTTATAAATTGTTCTTTGATGATCGAGTTTTGGAAATGATTGTCACCAAGATAAATCATTATGCTGAGCATCTATGTATGAAAAAATGTACAGAATGCAGACTGCCACACTGTGAAGACACAAATAATGAAATGCTATGGTTTTTTACATTTGTTTCGTGGATTGGTTTGGATCAAAAACCTACATTCAAAAACCATTGGTCAAAGAATGTATGGTACAAAAATGAAGTAAGTAAGGCTTATCACACAACAGATTTGAGGTGCTTTTGAATATGCTACATTGTTTGGACAATTCTGGTACAAACAAAGGCAAACTGTACAAAACTATTAGTTGATCTAGTAAATGACAAATTTCACAAAGTGTATTGTCCTTATGAGAAACTGTGCATTGATGAAACTACAGCACCATTCAGAGGAAGACTGAAGTTTCACCAGTGTATTGCGGGAAAACATCATAAATGCGATCTCAAGCTATTCGAGCTGTGTATTCAGGAAGGCCATTCCTGGCATGTGAAAGGGTATGCTGGAAAGGAGATCACTCCTGCATAAAAAGTATTCCCATGTCGGGATCGAGACGATGGGAACATTATTGAATGTTGGACACTCTTTGTATATGGACAATTACTACACAAGTGTTGTCTTAGCCCGTAAGTTCAACAAACATTCAATCCAACTTGTTGTTACATTGAGGAATAACAGAAAGTACAGTCTGATGACCATAGTAAAAGGAAAGTTCAAGAAAGATGAAATAATGTGCATCCAGAGTAACACACATGTTATAGCAGGAAAATGGAAGGACAAAAGAGATGACTTGTTTCTGACCACTAAAGAAGTTTCAGGACTGGTAGCAACCACTTCAAGAAAAGGAATAGCCAAAAGAAACAATTCACTATTTTGAAATATAATGTCACAAAATCATTCATAGGTGTGCCACACAAAATTGCATCTTATGCCTCAGCTTTACAAAATGAAGTGAAATGGTACTGCAAGACTGTATTCGAGCTCCTCACAAATATGGCAGTTGTCAACGCTCATGCTATCTACAAGCGTGTAACTGACAAAAATGTCTGTGTAACTGAATTTCAAGAGAGAGTTGCACTCGCATTGATAAATATTGAAATCCTGAAAGATGAACTGCTATCTGACACCTGCAGGGGTCACAGGCGTCATTCAGATGTTTGTGATTTGTTGATAATGTCACAAAAAATACAATTTGGATTGTAAAACGCATATTCTTAAGAAGGAAAAAGGAAACTGGATTCATTTGAAATTATATTTACTTTAAATGCGCATTTTTAAGATTGACTCTGATAGAGGTCGTCAATTTAGTGGCATGTTTGCTCCTGGTGTGAGAGAATTAGCAGTCTACGTTTATCATAGACGCCCAGGGGATGCCCGGATGTGTAGAAATTAGTAAGTGAAACACTTTTCCTGCTGCTTTTCACATTGGAAGGTCCATTAACTGCCATTACGAACAATATATGTTCGATAACTGACCCCACAAAACAAAAGTTTACACGCTTTGATGCTAGCTTAGACGCTGCAACTAGACTGAGTAATCGGACAGTGAGCGCGGACGCTTATAAGTGTCGGCCGCACTGGCTTGTTGTGACACTTATAAACGTCAGCTGCAGCGAAAGTGTTAATGAAGTTCTGACTTCACATAAGTGTGAAGAGATGTCTTTCATATAAAAGTCCCAGTCTATTTTTCTAGAATTCCTACAGGCCACAGTATGTTTAACACTCATTTCAACCTCAAATTTAACATACGTGTGGTCAGCGAAAGATAGCTCCAATGCCACATGCCACTGTTTGACACAGTTACCCATCAGAATGGATTCAAAAGTTATCTCAATTACTTCTTCCCTTCTTATGTTCCTGAACATAGGTTTCCTTCCCCTATTCAGAATCTCCAGGATATTTTCAAGTAAAAATTCAACAACCTACCATGCTCACCTCTCCTGTGAACAACTGTCTGCAAATCTCCTCACTTCCTGTGAAGGATTCTGTCCTCATAAGGAAGGTAAGCTGAGGCCAATACAATTTCCCTCATGCTCCCTTCCTTGCACTGTTCCATCCTAATAGTCATTAAATCACTGGAACAGAAGTCTGTCATTGGCATGAATGAAATTCCATTTTTATCATAAATGAATGTTCTGGAGTTCTGTAAATTCCTACCATAAATCAACTCCAATTCTTCTGAGGCTTAAAACTCCCCTTTGTATAGATATGGTTCTTAGATCAGGCTGAAATCCACCACCTGTCTTTCTAGAAGATGACACTGAGTGACAGTTGCCCCTGTGTTGCAAGTTTTTCTGCAACACTTGCAGCCTTCAACTTGCTGCCACAGCTGCTTGTGATATCTTCAATTACCCTGTCGAGACCTTCTAGTTATGCACCCATACCTTATACTGTACATATAGGAGGTGTTAGAGGTATAAGTGTACATATTGTGATCATTGGTACCCTAATATGTACCCACTGAAAATGTAATAGTTGTTTTTCTCTCTGTGTCTAACTGTCTTCTCACAGACATGTAATATTACTGCCCGATGTTTTCTGCACAGTTGTAACTGCACCACTAAGTGGACTATGCCTCTCAGTATAAACTAACCATTTTGTGTCATTGCAGCCACACATCAACACACCACCTGCTGCCCAGGGGAAAATAAGCAATAATGGCTTGCTCTTACCGCATGTACTTCGAGATACTAACCAACTTAAAAACATTCTGCTCCTAATCACTAAATTATTAGTCTGCAAATTAGGTAAATATCAAGAAACAGCAAGTTTCACAACAGACTGGTGTGTCTCAGGGTTCACATTCAGAAAGTGTTGCCCAGGGCATGCCTTAAATTCAGCTACATTCTTAATTGGAGCACTGAACACATCTTTCGGATAACTCCACAGCCGCAGTCAAACAGATTAACATCAGATGATCTGGATGACCAGACTGTAGGGAAAGGATGGCTGATAATCCTAGCATCTCCAAAATCCCTCTGCAGCAGCTGCTTCACTGACTGTGCAATGTGCAGAGGAGTGCCATCTTGCATCCTGCCCTCACATCCATGCTGCTGAATGATTGGAATGAGATTTGTATGCAAAAGACTCTCATAGCACTTACCAGTGACAGTACAAGTAATAGGAGCTGCAGGACTCATCTTCTTGAAAAAATACAGCCATATCATAAATGGTGCCATCAACCCACCCCACAGAGTCACCTTTGCAGAATGAAGTGGCATCTGTTGATGTGAGTGCAGATTTTCCGTTGCCCATATTCTTCAGTTCTGTGTATTGACATGTCCTTGGAGATGGGCATGGGCTTCATCTGTTCCACAGCCATTCATTGTTCATTTCTATGCGATCAAGAAATTACGGAGCGAACGCTTGTCTTGCTGGTGGGTCATCAGCAAGCAGCTTCTGAACACTGGTGATTTTGTACGGATAGCAAAGCAGGATGTTTCGTACGACTATACCAATTACTCACAGGCATGTCCAATGTTCGGGCAGTTCACAATGCACTGCAAGTTTGCACACCACTGCTCGATCTCTCCTGCAATGCTTTGGCCACATCTTCAACAGACATCGGATCAACTACTTTCCTCCCTCTGCCACACTGCACTTCAAAATAACGTTTTTTCAAATTCTTTAATAATTTTCTCCAGACCCTTAGAATACATCGAGCCAATGCCTTTTTTCATACCCCTGAGTGCCCAGAACTTCTGCAGGGCTACTGGTGTGCAGTCACCATTCTTGTAAAGAGCTTTATCAACAGTACATGATCCTTCATGGACACAGTCATGTTGGATATTTTGGGCACAAACTGAGGAACAGCCATATGCGTCTGTTGGTGTGTATATTCTGACACTTACAACGCCATATATTGATCAAATCTTCATTCAATTTTCTTTTGTTCCATGATGTTTTCACCTGCATCAGTGATATGCTATTCAAATTTGATATTCTGAGCAGTGGTTCTTTTTCTACAGTGTTTTGAAACTAAAACTTTTAATTGGAAATATCCTGTACATCTCCTAAAACAGTTTTCAAGTTATGACATTTATTTATCTTTTGTTATTAACAAAAAGAGTATTGGAAAATGATCTCTTACTGAAACTGGAAATATAATTCAAAATAAATTATCCAGCATCTACATGTTACAATACGTCATTTCTACGATTTTTGAAAGCTGTGGAACATAATCAACACAAACTATTTTGTACTATGAGAAGTTACTCCAGTAGGTGAACAATAGTGACAACTGACACCTTCAGTGGTTTCTAAACCAATGAGTATATTAACCTCTTCTTTAGTGCAGAATAATTACAGGTCGTTGTCCTGCAGTCAAAGCGATTTTTGTGCAACTGACAAAAGGCCACCACAATTTTGTCCATGATTTTGTATAAAGAGAAGAGAGAGACAAGAATTGAGTTGCCACTCTGTTACATACTTGTGTATAATACCTTGAAAGGCACTCAGACAACTGAAGAACTATGGTATACAATCATACCTCATCTGCCCAGTGGCAGCAAGATTGATTATAATTCCACATCAGACAAAAAACATACACAGCAAGCATGTCTTGAAGAAACAGACGGGGAAGACAACTGATCAGACTATACCAACTGGTGTAGTCCAGGACACGATCAATGTGTTCATTTTAAATTTATGGTGTTTCATGAAAATCCATCTGATTTTACAAGACCATATCTTCTCCACAAAATAACATAACAACTTTGGTTGCATTTTAACTTATGCATCAAAACTAAGGTGTCCCACGAGAAGTGGTTAATATTCACGGAGATGACAGGAACACTAATTTTAAGCAGAAAACATATGTCCTATTCTGTATGGTTTCTGAGATAGAACACATTTTATGAACGTTTGTTTTAGAGCTAGTGGTGTGCACCTGTGTGTCTTACCCACCCAACCTCCTTGACATTTTATTCAAGTCCCACCTACCTTATTGCTTTCAACCTCTTCACTCTGGATATCTTTCTGCCATTAAATTAGCCTGTTATGGTAGATGTGCAGCTGTCCATGGTGTATTGTGAGGGAAGCAATGCAAGGGATTGCAAGTGTATAAAAGAAATCATTGGTTAACTGTGTTTGGACACATGCTGGCCAAAATACCACACATCCACACTAATGAATATGCAGGTGTGGTGTACATTTACGGCTTCTGCAATGGTAGTGCTCCTGCTGGTGTTGAAGAATACCATCAGCACTTGAATTCCTGATCATAGAGTGTTTACCAGTTTTCTGCATGTTGTGTGAAACGGGTATTCTTCCAAATTTCCATCGTTCTTCTGAAGGCGTAGTTCAACAACCTATGATGGAACAACAAGACATTGTTGAAATGGTGCAGTGTTGTCCTACTTACCAGCACATGGCAACTTTCTGCATGTGTCAGTGTTCATTGTGATCCTTACATGCAGATAACTTGTACCCTTTCACATACAGCACATCCACAATTCCACATAGACAACAATGCCACTCAACTCAAATTTTGTCACAGGTTACATGACAATTGCCATTTGCTTCCATTAATGCTAATCACTGATGCAGTCATATTTACACAGAATGAAATCAAGAACACACGCAATAATCAGCAACGGCCACAGGAAAATCCACACGCTACAGTGGAAACAAATTTCGAGGTTCATTTTTTGCTTAGTGTTTGGTGTGTCATAATCAGCAATATATTGATGGTTCAGTCATTTTAGAAGAGTGAATGATGGAGCAGAAATATTTGTATTTTTTGGAAAATTCATTTGGTAAACACCTTGAGAATGTTGCTTTGGCCACATGGACTGCAATGTACTTCCAGCATGATGGAGTCCCTCCACATTTTATGTGAGGGACCATCTGAACCACACTTACCCTAATCACGGGTTTGGTCCTGGCAGTACAATTAACTGGCCACAAAGATCACCAGACCTTATGCCATTAAATTTTTATTTATGGGGTTGGATGAAATCTGAAGTGTACCATCAAAAGGTGAATACTCTATATGAACTCCTTGGCTGCATCATGGACACTGCTGCCCTAATTTGGGAGCATACACGGGCACTCAAGACAAGCAATGCAACATGCTCTCCTAAGAGTGGACAAATCCAATGAAGTTATGGTGTGATATTCTAACATTTGTTGTGTGCTGTACAACAGCTGTATTGTGACAGGTACAGTAATGGTTAGAGATGAATGTGTTAAAAATACGTATTTATCAATCATTACTTTGTAAAATGCATGTTGTACATGTGTAAACCTGACAAGGTATTGCATAATAATGAAAATCAATCCTGTTGGAAGAACATCCACAACTGAGCATTACAGCAGAGGTTGAAAATACTGCTTCAGTGGTAAATTACTTTATTTTCACATGATCGGTTTTGGACTGTTATAAGCCCATCCTAAGGTGTCATAGTTGTGCTGTGGTCCCTGGAGTGCCGCATGTAACAGGCACCGTGTGCTGCCTATGAGCACAGAACAGGGAGTCCCTGTTCTGTGCTCATAGGCACCACACCGTGCCTGGTACACGCAGCACTCGAGGACCACAGCACAGCTACAACACCTGAAGAAGGGCTTATAACAGTTCGAAACTGGTCATGTAAAAATAAAGTAATTTACAACTGAAGCGCTATTTTCAACCTCTGCGAAAATAAAAACAATGTACAGTAAATGTGTTCTATCTCGGAAATCATTTGGAATAGGGTAGATGTCCGTATGAAGTTTTCTGCTTCAAATGATCATTCCTGAATATTGACTACTGCCCCTGGGACATCCTCCACAAGGAGATTTTCGAATTTCAGTTTGTGAGAGACTGTGTGTCAGATAGGTTAATTCTAAACTCTAGATTTTTATTTTACGGCTCATGTCATTTTTGCATAATCTTTCAGTGCTAGTGTCAATACTCATGTGTATTATGATATACTGTGTATTTTCGAACATTTGCGACTGACAGAAAAAAAATGTACTGTATCAATTAAAAAGTTTATTTATACTTTTTAGAAACTTTTGGTAACAGTATCCTCATTTAAAAACCTGCTGCCTAATTTTATTGTATATTTATGTGAAAAGAAGGTTTATTTTTGAGAATTTTCATACACTTGCAAACGTTTGTGCTTTGTACAACTTTAGCAGTAGCATCCTTGTTGAAACTGAAACTACATGTGAGATTTTTAGGACTAGACTCATTATCAGAGTTGGGTGTAAACATGTAACTGGATCCTTCTACTGACCACCAGACTCACCCTAAGGTGTAAATGAAAAGTTTACAGAAAACCACAGTTGGCTAGTAATTAAAAGTTCCCCAATCATACTGTGATCACTGGAGGAGGCGATCAACTGGGATAACTGTAATTTTGTTAGTTATTGGTGTGACAAGACATCCTGTGAAACATTACTACATGCCTTCTCTGAAAACTACCTAAACAAATAGTTTGAAACATCACATCTAAAGGCAACAAACAGACCTGACCTCTTTGAAGATATCCACATTGACCACGAGGCAGCTGCAAATGTAAACATCACTCAGGGATTAGGCCTTAGGCCTGTTCCAACTGCTGCCTACTAGACAGTACAAGGAGTGATCTACGATTGTTGGACATGTCATCAGCATATCGCTAATCCCTCCAGCTGTTATTGCTAGTACATAAATCCTGATGATGCCACTGGTCTCACAAGGCTGACTGAAGCCCATTCCAGAGCTCGCCACATCAGAAAAAATCTGAAGGGGTACCAGCAATTAAACCCAAATCTTTCCACAATAGAGGCAGCGACGCTAATCATTCGGCCATGGAGTTGGTCTGAGGCAGTTATAGCAACAATAATCACCAAAGTACAAAGGGCAACTGAAACAGGTAGGAAGTTATATGTTTTCACCAAAGTAGATAAAACGCCAGTAGGGTCATATGTTGATGAGGAACTTGAAACATTTAGTTCAGGATACTAGCATGTAGAAATATGGCTGAAGTTTAAAAGCACAGTTGACCATGCACTGGATAGAAACATAACTTATAGAACAGCTCATGGTGGCACAGACCTTCCATGGTCCAGTGTCCTTGAGAAGAAATTCTAAAGAAACAGACTGCAGCATAATAAGTGTAAAACAAAGCATAAGATTATCAAGATTGTCACAAGGACAATGTGCGAAGCCTTCAACTAACACAGGAGAATATTATCAAGACATCGCTCACAAGACCCAAAGAAATTCTTGTCATGTGTAAATGCTGTTAGTGGTACCAAAATTAGTGTCCAGGCATTAATAGATGAGACAGAAATTGAAATAAGGGTAGCAAACCAAAAGCATAAACACTGAACTCCATTTTCAAATGTTCCTTTACAATGGAAATACCAAGTGTATTGCCCCAATTTAATTCTTGCACCACTGCAAAGATGAGCAATCTACATATTAGTTTCAATGATGTGGAGGGGGAAAAAATGATGAAACCACATAGTTGAGTAAAGCTCCAGTGTCCAATGAAATCACTGTCAGATATTATACTGAATTTGTGGCTGAATTAACACTTTTTTAACCATACTAAACAGTTTGATTTCTTGAACAAAAAATAATCCCACCGTTGGAAGAAACCACAAGTCACACCTATCTAAACCAAGGGTAGGCAGTAGACACCATCCCTAAAACTCTCATTCAATATTTTTGACATCCATTTGTTGCAGAATCTTAGAACATATTATTAGCTCATATCTCATGAGGTATCTTGAAGAGAATAACCTCCTCCATGCCAACCAGTGTGGATACCGAAAAGCTGTTAATCAAAGCAGTAAGGTAGATGCTGTGTTTCTTGACTTACTAAAGGCATTTGACTCAGTACCACACATACACAAATTATTTGAAGTACTATCGTATGGAATACCAAGCAAGATTGGTAACAGAATTTATGATTTCTTGTTAGGAAGGATGCAGAATATTTTCTTGGATGGAGTGTCATCAAGAGATACTGAAGTAACTTTGTATGTGCCCAGGAAACATTATTGGTACCATTGCTGTTCATGTTGTATATTAATGACCTTGTGGACAATATTAACAGTAACCTCAGAATTTCCACAGTGATGTAGTTATCTATAATGGAGTACTGCCTGAGAAAAGCTGCACAAATACTCAGGCAGACATTAATAAGATTTCATAGTGGTGCAAAGACTGCCAACTTGCTTTAAATGTTCAGAAATGTAAAATTTTGCACTTCACAAAATAAAAAAAAACTTAGTATTCTATGACTACAGTATCAATGAGTCTTAGTTGAAATCAGTCAACTTATACAAATACCTGGGTGTGACAGTTTGCAGGGCTATGAAAATCAGTTGGTAGACTGATTTTCATTATAGAACACTAGGATTGGTTGGTTGGTTTGTGGGATTGAAGGGACCAGACTACAAGGGCCATTGGTCTCAAACATTAGGAAAATGCCATCGGTCTTCAAAGGAGACTACATAAAGAACACTTAAGTGATCCATCCTAGAATAGTTCACTAGTGTGTCTCACCTGCACCAAATATAACAGGGGATATTTAATGTATGCAAGGAAGGACAGCTAGGTTTGTGTGATGAAGGAGAAAGTGTCACAGAGATGATGAAAGAACTTAACTGGCCAATATCTAATGATAGAAGCAAACTATCATGAGTTGGCTACCTACAAAGTTTCAAGAACCAACTTCAAATGATGAATGTAGGAATACACTACAGTCTCCTATGTATCAATTCTGTAGTTATCACGAGGACAAGATTACATTAACTACAGTGCATAGAGAGAGACATTAAGCAATCATTTTCCCTGCACTCCATAAATGAATAGCACAGAAAAAAAGCCCTAGTCACTGGTATAATGCGAAGTATGTTCCGGCATGCAAGTCACAATGGTTTGCTGAGTATGGATGTAAATGTATGTGATATTCTTTTTGTAGGATTTGTGAAAGGCTCTGTCTGTGTGACTCTCCTTCCAACAGCTTTGTGTGAACTACAATGTCACACAGCAACAGCTGTGAATGCAGTAACTCGAGACTTGGATGTGAAACTATGGTATGAGTTTGATGTTGGTCTGGATGTTTGTCGTGCATCTGATGGAGATAAAATTGAACATTTGTGAATGGTAAATGAAAATTTATATCCTAAATGTCACTGAAAAAGTGCTCTAACTTTGGATGGGCACACACACAAAATATTTAGTCTTATAAAATCGGACACTTTTTTTGAAAACAAAAACTTTATAGTCCCATGCATAAATTACACAGTCTTGAAAAACCTTGTATAACAAAACAAAACTGTGTCCTTGAATACCTAGGCTTCTTGTATACCTGTAAGTCAAACATTATTATGGACCATTAAAGGATGCAAGATAGGACATATTGCCATCTTCAGATAATAATATTAATCAGTTTCACTCCAAGTACTGTGAAGGTCCTGTCTTACACGATTTCTCATTCCCTTCATTCCTTTAAAATGATTTGTGAAGCAGCAGCATTATGGTATGGCACTGATCATGGCGAAAAAAAGATACTTTATGTAACATGTATGTTGGAGAGCTGCTACCAGATGACGAGTTGTATCTCACCAGCGTCATCCTCTAGGCTGGCTATAAAGCTGGTCTAGCTGCCTGTTGTCTGCTGTCGGCCTAAAACCCTTCATGGTTAATAGCATGTATGATCTACAAAGATAAATTATTCATTAATACTAAAAGTCATAAAAATGGGCCCAATTTTGTATGTCCTGCTTCTTGGCAACAATTTTATTCTTTCAAATTTGAAAACCGCATCATACAGCTGGGAAAATGTTAGTTCTACTTTGCTCTGAGAGCACTTGCAAATGTATGCAATATCAATTAGCCATAGATAAACCTATTATTTTTATTACTACTATTTTTACAAACATTGCACATCACATCTTAACAGTTAAGAGAAAAACACAATTTCTTTTCCACAGAAAAGGGCAATTATTTTGTTTGCTTTTTTCTTTTTCTTTTTCAGAAAGAAGTTTTTCTTCCGAAGTTTGGAAAACAAATTCTTTCATGACATCCTTAAGATTCATTTTCTCACCCTGTCTTGATGAAGGTGGCATCTAGACACTGACACTGTCGATTCGACTTAAATTTAAAGTTGTCACAAAACAATGAATGGCCTCTACGAGGACATTGATATTTGAACCGTCATTACCAGAATGATCAGGCAAATAACTCTCTGAAACAATTCTTTAACCCTACCACACTCAAGTTATAAGCTGTCTTTCAATAGATGATGCAATACATGATTGTACAGCAGTAATTATGGTTCACAGTATTTTCAACTGCACATGAAGTCTGCTACGTATACCCCAAGCAACTATTACAAACATTGTATAGATGGAGAGTTAGTTCGGTTGTTGTTGTTGTTGTTGTCTTCAGTCCTGAGACTGGTTTGATGCAGCTCTCCATGCTACTCTATCCTGTGCAAGCTAGCTTCTTCATCTCCCAGTACTTACTGCAACCAACATCCTTCTGAATCTGCTTAGTGTATTCATCTCATGGTCTCCCTCTACGATTTTTACCCTCCACACTGCCCTCCAATGCTAAATTTGTGATCCCTTGATGCCTCAGAACATGTCCTACCAATCGGTCCCTTCTTCTTGTCAAGTTGTGCCACAAACTCCTCTTCTCCCCAATTCTATTCAATACCTCCTCATTAGTTATGTGATCTACCCATCTAATCTTCAGCATTCTTCTGTAGCACCACATTTCGAAAGCTTCTATTCTCTTCTTGTCCAAACTATTTATCGTCCATGTTTCACTTCCATACATGGCTACACTCCATACAAATACTTTCAGAAACAACTTCCTGACACTTAAATCTATACTCGATATCAACAAACTTCTCTTCTTCAGAAACACTTTCCTTGCCATTGCCATTCTAAATTTTATATCCTCTCTACTTCGACCATCGTCAGTTATTTTGCTCCCCAAATAACAAAACTCCTTTACTACTTTAAGTGTCTCATTTCCTAATCTAATTCCCTCAGCATCACGAGACTTAATTTGACTACATTCCATTATCCTCGTTTTGCTTTTGTTGATGTTCATCTTATATCCTCCTTTCAAGACACTGTCCATTCAGTTCAACTGCTCTTCCAAGTCCTTTGCTGTCTCTGACAGAATTACAATGTCATCGGCGAACCTCAACGTTTTTATTTCTTCTCCATGGACTTTAATACCTATTCCGAATTTTTATTTTGTTTCCTTTACTGCTTGCTCAATATACAGATTGAATAACATCGGGGATAGGCTACAACCCTGTCTCACTCCCTTCTCAACCACTGCTTCCCTTTCATGCCCCTCAACTCTTACAACTGCCATCTGGTTTCTGTACAAATGGTAAATAGCCTTTCGCTCCCTGTATTTTACCCCTTCCACCTTTCGAATTTGAAAGAGAGTATTCCAGTCAACATTGTCAAAAGCTTTCTCTAAGTCTATAAATGCTAGAAATGTGGGTTTGCCTTTCCTTAATCTATTTTCTAAGATAAGTCGTGGGGTCAGTATTGCATCACGTGTTCCAACATTTCTGCAGAATCCAAACTGATCTTCGCCGAGGTCGGCTTCTACCAGTTTTTACATTCGTCTGTAAAGAATTCGCGTTAATATTTTGCAGCTGTGACTTATTAAACTGATAGTTCGGTAATTTTCATATCTGTCAACACCTGCTTTCTTTGGGATTGGAATTATTATATTCTTCTTGAAGTCTGAGGGTATTTCGCCTGTCTCATACATCTTGCTCACCAGATGTTAGAGTTTTGTCAGGACTGGCTCTCCCAAGGCCGTCAGTAGTTCTAATGGAATGTTGTCTACTCCCGGGGCCTTGTTTCAACTCAGGTCTTCCACGGCTCTGTCAAACTCTTCACATAGTATCATATCTTCCATTTCATCTTCATCTACATCCTCTTCCATTTCCATAATATTGTCCTCAAGAACCTCGCCCTTGTATACACCCTCTATATACTCCTTCCACCTTTCTGCTTTCCCTTCTATGCTTAGAACTGGGTTTCCATCTGAGCTCTTGATACTCATACAAGTGCCTCTCTTTTCTCCGAAGGTCTCTTTAATCTTCCTGTAGGCAGTATCTATCTTACCCCTCATGAGACAAGCCTCTACATCCTTACATTTGTCCTCTAGCCATCCCTGCTTAGCCATTTTGCACTTCCTGTTAATCTCATTTTTGAGACATTTGTATTCCTTTTTGCCTGCTTCACTTATTGTGTTTTTGTATTTTCTCCTTTCATCAATTAAATTCAGTATCTCTTCTGTTACCCAAGGATTTCTACTAGCCCTCGTCTTTTTACCTACTTGATCCTCTGCTGCCTTCACTATTTCATTCCTCAAATCTACCCATTCTTCTTCTATTGTATTTCTTTCCCACATTCCTGTCAATCGTTCCCTTATGCTCTCCCTGAAACTCAGTACAACCTCTGGTTCTTTCAGTTTATCCAGGTCCCATCTCCTTAAATTCCCACCTTTTTGCAGTTTCTTCAGTTTTAATCTACAGTTCATAACCAATAGATTGTGGTCAGAGTCCACATCTGCCCCTGGAAATATCTTACAATTTAAAACCTGGTTCCTAAATCTCTGTCTTACCATTATATAATCTATCTGATACCTTCTAGTATCTCCAGGATTCTTCCAAGTATACAATGAGTTTGTTTAGGAAGACATAACAAATATCTCTTCAAAATCAGATAGTGGCTTTAGGTCCTCCTGGCCGAACCCTCAATCAATCTCATTTAAAATGAAAGCAAGAATTTCCGATACCTTTGTAAAATCTTCAATCATGAGCCCATTCTTCACAAACAGATGATGTTTTTGTGCCTCTCAATCTTGCTTTACTTTCCATTAGCATGGTACACTTGGATCTATCAGATTTTGGTCCCCTAGAACAATCTTTGGATTCCTCTAACAGCATATGAAATGCTTCCTCAGTCCTGAGATTTGCACTTAGTGCTTTTAGAATGTCTACAGAATGTTTCAATCAGACTGCATTAAAATTTGGATTCTGCAGAAATCTGGCCTGTTCTTCGCACCATCCAAACACCTCAACAGCAAGTGTCATGTACGAAACAGTCTCCAATTTTTTGAGCCACATATCATAGCCAGGCAGAGATGATCATCTTTCGTGTCTAATTGAGCTATGTGCATTCTCTCTCGCATTAGTATTTTGTAGCTGTGACCTGTTAAACTGATAGTTCGGTAATTTTCATACCTGTCAACACCTGCTTTCTTTGGGATTGGAATTATTATATTCTTCTTGAAGTCTGAGGGTATTTCGCCTGTCTCATACCTCTTGCTCACCAGATGGTAGAGTTTTGTCCGGACTGGCTCTCCCAAGGCTGATACAGACATACAGCTTCTAGATACAGACATAGTTTTCACTGAAACGTTTAAAAGATTTTAACATTACAGGCCCTCAGGCCGGACACAATGGTACCAGTGACTGAACTATTGGATTTAGATTACATCGCCTGCATTTGCAATTCCGGAATTATGTCTTTCACAGTTATGAAGACATTATGCAATTGATCACAGCATCTCGAAACTTCCCCAGAGCAAGATCGAAACAATCATTTCTGCAGTGGGTATAACAGTTCTTGAAGAAAGATTTCTATATTCTTGTTCTACCCAAACATATTAGCTGCATCATTGAAACAATGAACACGTAGGAACTCCATGTTCCTAGTGAGAGTCTTATGAGAATCTTTTTAACAATATTTGACATCATTTGTGCTCTGAACTATCTCAGATTGAACAAACCCAGAAAAATTTTTTTTACTCAATGTTTAAGGGTCAATGCAACATACACAGAGAGATCTTGCTTCCGGCCAGCTATGCCCATCATTGAATCCAATACAATTCTGTAAATTAGAGAATCTTATTTGCTGCACAATGTGTCTGTGGATCACATGGACAATAATTTCCGTGTTGCAAGGCTTCAGCCAGATCTTCAGTTCTAGTAAATAGGTCTTCCTCACATCTACAAGTGTTACGAGGTTTCCAGTGATCATTTCATGTCCTCTCAGTGTTTGTCCCGTCCACCACAGGAGCCTAAGTTAACTGATAATTTCTAGTAATGCAGTTCTAACTTTCTCCTGACCAGCCAGCAGACGCAACATGGCTTGAGTTATCACAGGTGTATCTTATCTAAGCACTTTTTGTTGAAGGGAGTTAAGGGGTACTGGCTGAAAAATGGGATGAAGGGAGGAGGAGGACAGAATAAAATGTAGCTGGAGTTACAAGACATTTAACATACACTCCTGGAAATTGAAATAAGAACACCGTGAATTCATTGTCCCAGGAAGGGGAAACTTTATTGACACATTCCTGGGGTCAGATACATCACATGATCACACTGACAGAACCACAGGCACATAGACACAGGCAACAGAGCATGCACAATGTCGGCACTAGTACAGTGTATATCCACCTTTCGCAGCAATGCAGGCTGCTATTCTCCCATGGAGACGATCGTAGAGATGCTGGATGTAGTCCTGTGGAACGGCTTGCCATGCCATTTCCACCTGGCGCCTCAGTTGGACCAGCGTTCGTGCTGGACGTGCAGACCGCGTGAGACGACGCTTCATCCAGTCTCAAACATGCTCAATGGGGGACAGATCCGGAGATCTTGCTGGCCAGGGTAGTTGACTTACACCTTCTAGAGCACGTTGGGTGGCACGGGATACATGCGGACGTGCATTGTCCTGTTGGAACAGCAAGTTCCCTTGCCGGTCTAGGAATGGTAGAACGATGGGTTCGATGACGGTTTGGATGTACCGTGCACTATTCAGTGTCCCCTCGACGATCACCAGTGGTGTACGGCCAGTGTAGGAGATCGCTCCCCACACCATGATGCCGGGTGTTGGCCCTGTGTGCCTCGGTCGTATGTAGTCCTGATTGTGGCGCTCACCTGCACGGCACCAAACACGCATACGACCATCATTGGCACCAAGGCAGAAGCGACTCTCATCGCTGAAGACGACACTTCTCCATTCGTCCCTCCATTCACGCCTGTCGCGACACCACTGGAGGCGGGCTGCATGATGTTGGGGCGTGAGCGGAAGACGGCCTAACGGTGTGCGGGACCGTAGCCCAGCTTCGTGGAGACGGTTGCGAATGGTCCTCGCCGATACCCCAGGAGCAACAGTGTCCGTAATTTGCTGGGAAGTGGCGGTGTGGTCCCCTACGGCACTGCGTAGGATCCTACGGTCTTGGCGTGCATCCGTGCGTCGCTGCGGTCCGGTCCCAGGTCGACGGGCATGTGCACCTTCCGCCGACCACTGGCGACAACATCGATGTACTGTGGAGACCTCACGCCCCACGTGTTGAGCAATTCGGCGGTACGTCCACCTGGCCTCCCGCATGCCCACTATACGCCCTCGCTCAAAGTCCGTCAACTGCACATATGGTTCACGTCCACGCTGTCGCGGCATGCTACCAGTGTTAAAGACTGCGATGGAGCTCTGTATGCCACGGCAAACTGGCTGACACTGACGGCGGCGGTGCGCAAATGCTGCGCAGCTAGCGCCATTCGACGGCCAACACCGCGGTTCCTGGTGTGTCCGCTGTGCCGTGCGTGTGATCATTGCTTGTACAGCCCTCTCGCAGTGTCCGGAGCAAGTATGGTGGGTCTGACACACCGGTGTCAATGTGTTCTTTTTTCCATTTCCAGGAGTGTAGTTGGTAGCTTCAAGGATGTGACTGTTTCATTCAGTCATAACCAAGATTTGCTGTCAAACAAGTGAATTTGGGGAAAATAGGGGAAAGGAGGGAGGGGGGCATGGCAATGGCAAAACTGGAACTTGCTCATTCCCCCTTCCCGGACTTTGAAGTGGAATGGTATAAGTGGCTCCTCCTACACCGGTTGTTGCAGCATTGGATCTTAAGGTAGGTTGGCCCTGCTACCCGATACACACTCCATCTACAATCTAGCTAGGCTCTACAGATGATTTTTAGAAGTGGAGCTCCAGTGTTTTGTCTGCTCGTCGAGATCAGTGAAAGAGGCATTTTAGGATCTTAAATTGTTTGACCATTCTCAGTCTACACAGCATACCATACTTGATACCTAAAACAATTTTGATTCCAGTTCTCAGAAAAAATGAGCATTTCTATACTATGTTGGTGGAACTGATGTGCCAACTGCTCTATTCTACAGCACTTTCAGGATAGTTTCTTATCCAATCAACAGTGAAAAAAATATTTCACTGTTGTCTGGGCTGTGTGTCTGCCTTACTGTGTGAAAGCCATTTTCAGTATTGCAACAATGAGTAGCACATCTTCCAGAAATTCTCACTATGACTCCAATATTTATGTGGTAGAAGTTGACCTAGTTTAGGAACTTCCACAAATGTTTCTTTTACTCTTTATAGGGTGTTTTATAATGAGCCAAAAAGCTATAACGTTCACTGCAATGGTCTGCATTCTAACCAACACAGCTTCACTCACTTATATTTCATTACAGAATGACACCATGTGTCACAAAGATCTGGCTGACTTCTACGATTTCTCGAGGACTGTAAATTGATCACACAGTGTCTTGTAGAATTTTGTTTCTAATATTGTTCACTATGTCCTGAACATACAGTCTGTAGTCCAATGTAACTAGCGGAAAAGGGTCCAGTTAGTCAAAACTTACCTCTTTTTAAGACTGCTTCACCTGAGAAATGGCTGTACATCTACATGTGTTCACTGCGAGCCACTGTATAGTGCATAATAGAAGGTTCTTCATAAAAATATTTGTAACTTTGTTTTATTCCATTACCAAGTGGAATGAGTGAAACATGGCTACTTTAGTATGTGTAATAGCTACTCAATCTTCTTCATATTCTCTCTCCACAATATATGACTGAGGCATATGTTCTCTAAATTTACCAAATTTTTCACAACAACAACAACAACATTATTGTACCTCCAAAGAAGGCCAAGTTCCAAGATTGCCTTTGCCTCACTTTTGTAGGGCTAAATTGACCTCTTATGATTCTCACAGCACATCTGGATATGTTTGAACTCATTCTATAAAATTTCGGTATTCCAGCCAGATACATTCCACTTCTTCTGATATTTCGGCTGTATACCATCCAGCGCAAGCCAGGTGACTGACGTTCCAGCACTTGCTCCGTCCTTTTAAACCTGCAGACTGTGCAACTGCACACACAGTCACAGATACATAAGGTGCCACCTGATTTCTTTTACAAACGCACTGCACTTTTGTAGGACCCTAACAAACTAAAGACTTATTTTTGCCGTCACATCCACAGCTTTCACATGTTCATCACATTTCATATAGCATCTTAGTACTACCCCTAGATAATTACACAACCCCAGGAGTTTACCATTTGTCTTGTAATGAGATACTATAAAGTTATCTCTGTTATTGGCATTGTCTTGCATTTAATGCCATTTATTATAAGAGAACTCCTATTCAGTAAAATAAAGATAATTATTATCAAACACATTTTCTTTCCTTGGAATCATCCAGTGTTAATACTTTCCTATAGACAACAAACTCACCAGCGGGTAGAGTTGTGCTCTGCCAAAGCTTAGGTTTGGCAGTTTTGGCAACACACACAAGTAACATATAAATGGCAAAATTAGCTGTAGTAGTATTGGTAGAGTCGGTAGGGAAAGAAACATAAATGAATGTTTGAGGGAGAAACTGTTAGCCAATAACATCTTTCTTTTTGTTTGTTTTGCATGTAATTACAACTGCAGATCATTCCGTGTTAGTCCATTCTGTGTTTTATATAAATTGCATTTTATAAGTAATAACAATTAGTTGCTCAAGAAACTCTGCACTTTTACATAACCAGATCAATTACTTTTGATGCAAGTACAGTTTACATGCATAAACATAAACAATCAGTATAATTATTGTTGTTATTCCTCATGTTCAAAGGCAAGAATTTATTGTTATTACTGATAAGTGCAAAAGTAGTTTATAACTAACAGAAACATGTTTTACATACGTTCAGTGAAGTATTGAAGTGATGTTTGACTTTCTTTTATTTCACCTTATTTGAGGAAATTGCATTTGCTAGCACTATATGATAAATCTCTTTTTATTTTTTATTTTTACTGCAACATCCCTATGTTTCATATTACAAATCAACAATTTTTTAATAAAAGCTTAATTAAACATTGACAATTTCAATTTTGCTATAAATACTGTTTTTTTTTTAAGAAACAGAGAAGAGGATAACTATGTAGAACAAAAATCTTCCATAGCTTACGCAGCCCTTTATATAACCTCATTCAGTTTTTAGATGGTTAACAGCTTCCTGTTTCTAGGTGAATTTAGTAAACCACTGGTCACATACACAAATAAAGTGAATGAAATTAGGTCTAGGAAAACTACCATAGTTCATGCTTACTTATGATAGTCTATGGTAGCCTACTGCAGTTTTACAACTCTTCTCAGTGAGCAATCAGAGTGTGCTGTTGAACTCATCTGATAAATTATGTTGAGGGCATTAGCAACATTCTTACATGTCCTTGTGGCACATCAAATGCTTCTTTTGTTTTTACTGAGAGTCTTCAAGACTTTTTGAAGATATGATTATGTAGATCTTCATTATCAATTATTGGAAATGTGGTACACTTTAGAACACATTTCAAAAGTCCAAGATGGAATATACCAGTTGATTTGCATGGTTCTGTGTTTGAGAAATCATGAAGTTGAAACTAGTTCATTAACTTTCAAGGTCTGTCACATTGTGCATTTTAATACATTTCAATCCCCCCCCACATTGGTAGCACTTAACCAGTATCACTCTTGGACACACATGAAGAGTGATATTGATACTGATGTAGGTACTACCATTGTATGTGTGGAGGGGTAGGGGTAGGGGTAGGGGTAGGGGTAGGGGTAGGGGTGTGGGGTGGGTGGGGGGGATGGGGATGGGAAGGAAACTGAACTGTCTAGCGAGGAATTTAATATTTTGATTTTCTGTCTTATCTCTTCAGTTTCAAAACTAAGCTGACCAATGAGATACTGGGTGGAAGGTTTGTATGCTTATTGACTAAGTCCAATTCTCCCAATAATTTTCTGATAAATCTTTTACACCAGATTCTGACAAAACAGTTGTAAGCTTTGTGCACAGACCTCCCTGCAGATGCACAAGTTGTCCTTATGGGATTTTTCCCCCCCTTACATTCACTTTTGCAGCATGGACAGCGCAACACTATTTTCAACATTCTCTAAAATGGTACCATTAAACCAATGTCATTATTTCCTGTCTTATTACCTTACTTGGTGTGTATTTACCTACAGCATGATTTGTGTGTTGCAATTTTAACTATAATTATTCTACATCTGGACTAAATATTAGTGACTGTATTACTTCTACCAAACTATTACATTACTATGAAATAAATCTAGCTTTTTTTATCTTTTAATAAATATCTAACATCCAGATTTATTTTACAGAAATAAAATCCAAATGCTGCAAATTTTCCTACTTTCTATTTCAGGTTTTAATCAAGTCCAAGTTCCTAGTATCATATGAGAGTGACTTCACCAAGAGTAATGTGTTCGGGGACTTTGCCACCAATACTGCAACAGTTAACAACCGATATTTTAATATTCACTTTCTAAATTAGGTATCTACACAATTTTAATAATTTTTTTCCAAGACTTAAGTTTTTTTTCTGGGCACCTGAGTTCTGTCTAACCTAAGAACAACCTCCAAGCATTCTACACCCACTCTTCCACACCAGTGGCCAGTCATGGAATATAGTGCAGACCTGACTATCCTATCAAGTCACCAACCTGTGTGGATTTGCAGTAGAGCAGCTGACCTGAGCTGATCGCTGCACTCTGCATATGGCGTAGCTGCTGGTAGATTGCTCTACAGAGTGGTCACAAATAAGCTAAGGCACAACTGCCGTTCGTGAACATCTACTGACACTCAAGTGCAGAGCAGATAATAGTCGGCAACTCCGAACTTCTGTAACTCTTGTTGCACTCTTCCCCGGCGGGACTCTCCTGGCCTTTGTTAGGGACTTCGAAGACAGTACCAGGGACCCATTTACATAGGTCATCGCCATGTACTGCAGGCCTTCTTTCTTCCTCCTGTGCATCCTTCAAGCACCGCGCGTTGCACAATGTGCGGACAGGTCGTAGGGATTTTCCACTTGCGTAAGGAACATATTAAAAATTGTTTTCTTTTCCAAAAAAAGCAAAAGGTGGCAGATCACTCCCTACCTAATAAAATTCCTTGCACTGGGGAGATGTTGGACCACTCTCCCCGGCTGATCCCACCCAATTACCTGCAGCAGGGCTGCAGCATAAGCAGCAGAGATGCTGGTTGACCCTGCCAGTGTCTCAGTTGCACTCGCCACATTCCAGGTGGGAGTTGCCTTGAAAGATCGGCAGATCACCGAGCAGCAAGAGCTGATCAAGCTTCACACAAAAACATGCACCACATACATAAGCACCTGCTACAAGTACCCTTACACATGCCCTCTTTTATGACCTCCAGTGGCTCAGGCACTGAAAAAGCTAGAGGTGGAGCTGACAGAGGACACACACAATACAGAAGAGAAAATGTGGTGGCAGGTCAGTCCATGCCACAAACACCACGAAGACACACAGACAAGTGAGCCCACAAACTCACAAGACAACTGCCAAGTGCTGTTGCCAACTCCGTCAGAGCCAAGTAGTAACACCAACAACACAGGTAACAACACAAACAAACCTGCGACTGCATCACACCCAAGTACACATGAAGCTACGCAGAACCTAAAACATCATCGGCTGACTTCCCACCAGTCATTGTACACAACTACGGAGACCTTAGTCTCCTAAACAAAGAATTTACCAAAAAACACAACCCCACAACATATTATTCAAAATGCAATGGGGTCCATACCACACTGTATGTGGCGAAGAAGACAGATTATACGAATCTACTGAACTTTCTGAAAGAAAGGAAAATGGAATACTTCACATACAGAACCATATTGGAAAAGGCACAGCAATATGTGATCAAGGGGGTATATGCTCGAACCCTGACCAAAACAGTACACAATGAACTGGGAATGTATTCACATAAATCAAATGAGTGAGTCTGGCACAGTTAGATCGGTCAAATCACACAACCTGCTGAAGATGAAGTTATTTCTTATATGGTCGTAAATGTACGGATCCACAACATGCTGCACCCCCCCCCCACCCCACCCCCCGAATTGCTATTGTGAAGGAGACATTACTTACGCCTCAAAAACACCTGAATATCCCAGGTTACTGCATCTATCATACCGACCAACAGATGGCAGGAAGGGGGGCGGCACAGCCATCATCAGACACAAAGACAAAGGACACACAAACATCAAGTTCCCTGTACTTAACAGACTAGACTGGAGGCTACAGCCATCAGGGTGAAGTTGGATGGATGGATGGATATTAGTGTTTAACGTCCCGTCGACAACGAGGTCATTAGAGACGGAGCGCAAGCTCGGGTGAGGGAAGGATGGGGAAGGAAATCGGCCATGCCCTTTCAAAGGAACCATCCCGGCATTTGCCTGAAGCGATTTAGGGAAATCACGGAAAACCTAAATCAGGATGGCCGGAGACGGGATTGAACCGTCGTCCTCCCGAATGCGAGTCCAGTGTGCTAACCACTGCGCCACCTCGCTCGGTCCAGGGTGAAGTTCAACAGAGCTAACACCACACTGGTATCACTATACAACCCACCTAAAAACATAGCAACACGTGATATCAGTACAATTTTCAACAGAGCACTGCAAGCAATTGTCACTGGAGATTCAAATCCATAACACCCCAACTGGAATTCATGAATACGCACATCCGACTGCAAGAAACTATACGAACATGTACTACGTCTAAATTACATTATACTGCAACAGGACGTCCCCTTGTACATGCCCGCACTGGCCCAACTCAGGCCATGTGTGTTAGACACAGCTCTCATCAAGGGCATCACATACACATTCAACCTGTAGCTGAAAATGATCTAGACTCAGACAACATGCCTGTAATACTTTACATAGAAGAAACACTGTAGGACAGTGAGCTACAAGCGCACCACAAATGGACCATGTTCAAGGAAACACTTGATAGTCATATTTCAGACACTCATGAAATTAACAACATACAACAATTTGATGAGGCAGTGGGGGTCCTTACTGCTGCTGTCCAAGACGCAATGTCTTATGCCATTTCATGCACACCACCACAACAGCACTCGACAGACCTGCCCAGAAAATCCTGGATCTTATCTCACTGAGGAACCACCTCAGGTGATACTGGCAGCGTCCCGGGCATCCGTTCTACGAACTGTATGTTAACAGACTCCGGGGACTATTACAGGAGAAAATACAAACATTTAGAAATGATCAATGGGGGGCAGAAATACACAGGGCTAGATGCCACATGTGCTGGTATATGGAAGCTAGCCAGACACTTCACCAGAGAGAAACATTATATTCCTACTCTACAATGCCCAAATGGCCCTGCATATTCTGCGAAGGGATAGGTAGAGTTTATGGCCACAACACTTGCAGTATCCTTCATGCTGAATCTGCCTCCTTCAGACCCAGTATTCATGCTTGAAACGGACCAGGAGGTTACAAGACTTGCAGCCCAGCCCATGTGCAATGAAACCAGATGTACTAGCACAAACAAAATAACTTGAGCTATCCTGCATTCCAATGCTAAGAAAGCCCCTGGTCCCAATGGCATTCAAAATGTGTCCTCCAGGAATTCACGCATAGAGCCATAGAATACACACATAACTAATGCCATATTACAACACCAACACTTCCCTGACTTTTGGGAGTCGGCCAAGGTCCTAATGTTCAGGTAGCTAAGAGAAAACCACTTCCACCCACAAAATTACCGATCAATCAGTCTGCTGTGCTCTCTCAGCAACATTGGTGAGATAGGAATACTAAAACGCATCACTAGGCACTACATCATCAACAACATTATAAGGCCACAGCAATTCGGCTTTGAGAATCACCACTCAACACAACAACAACAACTCCTCCATGTAGCTGAACATGTAACACATGACTACAACACAAACAAAGTCACAGGGGCTGTGTTCTTGGACATCTAAAAAGCTTTTCACCATCTCTGGTACAACAGCCTCATATGCAAACTAAGCCATGCTGAAACTTCCTGGCAGATTAAAACTGTGTGCCCGACCGAGACTCGAACTCGGGACCTTTGCCTTTCGCGAAGTTTCATATCAGCGCACACTCCGCTGCAGAGTGAAAATCTCATTCTAAGCCATGCTGGTTTCCCCAATGGGCTCATATGTCTCATACTCTTGTATCTCACGAACAAATGTTTCAACACTGGCAGGCAGACAATCAATCAACACAACACAGTATCCAAGCTGGAGTACCCCAGGGAAGCATACTGGGGTCCATCTTGTTCAACCTCTACATTAGTGATCTCCCTGTTATGCAAAACATGATGTTGGGCATCTAAGCAGGTGACACGGCCATCCTTGTGCAAGATTGGAAACTGTAGAACATAAATTCACAATTACAGACAGCACTCAGAACTGCCGAGACTTGGTCAGAACAATGGCATATTAAAGTAAACATCGACAAATGTGAAGCAGTTCTGTTCACCCGAAGACCAAAACTAGTGCACAAACATCAACATTATATGCAGGTAACTCTACGTCCATGCCCAATACATTTCTGAGAGAAAATTAGATACCTTGGTGTCTGGCTGGGCTGCAAACTTACATGGAGGGACAACATAGAATACATCGCCAATGGAGTGCACATGAGGCTAAAAAAACTCTACCCAAGGCTCAACAGGTAAAGCACACTGAATAGGAGGGTATCTAGGTGCATATACATGACAATAATCAGACCACTGATGACGTACACAGCTCCCGTCTGGGGATATGCAGCTCCTACATGCATGCACTGCCTGCAGATCATACAGAAGAAGGTGCTACGCATCATTAGCAATGTTCCACACTACACTCACACCGTGAATCTTCACAATGAATACCAGCTTGAAACCCTCAAGGAAGTATTCTAAAAACTCATCATATAACTATGTGGGAACTCTAGACACACTAAAAGTCCTTTCATCCTATCTCTGGGGATCTATGATCACAACCATAGGTGCATGCATAAATGACCAAAGACACTACCAGCTAGGGTATAACCACTTATGGCACACACACACACACACACACACACACACACACACACACACACACAAGCGACATCATCAGCAAGCCTCTGCATATCAGCAATACTGACTGGTTATGCCAGCTACTATCACAACCGACCAACAGCCAACAGCAGGGAAGCCGACAAGCTCACGCACTAACACACAAACAAACCGCCAACACTACCCTACACTATGAATCCAGTATATGACCTATCTGACACTAACCGATGATCAACCCAACTGTTACAGGTATGCTGATGCCCGTCGAGAAGTCAACACCGTTACCCAGCTGCAGCCGCCGAGTAACAATGCCTCACAACAAAGGTATCTGCCTGCATGATACCCACGACTAACTGCCTAACCCTTGCATGACCTGTCACAGATAGAAACCGATCCATTACTGCTCTTACTACCTGACACTACTTTTGCAGAAGTTTTCTCCCTTGGCTCTTGCCTTGGCCTTTTTTTTTCCTGTGCCCTTCAAACCACTACCCTTCATCAGAGAAGCCACTGCTCATTCATGTAAATCTTCTCAAAGCTTGTTATACGGTACAGAGACTAGTGTAGGTAAAGCAACACTAGCACTGAGGGTTCAAAATGTGTGAAAAACATATCTGGACTGATGAGCTGTGATACAAGCTAATGACAGTAAAAGTAAATACTACCTCCTTCCCAAAAGAGCACCATTCGGGCAGGTGGTGGAGTTAGTTTGGAGTGGAGAATGTTTAGACATATTTCCAGCAAATGGTACAGGAATCTACTATATGATAATGTGCAGTTGTTTGTTCACACACAGCACCCTCTAGGCAACTTTTACTTTCAGCAAGACAGCAGAACAGCCCTTTTTTCATGCACAGTGTTAAAAAGGTTTCATAAATACTCGAAAGGACATGAGCACACTTGTGTGACCCCCCCCCCCCCCCCATTCCCCACTTTGTCAACTGATTTCAGTCACACTGAGCACAACTGAGATACCATTGTCTTCTAGATGTGCACATCTTGCATGCACCTGACCGCTCTCTCTGTCTGTAGTAACAATCTGAGCAGCCATTGGTAAGAAATTCTCCTCCACATTTTAGGTGTCTCATTGAGTCTCAGTGATTGTGTGCCACCACTGTCATCCAAGCAAGAAAGGATGATCTACAAAAGTAGGTATGCATCTATTATTCAACTGTTAATGAGTATCACTGAAGGTTCTAATGGCTCATCACATTTTAGACTGTGTTCCTATAATATATGATCAAAGCAGCCATTTACTAGAAACAGCTTTTTTATATTGTTTAGAAGTGTGAGCAGTATCGTTCGTTAGCTGCATATCTCCAATGCCGATGCTGACACATCTATATGCTGTATGCTACATAAATCACCAATTAGTTTTTCAGAATAGGTAAAGGTAACACATATTTATCATGAAAGTCTTTTCAACACGTACACATTCATTAGAAGTCTCACTAACAAGTCCAATACTACTAGAAAATATTAAGCTATATGTTGTGGAATTCAGCATAAGATGATATGATCTGCTGAATTCTCATTTGGATAAAAATATCTGAACAATTAGCCCTGCCTCACTACATAAGCCTTTGATACTGAATTGGATGAAAAACCATATACAATATAATCAGAACAAACACATCAATGGAAACGGTCAATGCACATTTCTTTCCAATATCACATTCCAATGATTAACCAGAAAAGTGCTATGATGCTGATTGTGTCATTTGTGCAAAAGTGACATGAAATCCAATGAAATGTACACAATGGGCTCAGAAAGGAGTGAAGTGGTGAAAGCAGGATTCACTAGAGCATAATGAATATCACTATTCCTTCCAGTGCTATATTTTTCAATAGCACTGTTGTTCTAAAATTGGCTGGATTCCTACTTACAAATTTCTTCATAAGATAAAGGTGCTATTATATTGTTTGGTGTCTTCTAAACTGTTTAAACAAATGTCTGTAAGATGATGTTTGAAACCCATACAGTGATTACTTTCTTCTGAGCAATAAATACATTTTGCTTTAGTTTAGAAACATACCACAATATTACACTGAAGGATAGCAATGGATGAAACTATGTAACATTAAGTTAACATACTCATTTATGTTTTGATGAAGTCAACATTATTATCTGGTAAATGTTGCAGAACCTAGCATTTTGTAAAATCTAAAAGATGATTATCAAGTTTATTTCTCACGGATATGTAGCAGAACATTCTACCCTGGCTAATTACTTACACTATGTTTATTGACTAATGTCTTGTTTCTTTTTGCTTGTTTTCAAAGTTTCACAAAATGTCTTTTCAGAACAGCGGCCAAGTTCATCTGCAGAAAATTATTTACCAAGTTTCACAAAACTGTCATTAACAATTTTCACAAAATAATAATTACTGATCTTCTATGTTAGGCCAAAATGTGCTAACAATAGAACTAATTCTGTCTCTTGTTTCAAATAAGTCAATACGTCATTCACATGCAGAAAAATACAGGGGAAATCTTTTTGGAACATCTTTTTAATTTCTTCTAGGTGGAAGAGATGGCCTATCAACAGGTTATTAGGTTTATATAGCATAGCCTTCTGCATCCATTTTCTTAGATAAGATGTAAATCAATCATTTTGTGCAATTAATACCATAGAAAACACACTTCCCTCATGCACAAACATTCTGAATAAGACAAACTTCACCTACCAATACACTCTCGTTAAAACATTTAGTTCATGGTCAGTAAACGTTTATATAGCTGTCCTGGTAGAATCACCCTTTAAAAATTGAAAATGTAACTTGCTCAGCATTTCACTATCATAAAGGTGGGTAACAACCCTTGAACACATTACCTATGCAGAAAATTCTGTAGTTTGCTGGCTGAAATTTGCATTTAACCGAAAAACAGATGTCTGCTGGAAGCTAACAGCAAGATGCATTCCTCTTCACATTATGGTGTTAGTCCTTCAGTACTCCCTAATAATACATATTCATAATAGTTACCACAGCCATAAAATCTCTCTCACATTTATCTCTCCTTTCAAGTATAGGATAGTGAGTTTCGTATACCCCAGTCAGCTAGAGCAGCATCAATATGAAATTTTTACAGCTGCCATAGAGTCCATACAGCTGTGTTTCCATGTCTTGCAGCAAAATTGACCTGGGGCCTGTCATGCAGCATGAAATTTCCACGAAACTTACATCTGTCTTTCACTAAGTGCTACTATTTGATACATTTCACACCTAACATTAAAATCATAACTGAAAGCTATCAAACACACATACACATTAACATTACATTCCTGAATATGCTACAGTATTTTCATTATAATATTTAAAAGCTGTGAGCTTATTTAGTTCTAGCAAATAGTCAATCCTTAAATAACATAAGCAGGATTTTATTAAACAGAAAAACATTCACTACGTCTTTCAGGTATACTCCTGTAATTGAGACAATATCATTATTAACGATGATCCATGATCCATCTTCGATTCTCCTTATACTATGTACTACCCCAGGTGACTACCTAATTTCAGAGATAAATTATCAGTATTATTCATTGTCAAATATTTTGACATTCCAACCACAAAGACTCCAATAATCAAAATACATTGTTTTCAATAACATTTTTATTGATTAACGAAAAGCTAAAAAATTAAAATGCAATAAGTATTGCTCAATATAACATTAACCCTTTGCGCATACATTTCCTGCAACAGCTCAAAGTAACTTACTCTGGACAACTGGGACGTCAGTAATGTTATGAAGAGATTAAATGTAACAGCCCACAGTAACCTTAGTAAAGGTCTAAAAAAAATTTAAACCCTTAGTACAGACAAAAAGGTTTTTTGTCTAACACACTGGTGATACTGTGATTAGAATCTTTTAAATGCTATAAAAAAGAAAACAATACATTTTATTTCATTTCAACAAAGTTAAAAATCATAACATATCCTGTCACATAAAGAAAACAAACTAAACAATATATGCTCAGTAACTGCATTCAGTCAGCTGAATATATTCATTCATGTTAACTCCTTCCCATATTAATTATAGCTAAGGAAATCACAATTCTCTGCAAGCCTATTATTTCTCAGTGAACGCATAAAGCCTTAAGCACTATATGTGAGGACTACCATATCATTACCAAGAAAGATGGATACTAATCGTGTACCAGAGGAGACCTGTAGTTCACTGTAAACACCATCATCTACGTGCAGCTCCATCTTAATGTTACCTGCAAAGAAAAAAATGTAATTGAACAACAGTCTGCTGATATTCATACACTATGTTATTTCCTTCAAGAGAAAAGAACTGTGAAAGAGAGAGCAGTGAAATACGCTTGTCAGGATAGTGACTAAAATATTCAGAAATATGAATAGAAACTGTGTTAGAGTGAGTATTTTGAGAGAGAAGAGCATTACTGTGCAAAATAATTCTGTCTCAAATAGATACAGACTTCTCTTTCTAAGAAAAATTAATTGCTGTAAAACTTGGTTTGCCACAATTATGTGAAAAGAATACCTCCAACTAAATGTTTATAAAACAAGACATGATGTTGGACACCACCTATACAGTAGCTAGTGTTCTGTAGTACTCACCACTTCAACCAGGAACAACTTTGATGGATTTAAGAAACTAAATTAAGTGCAGCTCAAGTCAAAACAAACAACTCAGTGTATGATCCAAAAGAGGCTAACAGCTCTTAGCATATTTAATATTTCACTATGAGAATCATTAACAATGAGTATTCCTGTTCAAATGTGAACCAGGATAAAAGATGCTAAAATACACTATTGTCCATAATTAAAGATATGGGACACATAAAAACAGGCAGTAGAAGGGGAAACAGAAAATCAAGGGTAAATATCTTTAGAAGCTTTTCTGTTGTATTCATACCACATAAGGTAAGGTCATATTTCCTGCCTTATTTTGAAAAAAGAACTTAAGTATTTGGTATTATCTCTAGCAATATAGCTGTGACGGAAATCTCACGGGAAGACACGCCACAGCACATCAGTAGCATGAGCTTTCTAGGCCTGCGCATCTCAACCTTGCAACAACACAACCACAATCTCCAAGTACTCTTGCAAGTTCCTGAACTGGGCTTCTGGTACATCGCAGGTTGCATGCAATTACCGATTCCCTTGGCTGGAATTTGAATGTTTCCCTCACGTTTTACAGTAAATGGCTTCTGCAATACTGAAAGTAATACAATACATATTTTTGAACTTTCAGTTAAGTAACTGCTGTAAACAACACAAAATTCTTTCCAATTAGAGCATTTATTTCATTATTCTTATCATTGTGTAAGTAATGCAAAAAGAATTTTAAATATACTCTGAAGTTTCTATCCAGATGAAATCACAGAAACACACAAATATTTCAGCAGCATACTGTAATAGCATCATCAGTTCATTGGATGCACTGCACATAAAATGCCCGTTTGTTGCCACATAGTATGTTGGTGAAATGTCACAATTTCTACAGTTTCATCTTGTTGAACATTTGAAAACTAATGGCTCTGTGATGACTGCATATTGCTTCCATTTAGATAATACAATTCTATGAATGGAATTAAAGAAAGAAAAAGTTTCTTTAACTACCATAAGCAGTTATTACATTTTTATGTCAGTAACACACCTGTAATAAAGCAACTTTAAATTGCTTTCCTAACCGATAGGCTGAACATTGATTCATTTCAATTTGATATCTATCCAAAAGCTAGCAAGTTTTAATTTTTGTTAGCAAGTTTTCTTTGTTTTTTGTGTACACCTGTCAACAACTCCATGCTTCTGCTTTTCAATGAGTGGTCTCCTTTGCTCCTAAAGTATTTATATTCCACCAGAACTTCCCTACTGTAATTAAAACTCAACATTTGCTTAAGGTATATTAGGTACAGCAGCATGATGTTACAGTAAGTTTTCAGCCTGCATTGAGAAGATGTTTGCCAAAACTTTAATTACTCTTTGTTAGGTGGTTGGAGTGGGAAATTACTAATACCAAAAGTTACGGAACAGAACATGTAGCATACAAAATTCATTACGGCAGAATCATCTTGTACTCAGTGAACCCTTTCATAAGCCACTGCAATTTATTTACCCCTTTTTTGTTAAATAATGAAGGAACTTCCTGCACAGGGCTTGCTTTTTCCCCAACAATGAAGAACTTTTTAAACTATTAGCCAAATGTGCATCAATGACAGATTTTTCACTGCACAATTGAGTGCCAAAACTACAGTGAGGTAACTGGAGTAAACAGATATCAAATGTAACATGTTTGTTTCCAATCAACACAAAAGTAACTTTAATTTTTTACTAATAAAACGATATAAGTAATCCAAGGAGTTCAGGTAACTACTGACCCAATAGTTTAATTACCGAGTTGTTGACAGTCACATAACCAAGGCAGAACTTCTGCCTGCTAGCTTTCCAATGAACCTTATAATGTTCTCAGCACTGTTTATGTGTCAGCTGATGACTTTGCAATTTGACTATTTGGTGAATTGCTACCTTTATTTCTTAAATTATTTATATCCCTTCAAGGATTTTCCATTACCATTTTTAGATTACAATTTTGCTTACTTTTGTGTGTGCACTTACATAAACATTTTGAACTTAACAATACCATGTAGCTTTTGCTTCTTATTGATGTAATTAATATAATTTTTCAAATGCATTTTGATTTTTGTACTGGACTCAATTATGTTTCAAAGTAGCAGCAGATTTTATACTTTTCTGGAACAATATTACAGGTGTTCATTTTTTATTAATAATATATAGTAAGAGTGAATGTGTGTGCGCGTGAGAGAGAGAGAGAGAGAGAGAGAGAGAGAGAGAGAGAGAGGGGGGGGGGGGATTTAGAATTTAAGTAGCTCTATTATTTCAGTAATAGGTTTTGCTGTGTTATCTTATTAGTGGATTTATTAAGCTTAACATAGTGACGATATGGCTGTTCTTTGCTGTACACTATTGGGTACTCTAAACAATTACACACTTATTTGAAGTATTAGCAGGCATGTGAAACAAATAACCTAAGTTTCCACATTTTGATGACAAAATCTGAGAATCTAGCCACTTATCACTGCCGTGATGTTAGCTATATTTTATCCAACTTTAACTACTTCCTAGCCATCAAAATAAAGAAAATCTCTCGTACTTAAAACAGATATTTCAGCTACATATAATGTTAGCATTTCACAAATATTTTGAAATATAATGCATAATGGCAAGCAAAGTGGGACAAATTATTCTCTGTGTAATAATTTACAAAGTTCTATACTACATTCTCCACTTTATTACAACTGTAGCTGATTCTCCTGCTCCACCTCCTCCTCCTGTTCTTTCTCCACCACCTTTTTCCCCATCCATTTAAGGGGTCAGCATCGTTATATAGGTTGAAGCAATGTTACTGTAAGTGCATGGCCAGATAACCTTCCTAATGCCACCACTCCACCCAGGACAGAATTTTGTGTATGCAATCTGTCAATGTCTAGAGTAAATCGATGTTCAAGTGTGACAATATTTTTCTAAATGTTTGCTTAGTGTGTGGCTGAGGCAGGATATAGGTGATGTTTGTACCAGACTGGTATTCACCAAGTTGGATGTGGGAAACCACACAAAAAACCCCTTCCCTGCTGGCCAGCTCACCAGCCCTCATCATTAATCTGCGAGGTAGATTTGATCTGGGGCAGGTTCACCTCCCAGCACCCTGGAAGCAGTACATTAACTGCTCAGCTATTCAGATGGGTCCATTTGTAGTAGATTAACTGGCCATTTTTTCCTTTCTTTCTGCTATACTAGGAACAACCTTTTTTTACAATAAAATTTTAATAACTGTGTTCACAAGTGCTAAGTGAAGAAAATACACTTTCTTTTTCACTGGCACTCAAAATGTTCTTTGGAACATGGCAAAATCCTTGAGCAGTTGGAGATCAGTGGTAGACAAACATATTTAAGTAAGTAAAAAGTAAATATTGTACATTGCTATACGAAAAATTCCACAGGACAAGCAATGAAAATTAATATAAAATCAGAAAAAAAAAAATCAGGGGCAAGTAAGCACATATGTCAAAATCAGCATCCCCTGAAACTAATACTGCACCTCTAGTACATGTATGTATTACTGTAGAGATGATTGTTGTGACAATCAACATGACAATAGCTAATCCAGAATCTGAGACAGCTGTAGTTCTGCAAATTGTGTATTTTAAATGTATGTAAGGATGTAGATATCGACCTTGTGCATACCCATTACCACCTGTTTACCTGAACCTGAATGTATTACGAGCTGTTTCCTCGTTTTCCACTTCCAGATGAATGTGACGAGCTGTAAAGGAAAGCCATATAGTTTATATTATAGAATCAAAGGTTTATTTTTCCACTTTGCAATATATCCACACAGAATTACCTTGAACTTGATCTTGATTTAGTTTTGTGGCTCTTTCCCTCATTTGTGGGAGATCTGGAACGGGAACGTGACTTTGAATGACCCCGCCTCGTTTTTGGGCGATTTTCTTTGTCCTTTTTTTGTTGTTCAGAATCAGCATCACTGTCATCACCCCAACCAACTAAGTCATATTTGGACAGATCAGCATCATCCTATAATAGAACAGGACACTTAAAATATTTGAAATATCTAATTTTCATGCAGCCATGGGACAAATGTTAAAGGTATGAAAATAAATGGCTCCTACTGTGTTCTGTTTTACTAAAAATAATAATGGCAAGAAATTAATATGCATTTAATGACTTATTATTCTGAGAAGATTAAAGATTACTCATTTTACTGTTCAGATGTGTACTGACAAAACAATCTGGAACACAGTAAGGGATGCATGTCACTGCTACAGTCAAAGTCTATTCCGTTCGGGAGAGAAAAAGAAAATGCAGAGCTGACAAGAATTCACAATGATAGCATCACAAAATCATTTTTTCTATGTTAACGTTTCCAAATATTTACTTTAGTCTCAACACTTATCATTCCACTTCTCTACTTGAAATTAAACACAATAAACCTGCTGATTAGATAATATTTATTAGCTACTAGGTCTAGTTTGTGACCATCATCTAGTAGATACAACACACATAAGCTGGGATGGTTCCTTAATCAAGACCACAGCTGACCATCTGTCCTATCCTCACAAAGCATGTTTTGTGTGTGTTTGTGTGTGTGTGTGTGTGTGTGTGTGTTTTTACACTGACAAACCCTATATCATGAGTGATCCTTGGTTGAATAAAGATAATTAAATAAAATAAATCATTACAACAAATACTTCCTTAAGATATTCCACAGTGGCAATATATTATCACAAAGTTGACTGCGTCATTGTCATTACGTGTAGTCATATTCATGATAATGACATTTTTTATATAAGCATTACCTATAATGATGAAATATCCTGCCAAGTGATCAGTCATATGAGCAAAACTACCAGATAATAGACATTATTATGTGAACAATAGCTTTGTGTGGCTTATTACGGCATTTTTGAGATACATTCCAGATGCAGACCACTGTCTCCATAAAATTTCCCTACTTTCTTCCACCACAAATTGCTGTGGCCACACTGAAATTTCCTTTAACAAAAAGGAAACTTCCAGGCACAGTCCCACACTACGTGATCTACATATTCTTGAGTTTCCTTTACAAATATGACACTGTTTAAGAATTATCACATATAACAATTGGTGTACAATTTTTTAATACTGCTATAATTACTTTTTTATAAAGTTTGTTATATTCACCTTTCAATTTTATACTAAGTTTCATTTCTTCAAAATACTTTCCAATGGTTTATTATAACTATATTAGGCCTTTCTGGTTGTTTCCCTTGACTGGTCAACAGTTAACAGAACAGTGTGCCAACATTAGCATAAAATGCCTTTGACATATTAATCTTCTATTATTTACGCCAACATATATGCATCAACTGACTGACTAAGAAGAGCTATGTTCTTTGCATATTTCACATCATCAACATTTATATGCCACTGTGTCCATTCATACAGATAAACATGAGCTTTAAATAAAGATCAGGAGGCAATGAATTGCTGTCTGTTACCTCAAAAAGGGAGTAGCGCTCTTTCATTTCAGCAACAATTGACATTACAAACAAGTTCCTCTTCGAAACTCCCTACTAGATTAAAACTGTGTGCTGGATTGTGGATCAGAACTGGAACCTTGCCTCTTAACAACATAACCTTCCACCTTTATACACTGACTCCATACTAATTACAACAAAAAGCTAAGCATTTGCAATATCCACAACTATACTTTATTCAGAACAATATTCACGACGGCATTGTGTGTGCAATTTCAGCGAACATTCTTGTGACATTAATAAAAAAGGACTGCATTGATACTAAAATAGTAATAATTAATTATTACTAGTGAAATAATTTAATTTTCTGTGAAAATTATACCTCAGACAATACTCATGGAAAAGATAATGGAAATCTTCATCTTTTGTTATCTACGATACTTCTATAACAATCTTTCTTCTTGTTCAAACTATTGTAGTGATCTGACGCGATTGATGACTTGTAGAACTGAGGTCGGTAAAAAATTGTAATATGTTGCTAAGTAATATTTGAAAAATAGAGTTTCTGTGTCATTGAAATCAATACATGTGTTTGAACTTTTATTTTAATATGATTCTTGCCCTACATAAATGTTAAGTTTTCTGTTAAGCTACAATGGAGCGCAGCCATTAGCGCCATTGATCTACAGCGCGGATTATTGGTAAAGTCCTCAATAATGAGTGATTAACATGCAGAAATACTTTTAAATGTTAATGAATACAGTTAACGTGTGCCTCTCAAATCAACAAAGTTCTTCTGAAATTAATGAGATGGATAGCTAAAATGACCATTAATATGTCAGCCTTGGATAGAAAAAGTACACGAAAGGATAAAACCCACTACAAAGGAAGGAAAAACAACATAAAGTGGGGGGGGGGGGGGGGGGAGGGGAGTATGGAGGCAGGGAACATCCCAAAGCCCTCTGGGGCATATAAAGTGGTTAGAGGCTGTCGTTCCTTGTCTGACTGGCAGGTTCTTGGTCATTATGAAAGTCTAGTGACATAGTTAGGTCAATAAAATGGTGGAGCACATAAAGTAACACCCTTAGATTAAAATGATGAGAGATGTAGAAAGATAAATGAATTACAAGGTGGGATCAGGCCAACCTACCACCCACAGGCAGCCCAAGATACTCTGGGGGTGGGGGCTGAGACTACAGCAGTTGGTGATCAGCTACCCCACACCCATGGACTGGTAAAGGCCATATTATCTGATCTCGAAATAAAATTGTACAAGCCACACTATTGGATAAGGTGTAAAATCAGGTTTGATGGTTTGACATCAATAGGTAATATTGAGGGTAATAAGTCAGCTAGTTCAGTGTTTGCTTTATAGTGGTAAAAGTGTGCCTCTTATTTAAATGTGCACCAGTGATATAGGACCACTGGAACTACAATGACACAGAGCGGCTTGTTTGTATGCCTGGGTCAGTCTAGGGTGGTCAGTGTGGAGTTGGCAGTGAATTGTAGAATCTTGGCAGGACATTCTGTATGAATACATCCATGCAGTTAGTCAGGTCCTGGTATCTTTCATCATAGGGCACCCATTTTAGTAGCCTCCTTGGACAAATAATCTGTGAATTCGATTCCTAATATTCTGACTTTGTTAGGGGTAAAGATAAATATAATCAGTTTTTTGATATTTTGGAACTCAAATACAAGGTCTTGACTGGAGAAAACCAGTATATGTCAGGGGTAGTGATTATGACTTAGCTGCTCACACGGTCACAGAAAATTGCAAAAGACTCATGTGAGCAGGTACAAATGTATCTAAGAGCTCACAAAATAGACTACTACTTCTGCAATAAAAACACTATGTTACTTCTGTGGTAGTGCATGTTGTTCACTGCCACCTTAGTGTGTGAAGGCATAACCCATTGGCCATTGACACATGACCCATCATAATAGATTTGCAAACATCCTGGAATGTTTCACCATAAAAAGACACTCGCTACATCCTTTGGCCCTGAAGAATGGCTTTAGACAAAGTTGTGGGGAACAGATCTTCCCAGGGGGCTGTTCACGAGAATGATCATGAGAGAAGGTTCACAGAAATGTCACATATAGCTAAGAGAACTTGGATTGTAGATACACCAGACCAAGGGCATTTCTGTGGAGGTCCCGTCCTTCTATCCAGGAACACCATTTGTGATTGCGGCAACCCTCATTACAAGTGTTTTGGAAGTAGTGCACTAGAAACTACTAGTAACAGGTCAAGACTGGGCTTTCCTTATGGTGCCCTGTAGTTGGCTGGAACTTACAATGAAGAACTGTGACACATGCTGAAGTTTTACAGGTGTAGGGAATGTGAAACTGTAGGGCCCATGGCTTCTGTAAGTTCATTAATTGCTGTTAGGAAAAATGTTACTTTTATTTGTGAGACTCCATTTTTCTGGGTATAGGGAAGATTTTGAGAAGTGCTTACTTGATCACGGGAGGACCAATGAGAGAAAAATTTCCACACAAAAATTGGGAGGGCATGTATAAAGCCCCATCCATATATAGTAGCAAGAATAGGGTGCTGTATTACATTTGTCACAATGTGGAGTGAAGAAAAACACTAATAGTGAGATGTTAGTAATGAGTGAACACCATTCTGATAGCGGATTTCAAGTGAATTAGGTGGCTGTTGGTATACTGGCTCTACCAAAATCCACTTCCATATTTGGTTATACAATAAAACCCTTTGTTAATGCACCTCTGGGGACCCAAATATTTTTTCCTTATATGGAAGTTTTGCGTAGGCATACAAAAACATTGACTCAGAATCATAACCCAAGGATTCACTGTCACCGTTGTTGTCCCCCCCCCTCCCCCCCCCCCCCAACAACAACAACAACAACAACAACAACAACAACAATCACCACCACCACCACCTTACTGTTCCTTAACGAGCATACCGCACATCATTCATACAGGCATGCTGGAAAGTAATATCTCTGAATTTTTTATTCTGGACTCAATATCGGCTGAGGTATTACATGTTATGCATATTACTAGGCTGTCTTTATTGCTTCAATGATACAAGTTGTAATCCTTTGGCATTAGAGGGCTCTGAATTGTAGCATGTAACATGGCGGTGTGTAATATAAGTATGCCAGTGCATGAGAAACACTATGTTACAATCAAGTTCCAACCATTGAAAACTGAAAGCATGAATTCAAAGAGTACATCCATGTGTGGAGCACCCTCCCCTTCAGCACACAATGACAGGCAAATTAGAAGCATTGCGACATCTGCAACAATCGAACGCCTTGTGTTCACAGTCACTGATAATCCTCCATACTTGGCCCCATCTGATTTTCATCCGTTTTCAAAACTTAAAGAACACCTTCGGGGACTTCATTTTGATAGTGATAAAGTGGTACAGGTAAGGTTGTGGCTCCATCAGCAAAGTCAAACATTCTACAGTGAAGGCATCAACAAACTGGTCTCTCGTTTGGTGAAATATATTTGTCGCCAGAGTGATTATGTTAAGAAAAAATGAAGATTTTGGATGGTTTGTTTTATTTAAAATGTTTTTAAGAGCTTTGACATAAAAAATTAGAGACATTACTTTTCAGACTGTCCTCATACGTCGATCTTGTGTGTGGAGGTCAGAACTTTGTCATCACAAGAAACAAAATCCTGGAAATGCACAGTTTCAGGAACACCCGGGATTCTACTCCATTCTTTCTGGACCAATATTGTCCTTGACAGCAACTGATGTACCACAACCAGCCTTCATGAAACAATTTGACACAGTCTGTTGTTTATACAACAAGAACAGCAACAGCAACAACAAGAAACAAGCACAGCATGTAGAATGGCAAGTCATCACTTCCTTACTTTCAAGGAATCTAATTTACTTCTGGACATTTGCTACTCCGTATTTGGCTTTAACAGTGTATTATGCCTAGGTCAAGAGGCTGCAGATAACTTGTGCTGTTTGGTGGAAGGAACACAACATTTACAGTCCTTGGAATGTACAGGCCATCATTCAATAGTAAGTACTATTTTTCTTCCTGTTGCACCCCTTTTGGCACCTAAAAGCCTTCTGACATCTTCTGGGCAAAGCTGTTGTACTCTTAAGTACAAGGTAGCATTTTTACATTTATAAAACAACTGTGAGTTTTGAATTTTTCTATTACTAGTGGACACAACATTTCACATCACTAGTTACACATAATAGCACAGTCACACTTTCTTTCCTTTTTTCATCTCTGTGACATTTTTCTCGCTGAACAGAATACATTTTGCAGGAAGTAAATTGCGAAAGACACCTGCTTCACCTGCGTTGAAATTGGCTGGGCTTATAACCTTATATCAATTGTGGCAATGTAATTTTCTTCCAACTTTCTATTACCACAGACTCACTTTCTCCACTTTCAATCTGAAATGCGAGATTATCATGCTTTTTATATTGCTCTAACCAGTCGTTTGGTGCACTGAAATTTTCAACATGCATCTTTAGGATGATTTCATGAGCCTTCTCTTGCAGCATGTTTCTGCTGATAGGAATGCTGCCACTCCTCATTCCTTCAGACCATAAAAAAAAAAAAAAAAAAAAAATTCCAAATCACGGAATGCTAACACTCGAATGTTCTTCCTTCTGCACCCAGAGGAACCACTAACTTCTGCATTTAACAATGCTTCATTGCTGCTCGAGTAGGCCACTGAACAAAGATTGCACCAAATCTTACTTTTTTGCCATGTCCAAAACTTTTACGTACGAACGTCTTCATTACCATGGAAGATGAGCTTTTGCTAAATTGTATGCTTTCTACATTTACATGCAGTAAATACATAAACGTAAAGTGTACAACTAAAATATAGATGTGTGTTGATCAAAAAGAATCGATTACCATATGACACCATCACACAACTTTAAGTACAAGCTGTGTAAAAATGAAAGGAATCGGAAACTCATTTGGTCACATTAGGAAATGCATAAAAAATGGATTTTTATTTGCAGAATGTTCTATGTGTATTACTTAAAGTTGAAACTTTCTTAAAGCTGGGTTCATTAAAAGCAGGTAGGAGTAAAGCCATTCTGATGGGAGTTCTGCATGGTGATTCGAGCACCACTATTCGATTATGAGTTGAGCCTCTTAACCACTGCATTAACCTCACAAAATATCTCATTTCCATCACATTTCCCTTTTCTCATCAAGCTCTCTCCATAAATAACTATAAATAACCTCAATAACCCTTCTGCTCTCATTAGGTGAGTGTAACACTTGAGTTTATGGCCAACTCTCACTGTCCACTTCACAGGCTCACACATCACTACCGACAATATCATATGACAATCCGAATCCGAATCTCTATTGCCAGCAAAATGTGTGTACTTCTGGGTATGAAACAAATTTGCACCATAGCCATTCTGTGACGTATCACATATCTGGATGCTATTGCTAAAATCACCGCTGCCCTGATTATCTGGTCCCAAGAAGATATAACCAAATGTTACCTGTACAACTTTGAACTAATTTGAAGATTCTGACCTTCATTTCCAGGTCATCTTTAACTCTCAACCTTCATATTTAATATAAACCCTTCCAGATGGATCTTAACTTCAGCCAGAGATGTGGTGTTGTCTGCATACTGAGAACTGTCAATGTTCTTGCCTACAATTTTTTAATCCTCTTCTGATAAATTTCACATGCTTTCTCTTGGAGGGGGGGAGTCGAAATATTGATGCACACCCAAATTTGTCTCTAAAGTTAGCAAGATTTTTTCCAGGCAGTTACCATGTCTTTGTTTACAAATGTGGCCTAACCAAAGATATTTTGTTAAACAATTTCAGCACATCCCTTAAACCTACAAAACCAACCAGTAAATGCAATAAAACTTTATCTTTTTATCTTTCTCTCACTTTCTAGAGCCATTGCTAGAATTACTGGTCCTTTTACAGGAATGGACACATCTACTGAATTAAAACATTTTGCACGTCAGCACTTCTTTCAGCTTTCATTTTCTGGTGTTTCTTTGTCCCTTCACAAGTAATTTGTTCAAGGTCTTTCCATTTACTAACAAAAACAGAAACATTGCCCCATCAGAGGGCAGTACATCTTATGAAGGAGAGTTACACTTTAAACAGGAAATTCTTTATACAGTATACTCTCTTATGGAAGTTCTTGGGTGACTGGAGTCAAGGATCATTTTATACAGGAAAGCATTTTAGGAAGGAAGATTAGGTTTAACGTCCCATCAACATTGAGGTCATTAGAGATGGGGAATGGTCTCAGATTGGGTCAAGGAAGGGGAAGGAAATTGTCCATGCCCTTTCAAAGGAACCATTCCAGCATTTGCCTTGAGTGACCTAAGGATACCACGGAAAACCTAAATCTGGATGGTCAGATGCAGGATTGAACCATAGTCCTCCCAAATGTGGGTCCTGTGTGCAAACCACTGGGCCACCCTGATTGGTAAAGCATTTTAGACACAGGCATCTTAATAACTGTATAACCTAAATTTTTTATTTAGCATACATCATCCTCTTCATCATCATCCTCTTCTTCATCTTCTTCATCACGGTCTACATCCAGTTTTGCTACTCTGCGTGGTTTTTCTGGAATTGACTCTCCATTCTTTTTCTTCTTTTTTCTTCCAAACTGCAAGAACACAACACACAAAATCAAGTCAGAATAAAGTAACTTCATTCTATCTTTGATGATGGGGTAATCAGTGACATTAGCTTAGTATTAGCCATGTTCACATGACTTAAGCTATGTTACAGGAGTGAGTCAGAAATCTTTTTTCCAAAATACTGTCTGTGATTTTGTCTCTGTATGTACACTTGCCATACAAGTGAATCCGTAAATGAATGCAAACACACGTATATCCCAATGCCTACACTGTTTTGCCAAACAATTTGTTAAATATGTGAACGATTTTCAGGTATATTCAGTTTATTCTATTTGTCAATCACGGTATAATATATTAGTGTGAATGGTAACCTATTTCCATGCCATAGCATCTATTAAATTTTATGTTATGCAGAAAATCCCATGTGAATATTTCAATGTATCAACAGAAGTTCCTGATATTACTTAAACTTCATAACATACTGTAAAAGAAACAATAACAATTGCTGATTAAATATGTGCTTACAACAGCAAATCCAAGCTGCTAATAATGTGTGCAGGGTTTTCTCACTCCAGTGACTTAACTATGGTCAATATTACTTTACAATTCTTAATTTCACATACGACAAGGCAAATAAAATCTTCACAAAAAAATATAACAAATGAACTAAAAGTATTTTGAGTAAGGTACCACATCATAATGTGAAAAACTATACTGGAGAAACCAACGTTTTTCCACTGTTCAGTGACCTCCTCCTAAGTTTACTGTCACCAGGTTTTTCGAGTATAGTTTCCCCCCCCCCCCCCCCCCCTTATGATGAAGTACCATACTCAGAAAACTTTTGTAAACTGACTCTAGCTGTGGAAGCCTATGCATATATAACATGTTTATGGGGTAATATGTGCTGGCCAAACTGTAATACTTTACATACAGCAAACATTAAAGTTTCAAATGAACTAAGATAACTGCTACGCAAGATACCAATGTATGTTGAAGGGGAAGCGTATTTCACTAACTGGGGGGAACAGCCACCTAGCCTCTAAAGTTATTTTAATCACCTTTAATTTATGTACATACACAGCTATTAATATTCTAGTAAAAAAAATAAATTAACAGAAAGAGGACCCACGCTCAGAATGACATCAAATTTGAACAGAATATTACCAAATAAAGGGGAAATGGTATGGAAACAAATTTAATGCAAATCTTACCACTAGGTGGCAGTTGTCCAGAATATGCAAAATATAAGACGTGAGGTACACAGCGGTCCCTCAGTTCACGCCTAAGACACTCGTCATGACTGTCTCACTGCCAAAATTGTGTGCTGCTGGTACAGCCCTTTTAAAAGAATGTTAACTGTGGACAAGTAGTTCTGCAGAAGTTTTGGACACACAACAGTACGAAAAAAAAGTATTGGCCTAATGTCTGTCAGAGAAAATGATGAAATTCTGAAAGACAGGTCTTTTATAGTGCAATTTAGCAGAGGGAGGAAAATAATTGATCCAACATCAGTAGAAGATGTGGCCACAGCACTGCAGCAGGGATCAAGCAATGGTTTGCAGACATGCACTGGACGAGGAACAGCCTGAACTTTGGATGCGCCTGTGAGCAAGGTGCATAAAATTCTGCAAAACATCCTGTATTGTTAGCCATACATAATTACCCATGTTCACGAGTTGCTTCATGCTGACCTGCCACTAAGACAAACATTTATCCTAGAATTTCTTGCTTGCATGGAAGTGAACAATGAATGGACATGGAACATTCTGTAGACAAAGCCAATTTTTATCTCAAGAGCCAACACACAGAACTCCAGAATATGGGCAACAGAAAATCTGTTCGCCCATCAGCTGGTGCTGCTTCATTCTGCAAAGGTGACTGTGGTGCGGGCTGACGGCATAGTTTATCGTAGGACCATATTTTTTCGAGGAGATGGGTCCCATGGGTCCAGTGGCCTGTACTGTCACTCATAACTGTTAAGAGTCTTTAGCGCACCAGCGTCATTCCAACCTTTCACAGCATGGCTGTGTGGGCAGGGCCATTTTTATAGAAGATGGTGCTCCTCTGCACAATGCACAGCCAGAAACGCAGCTGCTGCACAAGCATTTTGGAATTGCTAGAATTATCAACCATTATTTCCTTACAGCCTGGCTGTCCAGATCACCTAATCATAACTGCGCTACTTCTGGCTGTGGGTTTATCTGAAAGGTGCTGTGTTCACTGCTCTGATTGCTGAATTGAAGGCACATACTGTGCAACGCATTCCAAATGTGACTCCTGAATACACTATGACCTGTTGTAGAACACTGTTTCTTGATTTAAACTTGGGGCAGAAAATGGTGGACAGCATATTGAAAATATCTTGTGCCAGTCTCACGACAATTAAAAACCACTGTCACTGTTGCTTTTTATGCGGGTTTTGGCCTCAGGACAATTAAAAATCAATTTTTTCCATTTAATATGACATGACCTTGCCACGATGATTGAGCTTATCTAACTAACAGTGTCACAATTGTTGAATGCCAAATTCCTGTGGTCATGCACATTGCACAGTATGGGTGGTTTAATGTGCAACTCACAGCATAGCCATCATATTGTGAGTCGTCTGTCATTTGTAGCCAAACCCATTTACATTATGAAGCTTACAGCACCATTTAGTGGGAAAGTTTTCATTATTTTTTTTTTTTTTTTCATTCTCATAACATTCAAATGTGGCAGGCAAGTTTGTATGCCAGTTTCATTGAAAATAAGGTTATTTCTGTAATTAGAGGATTACATCGGACCAGATACCATAGGAATGTCATACAGAAACGCAGTAACTGTAAATTCTTGGCTCCAATAACCTCATTTCCTTTTTCATCTAACACAGTGATGGCCTCACTTGTTTGCAGACAATTTTTGTTTACGTGAGAAGGCACAGACATTGGGTGTGAGACAGGAAGGACAGGGGATGAGGTGAAAAAATAGGTCTTTGCAGAGAGAGGATGCCAGTGGGTCAGGTGTTGACTTCACGGAAGCGAGGATGCCAGAGTACGGCATGGGTGGCAGCTACCTCCCATTGCCCAGCAGCCGTAAAGGAGAGCACTGCATTTTCATGTTTTTCAGAGGGCCTTTGTAGATAGCCATCTGACACTGTTTGGAAGAAAACACGGCCTGCAGAAATAATGGCTTAGCCTCGTAGGATGCTCTCAGAATTTGGGTAGATTGTGATGTGTTATATCTGGCAGGATGCCATATGTACAAAAAGCCTCAATATTGGATCACTGTTTTCTGCATTTTTTGCTATTGATGAGAATGCATGGTTTGGCAGTAAAAGGTAGCTGGACATAAGAATCTACCAAAAAGTTGAAACTTGAAAAGATATGGAAGTGTTTGGACGTAAGACATGGTAGAGTTCGCACAGAGATTTATATGAGCAGACGTAACCAGCATGGATCTTGAGTTATTACAGACACTGATCTGTGTGCACCCTGTGCATGTCGGCTACACATGTAGCAGCAGATCACCGCACCTTAGCAGATGAGCAGGGAATGCAGTCACAGCAATAGCAGTGCACCCTCACTTTCAATTGAGAGTTATTTACACGATGGTAGCATTCATCACGGCATTTGTGCGTCATTACAGTGAGCATATATAGTACTGGTGTGTTAGTATTTCCTTGGGCCAAACTGGCATTTCTGTACAAGAACCTGTTTCAGATTCAATCTAGGCTTGTTGAATTTGACCGTTTCGCAGTTAGTCACCTCGTCTACAGTCACTGTTTTCCATGTAGAATTCACAAGCTTTGCAATTCACTTTTTGATTGATATTACCACCAGCAGGGTCTATTTTTTTGTTCTGCTGAGTAACATCACTCAACAATTAAAGCCGCTGATTCAATTTCAAAGATGTGTGTTTGTAAATCATTGCACATTCTTATAATTCATGCATGTGATTGATGTTTTTAGTGAATAAAACATGGGTTTAAATGACTTACTATTTCTATTAGACACCTTTCCATTAAATTAGTAATTCTTTGTGTAAATCTTTACTTTAGGATCTACAGTTTGGGCCATTAAATGTTAGTGTCATACAATTAAATTATACTCATTGAACTCATATTAGATGTTAAGGGCATGGTCCCATTCACAATTTTCTGAGGTAGGATAACTTTCAAAGGCCAGGGATATTGCAACATTTCCCCTACTTCGATAACATTCCATTCAAACTTGATGTCATTCTGAGCTGTGGTTATTTTTTTTTATACAGCATTTCGAAACTGGAACTCTAATTATAATCACCCTAAATATCTCACAAGTGACCCCACTCCGGCTTCACAAAGGTAGCACAATCTGTGGCTAGACAGCTTGTCTGACATAGTGGCAATAAATTATATACACATACCTTCCTCATGAATCGTTTCGTCAATTAGTGAAAACTGAATCAAAATCCATACAGTAGTTTCTAAGATCAGCCTTCACTTATGGACAGAAAATGTGATATGCCAAATGGCTCAGTGTGTACATGTCAGGCCAGAAGTCTGAGATCTAGAATTCAATCCTCTGTAGGTCTTATCTTTTTAACACTGAACACTTCTTGCACATCTGGAAATGCTGTACACATGTGGAAAATGCCATGTTAACAAAGGGAATAAATTTCCATTAGGAATTAGTGATCACTGAGAATATTTTATACATAAAACCATCTAGATTGCTTAATATATTTCTTTACTTTTTATGCTGTTTTGTCTACTACCATCATTGGATTAAAACTCAGAACTTCTGAAACATGAACCTTCCTTATTTTGTACATCTTAAGTTTTGATCAGATGACAACAGTAGCTGAAACAGCATACAAAATAAAGAAACATATTGAGCGATGTTGTGAGTTTTATTAACAAAAAATGCCTTTTTCCACTATGGTTTTAGAGTCAGTAGTGGCACTAGGCAGAAACTTCACATCAGCAATGAATCAGCTTTGTGAGGCCCGTTTCACTTTCCAGTAAGAAAGAAAATGGTTTTTTAGTTTTTATTTCTGTGACAATGATTTTATATCAGCTGGTCTGCCTCATGTAACATTATATCGAAATGATTCATACATGTTAAGCTACATTCATTCAGGTAAATGGTACTGTACTAAGAGTAATGTATATAGTGTATCTCAGTTAAGCCCTCCCTCAAACCTGTCGTGTTGCATCTTCAAAGATCTGATGATGGCGCCTTTAGTGTGTTGAAACCGGTCATTTAGTAAATAGGATTTAAGCGATCTTGGCTTTTGAATTATTTCTGCAACAGTGATCGCCCCACAACACACTGTGTGTTCACTGCAAAATAGTTTTTATAAGATCCCAACGCTTCCTTGTTTTGTAAAAAGTATGAACATCATTGATGAAGCCGAAAAATGTTTTAGCTGTTGAAGTGTTAGTGGCAAGTTCCAAAAATGGCATCAGCATGGCATGAACAAAGTTCATTGATTAATACTGAGTATTGTTGTTCTCACACCTATATTAATGTAAACCATATTGGCTGTGTTATCATACCCCTGTCCTCGACAATTTTGGATGTCTAGGGTATTATTTTCTAGTTCCTTTAAATGGCATTTGTTAAATACTCTCCCGTTGTTTCTGCGATGGCAATAAACACAACGAAATGCTCCTCTATCTCTGCAGTTGAGGAATTACAAAATCTTAATTTTATGATCATTTGTTCCACATGGATCGAATCCCTGGTACAATCTAGCATGAAGGCATAACATTTTGCTTGTTTGACTGTTTATAATTTCGTTCATAACAGATTTGGACATTAATGCAATTAATTCATTTTGTCTGTCATGGCTCAGATAATGCTGACGAAGTTGCTTTTTGCTAATATGTTGCAAGTTCTCATTTAGTGTTAGATCATATTTGGAACAATTTAAATAGGTCTATAAAATTTTCATTGTTTCCACTATTGTTCAGGTTAACAGATTCTTGAGGCCCTCTAAACACCAGATTGTGCGAAGCTAAGTATTTTATAATGTCGATCAATCTTTCAAGCAAATTATACCAATACTTTCGTCATTCCCTACTCAGTCTCTCGTTTTCCTTATCTACTGTTTTTCTGTATTTGATTCCTTTACAGAATTCCATCCATCTAATCATCACACCATGTGTCCTTGACTTTGTTCATGCCTTTGCAATATCCTACTCAGATCTTTCCAGCCACAACATCCTTTTACCCTCTTTCTCTGCAAATGCGAAAAAAGTCAACACAGAAAGCAATAAACTTTGTCTTGAGATATGGAGTAAGCTAACCATCTGTGATGTTGCTTTTCACTATTACTCAGTTTCCCAGTAAAATGAAATTTAGTAAAATGTCTTATTTGCATCTTTGGGGTAACTTAGCAGATTTCTCTAAGTTTTGTTGAGGACCATTTTGAGTTAAATTATGACACTACAAATCTGTTTCTGGAAATGCCCACTTTCCCAGATCTAATTCTATAAGTGACTCTCTTATATGAATGGTTTACTCTTGATTATCACTTTTGAAGTCCTTATTCTGCTTACAGTCTTGGATCACAGCAGTTTCACCCAACTCTGATGCTGTATCAGAAAAGGTAACAGATTAATTTGATCCTGGGGCAGATTCTGTTTCATAAATTAAAGACATTTGGATAAGAGCTTCATTGGAACCCTCTGGAGCAGTTACACCTGAAGTTTTTTTTAAAGAAATTTCATCACACTTTAACACACAGCTTGGTTGGATGTACGCGTCTCAGCCTTTCCTTTTTCTTTTTGATGCACCGGATTTCAATTTTCTCCCTATGTCTCTGTCTCTTGAGGGTCCTCCAGACATGATGATCTAAAAGACATTTTGTGCTAAGTACATTGATAAGTACAGTGGGTTCTTAAGGCACTCAATGTCATAGTATAGAGCGAATAGGTTGTGTGATTATCATACATGGAAGAATTTTTTTTTTTATATATATCCTGTCATGTATGATAGCAGCCAAATAAATTCGCCAAGACTGTATTTGTATACTGACTTACCATAGTACGGGGTTCCTTTAGTATTTATGACTGAAATTGGTACAACCACCCCTTCAGAGATAAAAGACTTGTTCACTTATACAGTTCAATAACTTGAAAAATGAGTGAAGTGTCACTTGGTAGGATTGGTTTCAGAGAGCTGCCATTACTGGCCAAGACAGTTCTCCTGCCTGCATTGTCTCTTCCACAGAGCATTGTTGCATTTCCTTGTTATTTGCTCAAAGTGTCAATTCCAGAAAACTGTGCATACCAAGTGGGCTGTCAATATGGTATAAAAAAAAGGTAAGTATTTTCCATTTAACATGCACCTGTCTTTAATATGACGATCAGCTTCCTCTCCAAGTATGTAATTTAATAATTTATTTTACAAAATTTTTTTAGTCTGTATGAATGGCTTTATAACAACAGTCTTCTTTGAGTTCCATGCATTACTGCAGTCTAGTGCACACGCGCTGATTCATGACAGGTATATCCCGTGTGAATCCTGTAATGTAATAGGTCTACCAGAACCATTCTGCAGTCCCGAACTTGTACCTTTGGTGTGCTGCCGCATAGGTGTACACCATAACTGCATTTTGTAATGGGGTTGCCAGACGACCCTACATAAATACTACCACGTTAGCACAGAAATAGACAGACAACTAAGTAGCTAAAATTTTAACAGCTTGAATAACTTTTTTTGCGAGGCCCCCACAGGCTTGGGGCTGTCAGCAGTCGCCGACGCCTAACGCCACCACTGTTCAGAGTCCATGTGAAACTGTAGAGCCCACTATAATTGGTTGGAAAGACAATTTGAAGGTTGGGCAAAGACAGGGGTCATACTACCTTCAAAAGGGCCATGCCTAGTAAAGCATTATAAGTGTCCAAACCAACCTACAGTTGGTGGACAGCTGTACAATACATAAAGTGCAATCTGCCATGTAGATTTGCGAAGTGAAATGCATAATCTTAAATTTCCTTTCTTAAGTACTATGCACTAAAATGGTTGGAAATTCCTTACATACCTGGCATTTTAAGTATTAAGCAGAGGCTATTTCAGGACATTATTATGCAGAGGCTATTTCAGAACATTGTAACAAGTCAAAATACACCAGCACTTATATGTGCTAAATGTGAAAAAAGATGGTTATCTTTGGATTATAAAGGAAATAAATTTTGTGTAACTGACAAAAAAAGATAGTTTGAGATTTTTCCCTATACTTGTGATTCCCCTCACATAAACTATGGACCTTGCCGTGGTGGTCTGAGTTGTGTACCAGAAAAATGTTTGGTTCCTGAAGGGGCAGCAGTTTTTTCCGTAGCTGCAGGAGCAACTGTCTGGGTGACTGACTGATCTGGACTTGTAACATCAGTCAACATGGTCTTGCTGAGCTGGTACTGTGAATGACTGAAAACAAGGGGAAACTATAGCTTTACTTTTCCCGAGGGCCTGCAGCTCTACTATATGGTTAAATGATGATGGAATACTCTAGGGTAAAATATACCAGAGGTAAAATAGTCCCCCCTTTCAGATCTTGGGTTGGGACCATTCAGGAGGATGTCATCATTAGGAAAAACAAAATTGGAATTCTACAGAATGGAGTGTGGAATGCTAGATCCCTTAAATCAGGCAGGCAGGTTCAAAAATTTAAATATGGAAATGGATAGGTTGAAGTTAGATGTAGGGGCAATTCTGGCCAGGCACGTACACAGTTATAAATACAAAATCAAACTCAGAAGTAGGTCTAGTAAAGAATAAGAGAAGCTATCAGCATAGTGAATGCATTAATCTAGCCAAGATAGACACAAAGCCAATACCCACAGCAGTACAAGTTTATGTGCCAACTAGCTCTGCAGATGAAGGGTGTGAAGAAATGTATTATGAAATAAAAGAAATTATTCTGACAGTTAAGGCAAACAAAAATTCAATTGTGATTGGGGACTGGAATTCAATAGTACAAAGTGGAAGAAAAGGAAACACAGTAGGAGGATACTGATTGGGCGGAAGGGAATGAAAGAGGAAACACCTGGTAGAATTTTGCACAGAGCATAATTTAACCATCATTAACGTTTGGTTTAAGAAACCTGAAAGAAAGTTGTATAAATGGAGGGGATTGAGAACCTCAGATGTTAAGTCCCATAGTTCTCAGAGCCATTTGAACCATTTTTGTATAAATGGTGACCTGGGGGCACTGGAAGGTTTCAGACTGATTATATAATGGTAAGACAGAGATTTCAAAACCAGATCTTAAACTGTAAGACATTTCCAGGGGCAGATGTGAAATATAGATTAAAACTAAAGAAACTGCAAAAAAGTAGGAAATTATGGAGATGGGATCTGGATAAGTTTTTAAAAAACACAGATTGTATAGTGTTTAAAAGAGCACATTACACAATGATTGACTGAAACAAGGGAAAGGAAAACAGAAGGTGGCAAATGGTAGGCATTTAGAGATGAAATAGTGAAAGTAACAAGGATTAAATACATAAAAAGACAAGGTAGAGCAGAAAACCTCTGACATCACAGGAGATTCTGGATTTAATTGATGAAAGGAGAAAATATAAAATGTAGCAAATGAAGCAGGGGAAAGGGAATACAAACATCTAAACAACAAGACAGGAAGTGCCTAATGACTAAGTAGGAATGGCTGGAGGACAAATCTAAGGCTATAGAAGCATGAATCACTTGAGTCATTCCATGTCAAATCAACACAGAAAAGTACAATTTTCAACCTGACACTCTTTGATTCGTATAAAATTTGGTGTGTTCACTGCACATTACAAGAGAATAAAATATCCAAATTACAGTATTTTAACACAAGTAAGACAAGAGTAATGCCCACTCAAGTTCTAAAAACATGCGGAAAATTTGACGAGCACTGCTGACAAATATGGCTGTAACTTCTGTTCTAATAAAGAAAGAGCAGTGAACCAGGTAATTTTGGAAAGGCCGTGAAACAAGCTTTGCACGGATATCCAATTTTGTCACATTTGAAGAATGTACACAATTAAGGTCAGTGACCTTGACTATCTCAACATATGTCACCTCTGAAATCGACGAAAAAAATATATTTGCTTCTCCATGGTACACTATACACCATAGTAAAAAAAATCATATATCTAAAAACAAAGATGATGTGACTTACCAAACGAAAGTGCTGGCACGTCGATAGACACACAAACAAACACAAACATACACACAAAATTCTAGCTTTCACAACCAACGGTTGCTTCATCAGGAAAGAGGGAAGGAGAGGGAAAGACGAAAGGATGTGGGTTTTAAGGGAGAGGGTAAGGAGTCATTCCAATCCCGGGGGCGGAATGACTTACCTTAGGGGGAAAAAAGGACTGGTATACACTCACGTGCGCGCGCACACACTCACGCACACACACACACACACACACACACACACACACACATATACACACACAAGCAGACATATTCAAAGGCAAAGAGTTTGGGCAGAGATGTCAGTCGAGGCGGAAGTGCAGATCAAAGATGTTGTTGAATGACAGGTGAGGTATGAGTGGCGGCAACTTGAAATTAGCGGAGATTGAGGCCTGGTGGATAACAGGAAGAGAGGGTATATTGAAGAGCAAGTTCCCATCTCCGGAGTTCGGATAGGTTGGTGTTAGTGGGAAGTATCCAGATAACACGGACGGTGTAACACTGTGCCAAGATGTGCTGGCCGTGCACCAAGGCATGTTTAGCCACAGGGTGATCCTCATTACCAACAAACACTGTCTGCCTGTGTCCATTCAACCAGGCCTCAATCTCCGCTAATTTCAAGTTGCCGTCACTTATACCTCACCTGTCATTCAACAACATCTTTGCCTCTGCACTTCCGCCTCGACTGACATCTCTGCCCAAACTCTTTGCCTTTGAATATGTCTGCTTGTGTCTGTATATGTGTGGATGGATATGTGTGTGTGTGTGTGTGTGTGTGTGTGTGTGTGTGTGTGTGTGTGTGTGTGTGTGCGCGCGCGCGCGCGAGTGTATACCCGTCCTTTTTTCCCCCTAAGGTAAGTCTTTCCGCTCCCGGGATTGGAATGACTCCTTACCCTCTCCCTTAAAACCCACATCCTTTCGTCTTTCCCTCTCCTTCCCTCTTTCCTGATGAAGCAACCGTTGGTTGCGAAAGCTAGAATTTTGTGTGTATGTTTGTGTTTGTGTGTCTATCGACGTGCCAGCGCTTTCGTTTGGTAAGTCACATCATCTTTGTTTTTAGATATATTTTTCCCACGTGGAATGTTTCCCTCTATTATATTCATAGTACAAAATCAAGTTGGGATGACATTGTGATTAAGAGATATATTTTATTACGTACAGAAATGTGCTGCATTAATGCAAAATAAACTGTATTCATATCCCAATAGTATCTTGCAAAGCACTGAAAAACATGTTTATTGTTAAAAAGGTGGTGCCATAACAATGCACAGAAAGGTAACGATGTAGGCAGGCCAATATCAAGCTATAAAATACTGGATGGCAGTGTGGCTGTTACATGTACACAGATAGTTGCTGCAAAAGGTGGTGTGTGTTAAAATTATACAAATCTACATTGAAGACTGAGTTTGAGGAGATCATGTACTTCTGTAATCCAGTCAGGGAAGATGGACACAACAGATACAAGAAAAAACTACATAAAGTGCAAATGTGGATGGTTGATATGATCGGTGGCATAATGAGAGACTACAGAATATGTGATAAATGCAGAAAAAAATTAACTCACGGGCAAATGCCTGTGACTGACTTAACTACATTGAAACAAGTGGAAACCACAAACCTGCATAGCTTCTCAGACTAGTCAGACACAAAAATTGCTTTAGATGCATTAAATGGTAGTTTGGTATGTCTTGCCGAGTACCCAGTGAAACAGAAGACTGGGAGTGAAAATGAACGTGCAAAAATATTTCAACAAGTGTCTGAAGTATTACGAAGTAAATACGTAACTGTTGTGGAAGAAAATGCAAATACAATACAAATGTTGAATCTGAAATGATAATGCAATTGAAAGGGAAATTCAGTACCAACAACACAAGCAATGAGAAGATCCAAATTCTTACACTTCTTCCAAAATGTTGGAGCATTTGAAGAATTCAAAATGAATTCAGAGCCTCTAACTATTTAGCAAGAGAAGCAAAACAGTTAGTCAAAGAACGTGTTATCTTAGCAACTCCCAATCCAAGACCTAAATGTGCCTTAGATGAACAAATTGTAAATGGTGCCATAGAAATCTACAGAGATGATGTAAGCCACTGTTTTTCTGGGAAGAAATATTTTGTTTCTGTCATGGAAAATAGTTCCAGAATTCATAAACAAGAATGACTAGTGCTGAGAAACTTTTATCAACAGTATCAGAAATTCAGTACCAACAACACAAGTTGGAAGGGTCCAGATTAAAACAGATTATGCATGATGCAGACTATCAACTTAGCACCTGCAAACAGTGTCTTGCTGGGATCGTTTGTCATCCTGCACACTCAAAATGCTATACATCCACATGTGAAACCTGCCCAGGTATATATTCTATCATGACAGACCTGTAAGAATTGTTTGATGAAAATGGAAATGATAAAACATCTAAACTGTGGACATGTACAGACAAAACAACTCTCCGGCTGTATGTATCATGTGGAAAACTTCTTGGAAAACCTCGCAGACAATTAAAAAAGCTTCTGCTGCATTCCTCCGTAGCCACCAACAGTCTGAATTTCTACAACAGATGAAAGAGACACCTGGTGACAATGAATACATTTAATATGTGACTTTTCATAACATTATCCATTTGTCCTTCAAGATGAGGTGCAGGGGTTTCATTGGAACAATGCACAGGCATTCACTTGTTGTTCATTATAGACACCAATGAAACCATGCAATCACATTTTTTTAAATATCAGAATGCCTTAAATACGACACAGTGAATGGTCATATTTTTCAGCGTCACTTTGTTAGCTTCAGGAGACACTATTTCCATGGAACACCCAAATATGTGTAGTACTTCTCGGATGGTACTGCAGCCCAGTATAAGAACTGCAAGAAATTTGCCAACACTATTTTTCATTGGTCTGATTTCAGTGTGTCTGCAGAGTGATATTTCTTTGCCACATCACACGGCAAAGGACCATGTGATGGTATTGCTAATAATCAAGAAACTTGCTGACCATGCAAGTCTGTAATGCATCTACAGCTTATAACATTACAATAACGTCGATGGTCAGTGGCAGACGTCATAGAAGTTCTTTGAAATAATGCAAAGATACTATTTCCACATGTTGGTTATTTTTGCAGGAAATCAGTATGCTTACATAGTGTATGCAAGCACCACATACCTTACAAGGATTTTCCACAGTATTAAAATACAATAGTTATATTTGTTCAAGAGCAGTGACATTTAGCCATAGAAAATAGTTTTACAATGCCAGAATGTGGAAAAGTTGTAGAAATCTCTGTTATTTTGGACGGACAACTTTGTGTGTCTGAACGTGGTGGAAGCAGTGCAAGTGGTGAGGGGCCCCATGTTGCTTGGGGTCTTTACCATTGGGGCAGTGCTGGAGTGTGGACGTGACCACTTAACAAGAAAACAGTGATTTTTATTAGCCCAACCACCTGCATTAAGGGAACAAATATCACATAATGCTAGTATTGGCAAGATGCTAAGCAAAATCGTCCCTAGATAGAGCCAATAGGTTAACAGAAAACAACGATGCGATTTTTCATAGTGAGTAGGGCTGTTTAGTGTTACAAAATGGGGGCTCGTCCAGGATGTCTGAATTATACCAGACTGCATGAAGGCAGCGTTGGTTGTGACAAGAAGCAGTGAAGAAGGATTAAACAACGATTTGGTGCTTCAACGGGGGTTTGGCGGCAAATAAAGGAGTGGAAACCATGCAGGCGGCAGAGACAAGCAGCAGGAACCATGGGTACAGCAGCAGTGCAGTACAACACAAGACAATGGCAGATACGTTGCGGCAGCAAATTCTGGCACTACGAAGTGCAATAGCGGAGATGAAAACTTCAAAAGTAAAGTAAATCTGCATGTGTGTACTATGTGTAACATTTATAGTCATGTAGTGCAAACATTTGTGTGTGTTTTCTTTGCTTGTCATAATGGGGGAACCAACAACTGTGAATAATGCTGCAAGTGATGTGGAATCAACAGATGAAAATATTTTTGTTCCAATAAACATTACTGATGTAAATACATTCAAAGAAATTTTGATCCCTCTTGCTCAATTGTAGAAAAGTGTAAATGATGTTCAAAATAGGGTGCAAGCATAAGAAGTGCAATTAAAAACCCAAGGAAGCTAAATGAACAAACAGTCAAAAGGAGTTATGAGTAGTATGAATGAAATAAAAAGCAGTATACAGTCTGTGGAGGAGAGATTTAATCAGGGGCTGTCAGAAATGGAAGGCAAGCTTAGATTAGAAATAGAAATGAACAGGAATGTGTCAGATTAAATGCAGAGGTAAGGGACAAAATTGTTAAGTTGGATGAAAATTGCACAGCTGAAAATTCCAAATTGGAAGGACGGCTGAAAGATGAATTGGAAAGGAATTATATTGGTATAATAGAAAAGGTTAGAGAAGTAAATAGTAAAGTGAGCAAATAAAGCTTGATGTCAGTACTGTGGTATTAAAGAAAATCGAAAAGAGAGTCAAAGGCAGCTAAGATGGAACATGGAAATGTTAGCAATATTGTAAATATGCTGCCCATACATAATGTTCAGAATATTTTCCATGTCATCCAGCCAATTTTGTTGCATATTGTAGAGATCGATTTGTGGATGGAATGATTGATTTGCAAAAGATGAAGTTTATGAGAGGGTTATTAGAAGGGGAAGCTTTGTCACGTGCAAACCAAATTCGGAACAATTTTATGACTTCTGAAGACTTTGAGAAGGGATTTTTAAATAAATAGTGGGGAGAGGTAAAACAATCCAGAATCCATTTTTTTTATGGGGCTGTATATAGCCCAGGGGAAGGGAAATATGAGAGATTTTTGTAAGACGGAAAGAAAAATTAGCATTGATCATCATTTCCACTTTAAAGAGGAGACTACCTGATGATGAACAACAGTATCTCATAAATGCTCCAGGAGATGAGGTACACTTATTCCTTGATTATGTTGGGAATATGGATACTGCTTTACCAGTCAGAAACAGAAATAATTTCCATAATGACAGAAATCACGATGGAAGGGACAAGAGGAATTACAAGGATGACTACAGAAACTCCCACAAAGATTCCAGGAATGATGGTAGGAGAAACTCAGGATCAAATGATAGAAGGGATAACAATAGGCCACAATATGATCACGTTGAAGGGGACAGCTCGGGGGGTCAGCCGTATCTCACAACTGGGGAAATGAGTAGATATCCCACCTGAGGCCCAAGTTAGGATAAAGACTGACAATGCTTGTGTTATATCCTAGCCAGTAATGCCACCCGAGCCCGCTGCCAAAAGGTTGGCAGCATCAAAGTCCGGACGCCGTCCGCATAAGCAGCGCCAGCGAGACAGGAAATCGCCGCAAGTCTGCGCGCGCCACCGCTGGCTTCTGGTTTCTTAAGCGCTGGAGTCGCGAGCGCTAGGACAGTTCTGTATTCACCGCTCAGTTGTATACTCGCCACCGAATTGTGTACTTGCTAGTCAGTTGTGTGTTCATCGCAGCAGAGTTGTTGTTTGTCGTCAGCCGACGCTGACCTAGCCGCTCCGACTCGAACTAGACAGATTTCTGTAGACACGGAGTCCACTACTGTGTTTCTGTATCTTCGTTAATAAAGATAAGTACCGACTTTTATTTAATCAGAGTGTTTGGGTTTTCATCTTTCTGTTCACTGTTCCAGCGGACCGGTCGGCCCGCTATTAAAAGTGTGGCGGTGACTTCGTAAGCCGTTTCTACAGCGAATTGCTTGTCGCTACGAACGCCGCCACAAAAGCTTGGAAAAAGACAAAGAGAGAAAGGCAGTTTAATTCATTTCATATGGAGAGGATTTTGGACGAAGGTGAATTTTGGGGAAAAATTTTTGAACGTGCTGGATAGAAATGGAAGGGGGAGAGAGAGAATTCAAAGAAAAGAGTGTCAATGAAAATATAAGCTTTTTTTTTCAATGGGCTGAATCAAGTGATGGAATGAATGGTGAAGATCCAAATATTTATAACGATGGAAATACTAGTCCGACAATTTTGAGATATCATAGTTCTGTTTGTTCTGATACTGTAGCTGACAATAGAAAAGTTGAGAGTGTGTGTATTAATACTACTGAGCAGCACAGTTGTGTTTCTATGCATGCAGAAGTTGGAAGGGTGGATCCTTTAAGTACTAATATTCCCCATGCTGGTTCTATATGTGATATTTCAAATGTTGTTGATGGTGATGTGAATTTTGAATCTTGTGTCAAGAAAGATGCTGCTGATGTATGTGCTTTTGCCGATGTTGATGCTAGTGTAGAGGACGCAGTAAATTGGCAGTGGAAGCAGATTCACCTAATAATATTAATGGTATAAGCAGTATTACTAGAGATCTTTATGAAGCAATTAACGGGAGCAATGCCTCAGATACCTATTATAGTAACCAGTAGTGCTGCAGAGGCACATCCTGTATGCAATGTAGATGTTATTGGTGTAAATAGTTCTTCATGCACAGAAGACAAACTTTATGGCAGACAGGGGGCACTAGCATGTATCTAATGCAGATGCAAATGTAGAGGTAGCAATAAGTAAGTACATGAGTGAAAATTGTAAACAAATTGGAATTTCATCTTTTTGGGTACCAAAGTCAGGGCTAGATGAAATTAGTGAAGAATTTATAAACGTAGTCAGTAGTTTAGAGCAACAAGAAAAGACCAGGTCACCAGAAATACTAAAGCACGGTGGATAAAAAAAAAAATTCATCACATGGAAAATGAAAAATATGAAATTACTGGCAGCTACTGAGGAACTTCTTGATGAAACTGGTGTGATAGACAGCTATGTTTTGCACTGTGTTGTCAATTCAGCTGGGGGATACAAATATTACAGATGTAAATGTGGAAGTAGACTGTGTTAAATTAAAATGTAATATTAGTTCTGGGAGCAGCAATAAGGCAATAAATCACATAGAGGGAGGATTCAACATTACAACAATGGAAGCTGCTATAGATGAATTTCAAAGCATTGAGAATAATCTGCTTGATGAAGAACCTTTTAAAAGTAATAAGGTAGTAAAATTACAACCAGAAATTAAAGTGAGTGTTGGAGCGTTTGAGACTGAAGCACTTCTTGTTTCAAACAGTGAGATTAGTGGGATCTCTGAAATGTTTTATGAACATCTGAAATCCATTATACAAGTTATGGAATTGCCAGTCATTGGAATGTGGATTACAGGTGCGACTAGCAGGTTAAGCAAACCTGGTAGGACCCAGGTAATGCTGTGATTTAAGATAGGTGACATTGAATTTAGTTACAACTGTATGGTTATTCCAGAACTCTGTATGAATTTTATTATTGGGATGGATTGGATGACCGATTTAGGAGCTGTTCTAGACTGTAAAAGAAATCCGTTAAAGATAGATGAAAGTGGGGCTAATTTAGTAACAGACTAAAACAAGTCATTAACAGGGAAAATAATGATAGAATCACTTGTAGTGGACCAAAGGGCAAAAGAAAACAGCGAACAGCAGCAGGGGGGAGGGGAAGCCACAGAGAGCTGAAGAAGACAATGTCAGAGATTAAACACAACATTGATAATATTGAAGGGATAAGTTAAGGACACAGGAAGGACCTGCATGATCTGCTGTGTAAATAACCATTCATGCAGAGACCAAACCACATAGCTGCTGCACTAAGGAACGCAGTTGAAATTGCCCTGGAAAGAATGCTGCAGATAGGGATAATAGAGAGCAGCAATAGTTAATACAGTAACCCACTAGTTGTCGTCAAGAAGAGCGATAAACCAGTGAGGCTTGTGTTGGATGCTAGAAAGCTGAATCCCATAATCTGTAGGGAAACAGGCCATCCAGAAAATATGGATGATCTGCTCTATCAGTTCTATCATGCCAAAATGATGTCACATGTGGATCTGACATTGTTTCTGGCACATTCCCTTAGCCAATAAGAGTAGGCAGTATACTGCTGTCTTATATGGTGGTTCCTTTTGGTCTCAACGCTTCTGTGACTACTTTTATAAGGGATTAGATCATGTTTTACATAGAGAGCTTTTGAGCAAACTGACATTCTACGTAAATGACACATAGATGGCATCTGTAAACTGGGGAAGTCACTGCCATCTATTGAGGGAAGTGTTAGCTGCCCTTAAAAGGGGAGACATGAAGCTAAAACTAAGCAAGTGTGAGTTTGCCAGGAAGGAAATAGAATTCTTGGGACATGTTATCATGCCCACAGGAAAGATACCAAAGAAAGACAGGATAGAGGCTTTAGCTAAGTGTCCAATTCCTTATAACAAGCTGCAATTCAAATCCTTTTAGGAATGTGTAATTTCTATTGAAAGTTTATCAGGAACCAGAGTCCAAACTCACCAAACCTAACCAAGTTACTAAAGAAACATGCAACTTGGATGTGGACACAAGATTGCACCAAAGATTTTCAGGAAATAAAGGATAGTTTAAATAGCATTGTAGTACTATACCACCTGGATCCAACCCTGCCTTAGTGTTTGCGCACTGACAGTAGTGATTATGCTTTGTGAGTGGCACTGTCGCGGAAAAAAGTGGTAGGTGTACACGAAGAACTGAGGAGTATAGCTTTTGCATTTAGAACTCTTTCCAAACATGAGCGGAGTTACGGGATCACTGGAAATGAGCTGTTAGCAGTTGTGTGGGCATTCACCAAGTTAAGAAACTATCTACTGGGTCATGAAGTGATTGTTTTCACTGATCATAGAGCATTGAGCTATTTATGTGAATGTAAATTGTTGAACAGCAGATTAATGAGGTGGGCTATGTTCCTGCAGCAATTTAATTAAAGCACCCAGTACATAAAGGGAACTGAAAATGTTGGGGCAGATGCTTTCTCAAGATTACCAGTGGGAACCAAGGATATGCTAAGATAGGAAGACGATGGAAATAAAGAATTTGAAATGCTATACATAAAGGGTTTGCCGAGCGAGAAAAATATCAGAGGCGTATGTAGGGACATGAGAAGATCACAGGATCAGGATCCCAAACTACAACAGATAAAGAGGCACCTGGGAACTAGAGAGGAGAAAAATTTGAATAAATATTACAAAATACATAAGGGAATTTTGTTCAGAAGGGCAAACAAAAACAGTGATGAATGGATGTTATGTTTTCCAGAGGACTATGTCAATGACTTAATTCAACAAGTGCACCTGTGCTTTGGACACTATGGACCTCAAAAACGCACTGAAATAATGAAGCAAAATGTTGGGCTGGAAGATGGAAATACATTTTTGTAATAGCAGATGTATTTTGTAAATATATCAAGTTGTCTGCAATCAAATGGGCAACCACTAAGACTCCTATTTCCAAGTTCACACAAGAGTATTTTCCTTTGATTAGTGTACCTAAAGCTATTTGAAGTGACAATGAATCCCAATTCACTAGTAATGATCAGATTAAGTTTACAGACACTGCAAAGATAAAGCATACAAGAATCTCGGTACATCATCCCTTGAGCAATCTGGCAGAACGATATATGAGAGAACTGGGACAGCTCTGCAGGACGTACTGTAACAATAAACAAAGCTCTTGGGTGCAATATCTGAAAGATTTTGAAACTGTAATGAACTGTGTGAAGCACAGCTCAATGGGGTTTTCAACATGGGAGGTGGAGTTCAACACAAAGCCACAAAATCTGACCTCATACCATGTTGATTCCCTGTATAATGAGTTGAGAAGAGTTGGAAACTTTTGTAAGGGAGAACATGGAGAGAAGAGCAATGCAAAGAGATGACAGAAAGCTGAATGTGACAGAGATAAGAGTTGGGGATCTGGTGTTGGTGAGGACAAAAGAGAAGTCAAGTGAGCACAAAAAGGAGACAAAGAAATTTTTTGAATTATATCATGGGCCTTTTGAGGTGATTGCAACTCCACATCCAAATGCATGCTGTTTGGTTTGCCCACAGACAAACAAAATACTTGTGCTGAGGAAATACCTAAATGAGATAAGGAAGGAGGAACATGATGGAATATGTTGAAGTGAGTGACACTAGAGAGAGTGGTGTGTGTGTGTGTGTGTGTGTGTGTGTGTGTGTGTGTGTGTGTGTGTGAGAGAGAGAGAGAGAGAGAGAGAGAGAGAGAGAGAGAGAGAGCACATTTTAAATAGTTTTTTTAAATGTGTTTTTAATAGTTAGTTTCAAGTGTACCTAAGTATTAGTTGATCAGTGACTTTGTAATAACACTTTGTGTGATTTTATCAAATGCACATTTAAAGATATTTGTTAAGGCTTAGATTTTAAGTTATATATGGTTGTTATACACAAGCAGGAGGGTAAAACGAGCCATTTAATTTATGGGGGAAATAGTTGGGGAGATTAATTTTCTTATCAGATATTGTATTGGACTTTGTTTCATTGATGCTGAGAGGATGCTATGATATCATAGCTGGGAATTATTTTGCATTTTTCATGTTACTTTGAGAATTGAATCCCAAACTGAAGGTCTGATTTGTGCATTTCTTAAGCTTTGTTTTGTTTTCTTTGATGAGTTATCACAGTAACGTTTCAGTGAATGTGAGTGTCATTAGAATCTATTAGCTTGTTTCACATGAAAATGAAATGTCGTGTGACGAGTGCCTCCCGTCGGGTAGACTGTTCGCCTGGTGCAAGTCTTTCGATTTGACGCCACTTCGGCGACTTGCGCGTTGATGGGAATGAAATGATGATGATGATGATGATGATGATTAGGACAACACAACACCCAGTCCCTGAGCGGAGAAAATCTCCGACCCAGCCGGGAATCGAACCCGGGCCCTTTGGATTGACAGTCTGTCGCGCTGACCACTCAGCTACTGGGGGCGGGTCTAAGTAGGTATATGAAGGAGGATGGATGGGCCACAGACTGAAACGCATACTGTGCTCATTCTTTTGTTATGCAGCACATTTTGCTCATGGGTGCAGTGGGTGACACTGACTGTTAATGAAATGGACTCAGGATTGGACATATGGACTCAGCTGTTGCAAGAAACAAGACTGATGAAACCTAATGTTTAAGTGAGTGTTTAAAGTTTGTGCTGTGGATAACAAAAGCGAAAGCAGAGTACACAAAAGAGTGCAAAATGTGCTTCAGTGGTGTAAAGTTCACACATATGTATATGTTTTACAGGAAAAGGAAAGAGCTCATTTGCAAAATTGACATGTCACATGTTGTTGTTGGAGATATTCTGTGTGGCATAAGAGTAAATTAATTTTAAGGCATTTTATTGCATATTTGTAAATCTTGAGCATTTCAAATACAAATTTGGATGTTTGTATTTAACATGGAATGGAAAGTAATTTTAAGCATTTTTCACATTTCTGGCATACAGGTAATATTACCTGTATATTTTGTAAATATACGTTTCCATTGTCACTTTTAGTCTTATGTATTGTTTACTATCTATTTATTTATTTAACACTGGAATGCCCACTGAGAACATGTGTTTTCATTCAGTGGGATTGTTTACGTACTGTTTCGAACCATAAGTAAATAGCCATTTTAAATTGCATCTCCCTCAGACCAACCATTAAGAGATTTTGTCCTTCAGTTGTGATTTGGCCAAAATCTCTTGGGGAGGGGGAATTATAACATTACATTAACACCGATGGTCAGTGGCAGACATATTTCCACATGTTGGTTATTTCTGCAGGAAATCAGTATGCTTACATAGTGTATCCGTGTGCCATACGTCTTACAAGAATTTTCCACAGAATCAAAATACAATAGTTATATTTGTTCAAGAACAGTGACATTTAGCCATAGAAAATAGTTTTAGAATGGCAGAATGTGGAAAAGTTGTAGAAATCTCTGTTATTTTGGATGGACAACTTTGTGTATCTGAACGTGATGGATGCAGTGCAAGTGGTAAGGGGCCCCATGTTGTTTGGGGTCTTTAATGTTGGGGCAGCACTGGAGTGTGGATGTGACCACTTAAAAGGAAAACAGCAATTTTTATTAGCACAACCACCTGCATTAACCCTAGCATTACCAACGTATTTTTTGTTACATGTAATACCAACGGGGGGGCCTCAAAGGCCCATAAAGAATACCACAATTTATTTTATCATAAATCAAGTTTATTTACTTCTGATACCTCTAATAACAATTCAAAATGCTTAGACATTTTTTTTGTATACTGGATAATAAAAGATGTTATTATAATAGGAATAAAATGAACAAATCACGAGATTCAGTTTATATATTTTTTGGAATAATTTTTCAAAATAGTGTTTTCTTATAAAAACGACTTTTTTAATTCGATACACTACATGAAGCAAACAAAATTTACTGTCTCATTCTGCAACGCATTTTTCACACAACACTGTCTTCCTGTAGTGTTTCCCACAGACGTGTTTGTGGCACTGAGAGCAGGTAACAGTTGACTTTCCCAGCTTGTTGTACTTGATCTTTTTAGATGCAGCTTCTTGGCAGCATAGGTGGCACCGTCCACGTGTTCCTGGTTCTGCTGTTGAGGATGATGGTTCTACAGAGCAGCTGAGCTTCCGTTGTGTGATGCTTTCCATTGCCATTATTACTGGCTTCTGAAGTCCATACAAATTTTGTGCCCGTTTATCTACTTGAGATCTTATTAGTTCGAGACCTAAGTTAGTGATAAAAACTCTTCTGCGGTTTAGCAAATTCTTTTTCCAATTCGGAAAGTTGAGGAGGAAGAGTGAATATGCATTTATTGCTGCTATGTCAATGAGTATGGAGAAGAGGGACAAAGGCCATCTTCTTGTTCCTCTCTTTGAGTGATAAGTTGAAAGCATCAACAGCAGTCGTTTTGGCTTCTCGCGGACTAGCGTTGATGCAAGAGTAACTGGTGGCCTCTGTGTCTGAGGGTCAGTATAAGCAAAGATGGAAGAGTGTAAACTGCGGCCAGTTGTAGTCTTCAGCTCTTCAGGTATGTGTCGTCTGTTAGACTGTAGGGTGCCAACAAGTGTGAGGTGAAAATCATTCCATAGAGTCTCAGCAAGCTCCACTGAAGTATAGTACCGATCTGTGGTAACATTACGGCCTCATTTTTCAATAGGTTTTATTAGTCTCTTTACAATTTCCATCGGTCCATTTGAATGCTGTGTATTTCCTGACTTGCCTGTATAGATGTCCATGCTGATCACATATCTAGTCTCAGAATCAGAGAGCATTCGAATTAGAATGCCGTATTTTCCAGGTTTTTCTTTTAGAAACACCTTGAATGGACAGCGACCACGGAACAAAGACAACATCTCATCCACTGTTGTATGTAGACCAGGAATGAAATACAATGGAAGTGAAGAATTGAAGCTTTCAAAAATTTCCCTCATTGGAGCAAACTTGTCAGTCTGGCGACGAATTTCTCTTGTGTTCTTATCATCAAACCTCAATATTTTAGTCAATTCGAAAAATCGGGTCCGACTCATTGATCCATAGTACACTTGTCGGCCCTGAAGCAAAGACCATAAATCTTGGACAGGCATCTTATTGTCATGATTTGAACCCATGATTAGCAAGAGTCCTATATAACAAAATAACTCATCTTCATCTGTGTGCTGAATACCTAGTCGAGAAGCCTCTTCATTTGAGTGTAGTTTTATTAGATTCATAATTTGAGGTGTAAAAAAGAGCTCTATAGCCTCTTTCGGAGACGCAATTCTTCCTTGCTGTCCTAGCCCCATTCTTTCTCGCACTATATTTTGTACAGAACGCCGATATTGTCGAGATGGCTTCGTAATATACTCTCGTCCACTTTTTGCAATGAATTTATCACATTCCGTATCATTATCATCTGGTGGATTGGCTTCAACCTCATCTTCATTCTCAGACGATGAATCAGTTCTAATTTCTTCCACATCATCATCCACTTCACTTTCCTCTAAATCTGATTCGTTCAAAACTTCTTCTAGCACTCTTTCAATGGAACTATCACGTAAACGATGTCTACTCATGTTGCTGGTTCAACAGCAGCAGAAACACTGAAAATAACAATGGTCCGCTTCATAATAATATGTCTGAAGGCAACAATGCCAAAATTCGTTTCATGGTAAGAATTTGAAACGAGAGACTCAACCTCGTAAATCTTTCCTTGCTATTACCAACGGGTGGGCTTCTAAGGCCCACAGAGAATTAAACCAAGTAAATGAATTTTAATTACATTTTTATTCCGAAATTCTGTAATGACTCAATAGTACATTCAATAACGAACAATTACCTTTGCTTTCAAGTTCATATATCAAAGGGTGTGGATACAACATAGAAAAACTGAGTCAGTGGGCCTACGAGGCCCCCCCGTTGGTAATGCTAGGGTTAAGGGAACAAATATCATGTAATGCTAATACTGTAAAGATGCTAAGCGAAATCACCCCTAGAGAGAACCAATAAGTTCACAGAAAACAATGACAAGATTTTTCGTAATGAGCAGGGCCGTTTAGCATTACAAGCTCTCAGGTAATGACACCCAGACAGTTGTTTGAATGGTACTCTAAGAACATTGCAGTGTGTCACTTTCATTATTCAACAGTGAGTATGAAGCTGAAAAATATCTCCTTTGAGAGATTCACACAATTGCAGGTACCCACAAGTTACACTGTGTTATTCCCACTGGCCATTACAATATGTAAATGAAAGTTTTCACCAATTCACCAGACATCAGAAATGAATCTCTAACTAGGATCCAATGAGACTCATACCTTAGTGATATCACAGGGTTTGTTGCATGCATGTACGAAGATGTGTTTTCAATGTTAATGAAGATATGAATGATGTTTCAATTAGCTTCCTACATCCTCATGGGACTTACCTCCATGCATATACCCTGCAAAACCTGACATCTTAACTGTGGACAAGAAGGACATTCTTGTGAAGACTGATGTGAATAGCAACAGGATGAACATATTTCCTTTCATGAAAAGCTGCACAAACAGTGTTATATATCACTTCCTAGTATTGAGGCATAGTAAATGAAAATCAAAGAGGGTCTAGGTTGGCACCTGCGTTGATTTGACATGGAACGAGTCACTTGGGGGAAGATAGGTACCACCTACATGAAAATTAGAGAGATCTTTGGAGAAAAGAGAAGCAGCTGTAGGAATATTACGAGTGCAGATGGGAAATCAGTGCTAAGCAAAGAACTGAAAGCTGAAAGGCAAATGTAGAGTGGCTACGCAAGGAAAATGAACTTTAAAGCAATCACACTGGGAGTGGGTATGTTTGAGTTCAAGAGATCCATCTCGTCCTACAAGCAGTTAGGGAAATACAGGCCCACTCAGACATAGCCCCACTTTCCTGAGGAAGCCTTATACAACTGAGATGCAGCATGTTCTTCTGAGGTTGCCTGCTGATGACGGTTCTCCCTTAACAGCATTAACGTTTCATCAGCATGCAGCACACATTGAGATTAAGGGGTTTCTTATAGAGGTTTTGACCACCCTCGCACTCCAGGTAGCTAAGCCAAGATCCCTGGTCCCTGTGCCACACATGCTGGGCTCCCGGAGGTGCTCACCATTTAGCACAACATGGGGGCCATGTATGACTTATCAGATGCCACAGACGCACGACCTACCCTCCTGCTTTGAGAAGAATTTGACAGAGTTGAAAAAGCTAAGTTGAAGCACAGCCACTAAATATATGACATTAAATCAGAACTACTGATATCCTTGGGAGAGCCATCAATGACAAAACAATTCCACCTTGTGTGCAAGAAGTATGAGACTGGCAGACTGCCCTCAGATATAAAAAAGAATGGTATTATTCCAATTCCAAAGTAATCAGGTGCTGAGAGTTGTGAATATTACTAAAGTGTCAGTTTAGTAAGTCCAAGTTGCAAAGTACTAACAAGAATTATTTACAGAAGAATGTAAAAACTTATAGAAGCTGACTTCAGGGAAGATCAGTATGGAGTCCAGAGAAATATAGGAAAATGAGAGGTGTTAGTGACCCCTATGACTTCTCTTAGAAAATAGTTGTGGTAAGAAAAGGCAAATCTACATTTACAGCAAAGGAAGCAGTGGTTGAGATTTAACCTGCCCTCAATGTTATTCAATCTGTACATTGAACAAGCAATAAAGGAAACCTCGATCTGTACACTGAACAAGCAATAAAGGAAACCAAAGAAAAATTTGGAGACGGAATTAAAGTTCAGGGAGAATAAATAAAAATTTTATGGTTTACAATGATTTTGTAATTCTATCAGTGACAGCAGAGACTTATAATAGCAGTTGAACAGAATGGACAGTGTTTTGAAAGGAGGATGGGGTTGTATGTAATTAAAATGTGAGATTGAACGTGGTATCAGAGCTCATCCCCCCTCTTCCCCGTAATTTACAGGAATGAGGTGAGTTGTGTGTTCGGATGTGGTGTCAATTCTCTCCAGCGACCTACCAAGGCCTCATTGCTTCCATGCCAGTGTGTCGTGACTTATCTGTGTCAAAGTTGGATATACCAACTATTAGATTCATGGTCATAATGTTCTGGCTGATCAGGGTATGTCTACATACATAGTGATTGCATGGAGTCCAACACTAAAAACACACATTAATGTGCACTAATGAGTGACACACAAATTCAAATTCATAAATATTATGATAGTAAAGGAATATAAACAAGAATATACTGATCTGTGCGCCTACTGCACAGAATTACTCCATTACCTCATCATATTCATCATCCGAGTCCGAACGGCGTACATATTCCACAACGCCACGGTCATTGTAACCTCCCCCATAACCAGTACGTTCTTCAACCTCACCATACTTTGGAGCATTGCACATGTTACACGACTGTCGGCGGGCCCAGTTGACATTCCCACACCTAACAACCATAATAAAATAATCAGAATCAGAGGAAGAAAAAACAGAAAATATGAACAATTACAGCAATCTACATGTTCAAGGTCATCATTAAACAGTAATCCACCACCAGTGTAGCCAAAGCTAACAAACTTGAAATATAGCTTCATGACAATTTCAATTTGTTTCCTCTAAGGAAATTTTGAATTCTTACCTATTTTCACATGGCTAAGCCTAAAACAATGACAGAATTTAAACCATCTATTAATAAGGACATTCCATGACAAGTGGTCTAGGAAGTTCCCACATGACCATAACGGATTTTGATGAAATTTTATATGAACATGCGCACATGTTCCTGATAAATATTGGTAAAGTTTCATAATCACTAATTCAATACTTCTGGAGATAAGAGTCCTTCGCTTGACCATATAGGACAGCTACCAACAGTGCACCCATCAGTTTTGAGCAACTTTGAGACATGATATCTCTGCCAGTATTTTCATGGAAGAAACAAAACTAGGTCATATTGTACATTTTACATTCTCTTAAGCAGAATAATAAAAAAGATTTCCTGGGCAATTTTTTTATGGTTACTTTGAAGCAAAGTTCACAGAAAAATTAAATACTTGGAAAAATGTGAAATTTCACTTTTTATATTTCTGGAAGTAATTGTGGGATCAACCTGAAAAATTGGACAGTAAAATATAAAATTTCGTTCTCCTACTGTTTTCCAATAGTTTACAAATTGCAGGTAAAATTGACAATTTACCAAAAAAATGCTATTTTTGGCCCACTTTTACGAAAAAGAGACTTCTATAAACTCTTTTAAATGATTTTCATTCGAAACATCATGTGCTAAACCACCTAAAAAAACTGTATTTGGTTTTGCAATGGGACTGAATAAAGCCCTAAAAATCAACAAAGTGGGGGTGCATTCAAAGCTGGCCCATATTCTGTTGATACTCAAATCTGATATCTCTTATCTTGTTCTACGATTGTTTAGCAAAGAGGTGCCATTTGTCATGACTCATTGTGACATATTACAGTTTGTTTTTCTGCTACAACTACAAAATCAAACTGGTTATAAACTTCACAATGTAGCGATGCATTACCAAGTCAGTGGAGCTCATGGTAGCAAAATAGCACACATTGTATAAATAGCCTGCAGGTTTTACACCACTGTCACACTGCATAGTAGTCTGCCTGACTTTTTTAGGAATGGATTCATGTTGTAGGGAATTATTGGTATGCCTTCTTATCGTGTAATGTGATTGATGTGTTAGTTTAATTCCAGTTTAAGGTATAGAGTACTTTGTGTTAGTGTAGCCTGTAGTTTTGGTGGAAAGGTGTACTGATGAAAAATTGTATAAACATGTTGCTGTGGCCCATGGTTGCTTAACCACTGCTGTTTCATTTTAAAGTGCGAAAACCAGCATCCCCCAGTGCCATAGGGGCGCACCTGATAGCTGTAAGACAGCAGCCATGGGCGTGTTTCTTTACAGCAAGTTCTCAAGCCTGATAAGAGTTTCTTTACACAGGATCCCAAGCCTGATGATTCATTTCTAATAAGCCTCACAGGCCTAAATTGAAAAAGGTCTCTTTTAGGATAATAAGCATATGTTTATTTCAAACTACTTTATTTTTTACAGGTTGCATTAATTTACTGTAGAATATCATGAGGGAAAACTATACTGTTGGCCATATGATGTTACTGATGGGAATGTTTTGATAAGACAGAACCCAAAAAATTACCTTTTCCAGTTTGATTGCCTCAAATTATTAGAGATTATAAGAGCCACAAAAATGAAAAAAGACTTCTTATTGTTTATCCTCATTCAATTTAATTGTTTATAAAATGAATTCTGTACAGCAGAATGTTGTAGAGATGTCTAAAACTAGAAAAAAGATTCTATATTTGCTATTGTTCTGGCTCAACCTCATTTCCTAGTAATCAGGACTTAATATTATCTTCCAAAGAGAGTACTAAACAACTATAGAACATGACAAAAGATGTCAGATTCAGATCAAGTACCAGCGGAATGTGCGCCCAATTTTCAATGCACCTTCACTTTGTCCAACTTTTTTAGGGCCTTATAAGCTTTCATTGCAAAACCAAATCTAGCTCTGAGGTGGTTTAGAACATGGACTTTCTGATGAAAATGGTTTAAAAGTGTTTGCAGAAGACTTTTTTGTAAAAACTGGATAAAAATACAGATTTTTGGTGTTCTTAGGAAAATCATCAAGTTTTCTCAATCTGCAAACGATTGGAAAGCAGTAAGAGAATGAAATTTTATATTCTACGATCTTTTATTGGCAAGTTATTATGTGCCAATTTTCAGGTTTATCCTGCAATTACTTCCAGAGATATAAAAAGATAAACTTCACATTTTTTTCAAGTGTGTATTTTTTGGCAGATTTTGCATCAAATTATCCATATGAAAATTGATCAGGAAATCTTTTTTAATATGTGGGGTCCTGCCCACTCATCGCTTATAGGGTGCCTATAGAATGCTGCGTTCTTGGAATGCTGTACAACAATTCAAACAAAATCACATTAATAGTTTTTATTACAAATAAGAAGAATGACAATACTTAACTTGTATTTACAATGAGTGGTCGCAAGCGATGGGTGACATGCAAGTTAGTGTCCATTGCTATATACAATGTACATGCAAGCAATTGATATGGATCACGTGTCACTGCTATCTTAACACTCTCTGCTAGGCTGTGCTAATACTGAGCGAATAGTGAGCAGCCAAGGCTGAAAGGAGCACCGCTTATATTCTCCTCTTGTAGAGGCCGCTCCTGTTGTTGTGCGGTCCTAATCAGCGAACCATTAGCCAACGTTGTTTCACCGCCTTCTTTTCTCTTCCGTTCATCTACATTCCAGTGCTTGTGGTTACACCAGAACATAATATTTCGCTTACAAGAGTGCAAAGTGTTGTACAAGATGGCCTAACCCCCCCTCCCCCTTTTCAAGAAAATGCTGCCGGAGATATTATGTCTCAAAGTTGCCAAAAATTTACGAATTCACTGTTGGTAGCTGCGCTATGTGGTCAAACAAATAACTATATCTCCAGAAGTATTGAATTGGTGATTGTGAAACTTTACCAATGTTTACTGGGAACATGTGCGAAAGTTCACACAAAATTTCAGTAAAATCTGTGGTGGTCATGTGGAACCTTTTTCGAAACTACATCACTTGGCATCCTCGGCGGCGGCGGCATCGTCGTCGTCGTCCAGTCTGAAGCCTGCTTTGACGCAGCTCTCCATGCTAGCCTATCCAGTGCAAGCCTTTTTATCTCTGCATAACTACTGCAACCTGCATACATTTGAACCTATTTACCATATAGATCCCTTTGTCTTCAACAATTTTTGCTCCGACACTTCCCTCCATTACCAAACTGACAATGCCTTGATGTCTCAGAATGGGTCCTACCAATTGCTCCCTTCTTTCACTCAAGTTGTGACATAAGTTTCGTTTTCCCCCAATTCAATTTGGTGTCACCTCATTAGTTACTTGACATATCCTTCTAAACTTCAATATTTTTCTGTAGCAACACATTTCAAAAGCTTCTGTTCTCTTCTTGTCTGAAGTACTCACTTCCATAGGAGGCTACACTCTACACAAATAGCATCAGAAAATAATTCTTAATACTTAAATTTATATTAGATGATAAATTGCTCTTTTTCAGAAATGCTTTTCTTACTATAGCCAGTCCACAGTTTATATCCTCTCTATGTTGGCCATCATCAGTTACCTTGTTGTCCAAATAGCCCATCTACTACTTTTACTCTCTCATTTCTTAATCAAACTCCCTCACCATCGGTCATTATTTACACTGTAGTTTTGTTGATGTTCATCTTGTAACTTCTTCTGATCAGCTGCTCTTCCTAGCACTTTGCTGCTTCTGACAGAATTGCACTGTTGCCAGTTAATCTTAAATGTTTATATTTCTTCTCCCTGCACATTAATTCCTTCTCCAAATTTCTCCTTCGCTCCTTCAACATCTTGCTCAATGTACAAACTGAATCACATTGTTGCTGGGATACAACCTTGTCTCATTCCCTCCTCAATCTTTACTTTCCTTTCATGTCCTTTGACTCATAATTGCATTCTGCTTTCTATACAAGTTGCAAATAACCTTCTGTTCCTTGTATTTTATCACTGCTACCTTCTGACTTTCAGAGTGCATTACAGTCAACATTGATTAAAGTTTTCTTTAAATCTACAAATGCTATGAACTTTCTTCTAAGGTACGTCATAGGGTCATTATGGCTTCGTGTGTTCCTACACTTCTGCACGAACCAAATATCTTCCCCAAAGTCTGCTTCTACCAGTTCTTCCATTCCCAGTCTTCTGCAAATAATTTGTCTCAATATTTGGCAAGCATGACTTATTAAACTTATAGTTTGGTAATACACCTGTTCAGAACCAACACGTCTTCTTTGGAATTACTACACTCTTCTTGAAATCTGAGGGTATTTCACCTATCTCATATATCTTGCACAACAGATGGGATAGTTTTTTCATGGCTGGTCCTCCCAAGGCTCTTACTGATTATGAAGAAATGATGTCTAGTCATAATGTCTAGTTCATGGGTATCGTTTTAACTTAGATCTTTCGGCGCTCTGTCAAGATCTTTTCGTAGTATCGTATCTCCCATCTCCACTTACTTCATCTCCCTTTCTAAATATCTTCAAGTTCATTTCCCTCATATAGCCCTTCCATATACACTACTGGCCATTAAAATTGCTACACCACGAAGATGATGTGCTACAGGCGCGAAATTTAACTGACAGGAAGAAGATGCTGTGAAATATAAATGATTAGCTTTTCAGAGCATTCAAACAAGGTTGGCACCGGTGCCGACACCTACAACGTGCTGACATGAGGAAAGTTTCCAACCAATTTCTCATACACAAACAGCAGTTGACCGGTTTTGCCTGGTGAAACGTTGTTGAGATGCCTCGTGTAAGGAGGAGAAATGCATACCATCACGTTTCCGACTTTGATAAAGGTCGGATCGTAGCCTATCACAATTGCAGTTTATCGTATCGCGACATTGCTGCTTGCGTTGGTCAAGATCCAATGACTGTTAGCAGAATATGGAATCGGTGGGTTCAGGAGGGTAATACGGAATGCCGTGCTGGATCCAAATGGCCTCGTATCACTAGCATTTGAGATGACAGGCATCTTATCCGCATGGCTGTAACAGATCGTGCAGCCACGTCTCGAACCCTGAGTCAACAGATGGGGACGTTTGCAAGACAACAACCATCTGCACAAACAGTTCGACGACGTTTGCAGCAGCATGGACTATCTACTCTGAGACCATGGCTGCGGTTACCCTTGACGCTGCACCACAGACAGGAGCACCTGCGATAGTGTACCCAACGACGAACCTGGGTGCATGAGTGGCAAAACGTCATTTTCTCGGATGAATCTAGGTTCTGTTTACAGCATCATGATGGTGGCATCCATGTTTGGCTACATTGCGGTGATCGCACATTGGAAGCGTGTATTTGTCATCGCCATACTGGCATATGACCCGGCGTAATGGTATGGGGTGCCATTGGTAACACGTCTCTGTCACTTTTGTTCGCATTGATGGCACTTTTAACAGTGGATGTTACATTTCAGATGTGTTACGACCCGTGGCTCTACCCTTCATTCGATCCCTGTGACACCCTACATTTCAGCAGGATAATGCACAACCGCATTTGCAGGTCCTGTATGGGCCTTTCTGGATACAGAAAAAGTTCGACTGCTGCCCTGGCCAGCACATTCTCCAGACCTCTCACCAATTGAAAACGTCTGGTCAATGGAGGCCAAGCAACTGGCTCGTCACAACACGCCAGTCACTACTCTTGATGAACTGTGGTATCGTGTTGAAGCTGCAAGGGCAGCTGTAACTGTACACGCCATCCAAGCTCTGTTTGACTCAATGCCCAGGCATATCAAGGCCGTTATTATGGTCAGAGATGGTTGTTCTGGGTACTGATTTCTCAGGATCTATGCACCCAAATTGCGTGAAAATGTAATCACATGTCAGTTCTAGTATAATACATTTGTCCAATGAATACCCGTTTATCATCTGCATTTCTTCTTGGTGTAGCAATTTTAATGGCCAGTAGCGTATATACCCAGAGTAATAAAAGGGCTACACACAGTGATAACCATGTGCTGGCAAAGGATGCCTTACAACATTTTGTGTCATACAGGACCACAAAAATTGTGTGTATTGTCCCTAATTTGACAAGAGTCTCCCAACAATGCTTTTCCTAAAGCACTAGGCGGTAGTATGTGAACGTGTAGCATACAGACCAAATACAATGAATTACATTCTGGTGGATGTAAGTACTGTTCCACTGGAGTTGTTATTCTGTCAATTATCAACCCAAATTTGTGACAGTATCACGTATCTTTATGTACAATGAGTAATTTAACTATGTCACAGATGAACTACAAACCACAGTGTATGGGGTCAGTACCTTTGAACTGTAGATGCCCTTGTAACATATATTCAATTTAACATGTTACATTTTCTCATTAATGTTCCCTTCTTTGATTTTTTTCCTCTCAGAGAGAGCTGGTAGGGCCTACACCACAACAGCTCCCACCAATGATGGGACAACTGCTGTGTCACACACAGAAAAAACAATACATCCCAAATTTCTAAGTGCCTATGCTACATTTTCCACAGTTCATCTGGCATACTCAAGTAGTATCATCAAACTGGTGAAATTTAAAGCTTCATGTCATGATCAGTATATAGTGCTGCACCTAAGGTCAGATGAACTATGCTACAAAACAATATTGCAATGCCTGTGTTGTTAAGAAGTATGATGCACTGTTCCTTCGGACATGCATGCACAGTTGAAGGAACACTGCAATATCACATTTATCCACCAATACCAAGCAGCAACTTTCAATTAAAATCTCTCTCACCTGTATGGGAATTACATTACGTGTACAAGTGCATATTGTGACGCATGGACGGTAAGACATGAATGTTTGGATCTGGTCAAGGGTCATACTTGGATAGCCAAAGTGGATAAGGCCACCACTCACAAAAAGCAGGAAATCCAGGTTCGAGTCCAGATCCGGCACCAATTTTTATTGTCACCATTCCATTATATAGCTGACTGTTGTCCATATACACAACTGCAAATACATTTCATGCATGCTACAACAGTGCCTGGATGTCGGATACACACACAGAGAAAATTCTGTTTTCACTTGCTGGCAAAAAATAATTTGTTCAGTTCATCATAATGATCAACATTGTCTTAACAGCCATTTGGCATCCTGTGCTGAATTAAGCACACCTCTGGCCTCAATGATGCATTACGATCTTTGTATACACACATCCATGTTTCTTCCAGGGAGAACTATAATAATACATTTACACACTGTGTGATCTCTTCACGAGCCCCTGAGCGTGATTCAATAAATACACTGCTGGCCATTAAAATATTTTGTGTATATGATATAGTAGGAAGAAAAAAAAAGATTAAATTTGTATATGATTTGGGGCTATACAGAATGCAAAATTTATCAAAGAGTTGCCACCAATGGTAGCACAGCTGGGCATCAGGTTCAACTGAACTTGGATTACAGGTGTGGGTAAGTCATTCTGTGCTGCCTGAACTATGCCAGAGTTCATCAACCATACTGGCTGGTGACTGGTGGCATAACCGGTCTTTCAACAACCCATGACCAGTGGCTTTCAGTGGGGTAGAGATCTAGAGAACATGCTGACCAAAGCAGCTAACACCCTGTTTATCACAGTAGGTCAAGACAGCAGAGGCAATACATTGTTTTCTGTTATCTCACTAAAGATAACATCACAGAGATCTTGAAGGATTGGCAGTCACTGGCTTTGACATGTCAGAAATGTAACTGCCACTGTTCAAATTAGAAGCTAAGTGAACTGGGGGTGATCGTACTGTATACCAAATTGCAACCCATTTCATCACATGAAGTGATGAAATCAAATGACGATGAATGCATTATGGCATCTTTCATTCTCCCCAGATGCTCCTCACACAGGTATGTGTATTGTGATGCTGTATGCTGAACCTGGATTCATCTGGAAAGATGATATGGTGCAACTCCTGTGTCCAGTGTTGTTTCTACTGGCCACACCACTTTTGCCATACCTCTCCCCTCTGGTGCATGAAGAAAAACCACAACAATGATCACCATGCTGATAGCAGTGATCCCCATATCATCTTACTGACCCTGTGGAAACTTAACTTGTGGTAAACAAGTTTGTTAGCTGACTCTAGGTAATGACATAGCTGTGAGATCCTGCACAGCCAAGTGAACAACATTACTGTCCTCTAGAGTGCTATTGTGTGGGACAGCTGAGATTCTGATGGCACTGAGTATGGCCCTCCTAGACCCATCGACTCTACATTAGCATGACAGTTGCAAGATACTGATCAAGGCAAACAGCAATTTTAAGGAATTATAAATTGAAGTCTCTAAAGGAAATCATCCTGTCACAGCCTTTCTCCTTACTCAAGGAGTAACATGATCTCACACAAATAAATCAAAATTGAAATGTAATTTCTGAATGGCATTACTCCTACCTACTTTCTTGGGTTGCACTGTAATACTAACGATTTGCATATCCAGGTATGTAGTACATTTCATGTCAATTTGACATTTGTTGAATACCACCTTTATTGTGTTGAAATTTTAATGGCCAGTGGGATAGAGTGTGTGTGAGGCTGTTTCCAGATGATTATTATTATTATTATTATTATTATTATTACTGTTTCTTTCTTGTCTCAGACGTTCTGTCTGGTTAAAAATGGAAGGTGACGTGGACATTATTATTATTATGTATATAGGAAAGAAAACTAGTGAAATGTACGAAGACCAGTATGGTATCAACACTTGGAACATGGTCTCATTTGAGTCAAGGTAAATACATTGCAATGGACTGCATTAATAGGTGGAAAGTTCCACTACAATCTGATTACATAATTAGCTACAAACAACTGGAAAAATTAACATCTGTAAAATTTATAGGAGCAGAAGTACAGAATAACTAAGTGAAATGACCACATAAAACTAGTTTTAAAAATCCAGATGCCAGGCTGTAACTCATTTAAAGAATTCTTAGGAAATGTAACACACCTACAAAAGAAATAGCCTCCAAAATCCTTGTTCAACTTTTTCTCCAGCACTGTCTGACAGACGCCATTACAAAGTAGGATTAACAGAGACGATCTAAAGAAGAGTGTAGTATTTTGTCATGGGTTTGTTTGGTATGTTCAAGTTTGTTATTGACTGTCTCATCCAATTCTAATGGCAAACACTACAGGAGAGACACTGGGCATCACTCAGAATTATTGTTAAAATTCTGACTGCACTTACATTTCAAGAGTTAGGCAAAAATTGTTCCTCCCACATACACATCATGAAATGACAAAAGAAAACATGAGATATTAAAAGTCATATGGTGACTTCCCGGTAGCAGTTTTTCCTGTGCAACAGATACAAATAACACAGTAAAAAGTGATGGGTTGGTGGGCTGGCGGGGAGGAGTGATTGTAGTGGTGTCAAAAGTATCTTCCACCACACACCATAAAGTGGCTTTTGGAGTATCACTGTAGAAAACATTAAATTCATTTTATTTTGTATCTTATCCATTAGCATTTTTGTGGTAAGATGCCATTATAGACAAAGCAGTTTATAATTTTTTAAGCTGTTAGGCTTATGCTACCAGTTTTGTGTTAATTAGTGTATAATGATCATAGCCACATTTTCAATAATTTTTTCCGTATGTGTGACTACCATGCTGTAAAATAGTTAATCATTCCAGTAACTATTTCTGGTGGCCAGAAATTACTTTTTACCGTTACAAAATTATACAAGAATTTTGTTGAATTATTATTGCTTGCGTGTTTCATTTATCTCTGTTGAATAAGTCACATTACAAAGTATGAAGAAATATGCAACGTTTTCAAATCGGAATTCGCTCTCTCTGTTCAGTTGCACTATGTTACAGAATTCAGTTTATGATTTTGTACTAAAATCCATAAATCTTAAAAAGATCTAACAAAATCCATTTTTCAGAGTGGGAAAGATAACTGACTGTAAACATAACTTACTTATTACACTGCCAATCATCTGCACTGAAAAGCCCACGGCTCTTCTCTGCAGCAGCTTTACCAATTTCATGGCCTAACTTCTTCTTTTTCAAGCTTTCCACTTTTTCTGCAATGAGATTAACAACAGCAAAAAACCATTAGTAACATAAGATTAAAAGTCTGCATTAAAAAAAAATTCTGAATACAGAGATTCAGTGACTTGCAAAATGATAACACTGGTGAGAAGAAAAAAAGACAAAAGAAATATATGAGGACAGGACATTAGATCTAGCACACTCAGTGCAGCAGTCTTCAGCACCCCTGTTTAATATATTTATGTATATATGTAACTGGCAATATTTGATTGAAATATATTAGCAGGTTATTTGAGAATGTGTGGCAATGCAACTTAAGGGGAGGCATGAACGCCCACTTCTCCACCACAGACTTGCACAGAGGGCTACACTGCCCTCAATCCCCATAATGCTTCCAGAGCCTGCTCACCTGCTGTTTTAAATTGGTGCCATTTTGAAGTACTCTCTTGAGAAAGCTAGTAGTGAGGCAAGAATGATGTCATAAATGATTACATTAAATCTTTTATAAAGAAATTAAATTACCACGTCATTGTGAACTTGGGATTAACGAAGAAGTGACTCCCTTAATTACATTTTTATGAAATAATGGAACTACTGTTAAAGCCTGAGATTTTGAAACAGACATATATGGGTCATTATTGATGGAATTAGATCTATCTGTTAACAGTATTACAATTAAAATATTTGTACCATTGTCAGCAGTTTTTTTTGTATTGCGGTTAGGGCGCCTAACAGAAATGTTACAAAATCCACTAATTACAAATTACATTGGAAAGTTCATGCGGAATGCATAAAAGGTTATTTAAATTTATTATTATCATTATTATTAAATTTATATTTAAAATAATATATACATTAGAAAAATAATAAAAACATGTGTAAATGTCATCATGAATGCTCACACACATCCTCTCACAGTTAAAAAAAATTTTGACCACCTCGCTAAGAGAAATCCCCTCAAAATTGAAGATAGAAGCTCCAGTGTCAACCTTGTTGCCCCGTGAGTCTCGACACACACAATGTATGAAATGGATCCCATGCTTCTCCAACAGCTCATGTAGTTCATCATCAGTATGTCTTGTAGAAAAATTATACATTGTACCACGTTTCGACTCTTATCGGGCATTACGGTAATGGGTACATCATTCAGTTATTTGCAAAGTATCGCCTGGCACTGGGTAGGATTCGCCATTTTAATTATGATTGAACCACTTCATAATTTACTGAAGGAAGTGATTTCTCAAAATATGTTCAAAGAACACGGGCTTAATAGAGAGGAAGGACCCTTCATATGCACAAGTGCAAACCAGCAATTGGAGAGTAAGTTTCTGCAAGCCACTTTGTTTCAATTTCTTCCCATAGCATGGTCAATGAGGTAAAGTTCCTATGGTCATAATGACCTGCACTGAAGACTTCTGGTCTGCCTAAAGAGAGAACCAGAGCCACACAGGCACCAGGTGATAGCTTAGGCCTTTCACATTGACAGACATCTGCCATGATGCTGACTACCCCAAATGATGGCTCTCCCCTTGGGCACCACTCTGCCAGAACAAGGGTCACTTGGCTTGATGACCATGGCCCAGAGGACCCGGACAGGCACCTACTTCTTGCATCCACAAGGAAGTAACAGCCTGGCATCAATAGTGCATTCCCTGCACAGTCAGACGGCTACCACTCTATAGGTACCTCACGACCTCCTCATGGACTGGCTGCTACAGTCAGAATAAGATTACAGCAAATGAAAGGAAGAATAGCTGCAATAGCTTGGGAACCCATGCCCACCAGAGTCCAGAAGCCTTAAGATGAACTCTCAGTTCAATATGGTGTGGCCCATTCATGACCAGAACGGTACAACTGTTTCCTTCAGAGAGGCTTGGTAAGAAGTATCACATGCCTTTATTGAGGTTGTAGCAGCCCATAATTCCTTATACTACATATTCAAAATCTGGTGCTTCAGTTGTGATTTCCCAGTATGCCCAGTTGGTTTGGTGTCCAAATGAATGTCATGCTGGTTCCCGCACTGTAGGTTCAAATAAAATGTCTTGTATGTTAAGAGAACAAAACGTTTCAGAGATAGCACTAATTTATTTTTTGTGGGCATCACTACAAATCACAAAGGTCTTGGCTGAGGGAGATCTTATTTAATGCAAGGTTAGACATATGGCTACCAACCCTGTCATATATACATAAAGCATGCACTCTGAGAACACTGCTTGTGAACCTCTCCTGGGCTGTGTACACAAAAATAACTAACCTAGTCACGAATTCTGGATCCGTCTGTGTGGGCGAATCCATATTTAGGTTGGCTGGTTGATTGGTTGGTTGGATTAAAAGAGGGGCAAAGGGACCAAATTATGAGTTCGTCAGTCCCTTATTCCGAATAAAAGAATGCCACAAGTGTGAAAATAAAACAAACGACTGGCAACTCAAAATGCAATGAAAGGAAAAATCACAAGAACGATGAAGGGCAACAAACATATAAATGGACAAAAGAGGACAAGAAAAACAACAGAAACCCAAGAAACGGGACGAAGAGATTAAAACAACAAAGCAGATTACCATGGCTGGCTGACTATGAGAATAAAACAAGGAGAAGCCAGCCATTCTGCAACACATTAACACGTCCACCCTAGAAGCACTACGGTGGAGGACACAGAGGGACAAAGGACATCCGCTAAAACTTAGATCAAATGATAAAACACACTCTCATGAATAAAACTTAAACTAAATCAGCCGATGAGGCTTTGTCAGATAAAATTAGCAGCAACAAGTAGGGTAACCCAAGATTTCGTCGCAGGGCTGTCAAGTGGGGCAGTGCACCAGAATATGGGCCACTGTCACCGGGCGCCACACCGACACTCAAGCGGGCCTTCATGACACAAGAGGTAACTGTGGGTCACTCAGGCATGGCCAATGCGGAGCCAGCAGAGGACAACTGATTCCCTGCGAGAGGCCCACATGAAAGACTTCCTCACATTCATAGTCTCCTTAACAACACGCAGTTTGTTGTGTATACTGTTATGCCATTCCATCTCCTAATGCCAAAAAACCATACAGTGTAACTCAGAACACAGGTGAGGTTCAGAAATGCCCATCTCCAGAAGCGGTTTCCGCATAGCCTGTTTGGCGAGCCCGTCGGCAAGTTCGTTGCCTGGGATTCCAATGTGACATGGAGTGCAGACAAACACCAATGAACGATGGGACCGTTCCACAGCATAGATGGACTCCTGAATGGACACCACCACAGGATGGCGAGGGTAGCACTGGTCGATAGCTTGTAGGCTGCTCAAGGAGTTAGTACACAGGAGAAATGACTCACCTGGGCATAAATGGACGGGCTCAAGAGCACGAGATATGGCTGCCAGCTCTGCAATGAAAACACTGCAACCATATGGCAAGGAGAGGTGTTCTATATGTCCTCCATGAACATCGGCAAAGTCAATGTGACCATCAGCCATCGATCCATTGGTGTAAACCACTTCATGGCCCTTGTACATGTCACCAAGAGGAAGTGCCAGGGGAGAATCGCAGGGTTAACTGAGTGCTTAGGGTCATGTGAAAGGTCCAGGCGAAGCCGTGGGTTAGGTGTATACCATGGAAGTGTTCATGAATGAACCTCAAGTATAGGTGGTAAAGGCAAGGACTCCAGTTTGGAGAGAAGGGATCGCACACGAACTGCAATTGTAAGCTCTGACGTGGGCCGCCGATGCGGGAGATGAATCACCATGGACGGGAAAAGGACATTGTAATTCAGATGCGCAAAAGAACTATGAATGTGTACAACATATCTGGAGAGCAATTGCGCATGCCTGACCTGCAATGGAGGGACTCCGGCCTCCACCAGTACACATCACCGGACTCATCCTAAAAGCTCCTGCTGCTAGGCGAACGCCACAGTGGTGCACTGGGGCTGAGGGTGGCACTGAACCATAAACCAGACACCCATAGTCAAGGCGGGATTGAACAAGGGCTCTGTAGAGCTGCAGCAGCGTAGAGCTATCTGCACCCCAGTAGGTGTTGCTCAGGCAGCAGAGGGCATTGAGGTGCTGCCAGCACTTCCGCTTAAGCTGACAGAGATGAGGAAGCCAAGTCAATTGGGTGTCAAAAACCAGTCCTAAGAATCGATATGTCTTCACTACAGTGAGTGGACCGTCATTAAGGCAAAGTTCTGGTTCCGGATGAATGGTACGACGCCGACAGAAGTGCCTAACACACAACTTTGCAGCCGAAAATTGGAAACCATGGGCTAGAGCCCACGACTGCGCCTTGTGGATGGCTCCCTGTAGGTGCCGCTCAGCAACACCAGTACTGGTGAAGCAGTACGAAATGCAGAAGTTGTCTGCATACAGAGATGGTAAGGCGGCCCTACAGCGGCTGCTAGACCATTAATGCCCACTAAAAATAGAGACACACTCCATACAGAGCCCTGCGGGACCCAATTCTCCTGGGTATGTAGCAAAATATGGGAGGCAGCAACTTTGACATGAAAAGTATGAAGCGACAGGAAATTCTGGATAAAAAATCGAGAGCGGGCCTTGGGGACCCCACTTGTATAAAGGATATGATGTCGCCAGGTGCTGTCATACACTTTTCGTAAGTAAAAAAAGACAGCAACCAGGTGTTGGCATCTGGAAAAGGCTGTTCGGATGGCAGACTTGAGGGACACTAGATTATCAGTGGTAAAGCGATCCTGTCAGAAACCACCCTGACATGGAGCCAGTACGCCACATGACTCCAGGACCCAACCCAAATGCTGACACACCATACGTTCCAACAGCTCACAAAGAACGTTGGCGAGGCTTATGGGCCGATAGCTATCCACATCAAGTGGGTTTTTACTGGGTTTAAGCACCGGAATGATGGTGCTGTGCCGCCATAGTGATGGAAAGATGCCTTCACACAAGATCTGGTTGAAGATGATGAGGAGATGTCGCTTGTAGACAGATGAGAGATGTTTAATCATCTGACCATGGATCCGATCTGGCCCAGGAGCTGTGTTGGGGCAATGTGAAAGGGCAATGAGGAGCTCCCACTCTGTAAATGGGCCATTATAGGGTTCACTGTGGCCCGAACGAGAGGACTTTCCTCTCTATCCTCTGTTTGAGGGTGCGAAAGGCTGGGGGGTAGTTCCCCAATGAAGAGGCTCAAGCATAGTGCTCAGTAGTCACGTTTGCATCGGTAGACAACACGCCATTGATATTAATGCCAGGGACACCTGTTGAGGTCTGATACCCAAGACGACGTCAGATCTTCATCCAGACTTGGGAAGGTGACGTATGGCAACCAATCGTCGAGACATATCTCTCCCAGCATTCCTGCTTCCGTTGTTTGATAAGTTGGCGAACGCGGGTACGGAGCTGTTTAAAGGCTATGAGGTGCTCCAGGGAAGGGTGCCGCTTACACTGCTGTAGAGCTCGCCGATGCTCCTTAATTGCCTCAGTGACTTCCGGCGACCAACAAGGGACCGCCTTCGCTGGGGGCACCCCAAAGAGCGAGGGACCACATTTATGATTGTTGCAGTCACCTGCTCAACCATCACATCGATGCTACCACGTGTGGAAGAATCAACGGTGACCGCAGAGGTGAAAATTTCCCAGTATGCCTTGTTGAGAGCCCATCTGGGCAAGCATCTGTGGGCCTGAAGCCGAGGCAGTGACAGGAAGATGGGGAAATGGTTACTACCACACAGGTTGTCACGTCCTCTCCAGGGGATAGACGGGTGAAGTCCTGGGCTGCAAATGGATAAATCAATGGCCAAGTAGCTACCAGGAGCCACACTGAAATGTGTGGCGGCCCCAGTATTTAAGAGGCAGAGGTCAAACTGAGACAGTAAAGTTTCGACATCTCTGCCTCGGCCAGTAACCACGGTGCCACCCTACAAGGGGTTATGGGCGTTAAAATCTCCCGAAAATAGGAAAGGTTTAGGGAGTTGGTCAATCAGTGCAGCTAATACCTTCAGGGGTACTGCACCACCTGGAGGAAGATATAAATTGCAGACAGTTATTTCCTGTGTCGTCCTTATTCTGACAGCCACAGCTTCAAGAGGGGTTTGAAGGGCCACAATTGCACTACAGACTGAGTTTAGGACATAAACGCAAACTTCACTTGACACTCGATTATAGTTGCTGGAGTTCCTGTAATATCCCTAATAGCCACGGAGGGCAGCGGTCCACATTGCCAGGAACCAGGTTTCTTGGAGGGCAATGCAGAAAGCAGGTGTAAGGCTTAACAGCTGCCACAGCTCAGCCATGCGGTGGAAAAAACCGCTGCAATTCCACTGGAGGATGACATCGTGAGACGGCGAAGGCATGGAACATTCAATGAGGCAGACTACGCCTCAGGGCCACCGACTTATTGCCTGAGCAGTCTATATTCATTGTGTCTGAGGGTCTACATCTACATCTACATCCATACTCTGCAAGCCACCTGACGGTGTGTGGCGGAGGGTACCTTCAGTACCTCTACCGGTTCTCCCTTCTATTCCAGTCTCGTATTGTTCGTGGAAAGAAGGATTGTCGGTATGCCTCTGTGTGGGCTCTAATCTCTCTGATTCTATCCTCATGGTCTCTTCGCAAGATATACGTAGGAGGGAGCAATATACTGCTTGACTCCTTGGTGAAGGTATGTTCTCGAAACTTCAACAGAAGCCCGTACAGAGCTACTGAGCGCCTCTCCTGCAGAGTATTCCACTGGAATTTATCTATCATCTCCATAATGCTTTCGCGATTACTAAATGATCCTGTAATGAAGCACGCTGCTCTCCGTTGGATCTTCTCTATCTCTTCTATCAACCCTATCTGATATGGATCCCACACTGCTGAGCAGTATTCAAGCAGTGGGCGAACAAGCGTACTGTAACCTAATTCCTTTGTTTTCGGATTGCATTTCCTTAGGATTCTTCCAATGAATCTCAGTCTGCCATCTGCTTTACCGATGATCAACTTTATATGATCATTCCATTTTAAATCACTCCTAATGCCTACTCCCAGATAATTTATGGAATTAACTGCTTCCAGTTGCCGATCTGCTATATTGTAGCTAAATGATAAGGGATCTTTCTTTCTATGTATTCACAGCACATTACACTTGTCTACACTGAGATTCAATTGCCATTCCCTGCACCATGCATCAATTCGCTGCAGATCCTCCTGCATTTCAGTACAATTTTCCATTGTTACAACCTCTCGATATACCACAGCATCATCCGCAAAAAGCCTCAGTGAACTTGCGATGTCATCCACAAGGTCATTTATGCACATTGTGAATAGCAACGGTCCTATGACACTCCCCTACAGCACATCTGAAATCACTCTTCCTTCGGAAGACTTCTCTCCATTGAGAATGACATGCTGCGTTCTGTTATCTAGAAACTCTTCAATCCAATCACACAATTGGTCTGATAGTCCATATGCTGTTACTTTGTTCATTAAACGACTGGGTAACTGTATCGAACGCCTTGCGGAAGTCAAGAAACACGGCATCTACCTGGGAACCCGTGTCTATGGCCCTCTGAGTCTCATGGACGAACAGCATGAGCTGGGTTTCACACAATCGTCTTTTTCGAAACCCATGCTGATTCCTACAGAGTAGATTTCTAGTCTCCAGAAAAGTCATTATACTCAAACATAATACATGTTCCAAAATTCTACAACTGATAGACGTTAGAGATATAGGTCTATAGTTCTACACATCTGTTCGACGTCCCTTCTTGAAAACGAGGATGACCTGTGCCCTTTTCCAATCCTTTGGAACGCTACGCTCTTCTAGAGACCTATGGTACACCACTGCATGAAGAGGGGGGGGGGGGGCAAGTTCCTTCACGTACTCTGTGTAAAATCAAACTGGTATCCCATCAGGTCCAGCGGCCTTTCCTCTTTTGAGTGATTTTAATTGTTTTTCTATCCCTCTGTTATCTATTTCGATATCTACCATTTTGACATCTGTGCGATAATCTAGAGAAGGAACTGCAGTGCAGTCTTCCTCTGTGAAACAGTTTTGGAAAAAGGCATTTAGTACTTCGGCCTTTAGTTTGTCATCCTCTGTTTCAGTACTATTTTGGTCACAGAGTGTCTGGACATTTTGTTTTGATCCACCCACCGCTTTGAAATAAGACCAAAATTTCTTAGGATTTTCTGCCAAGTCAGTATATAGAACTTTACTTTTGAATTCATTGAACGCCTCTCGCATGGCCCTCCTCACACTACCTTTTGCTTCGAGTAATTTTTGTTTGTCTGCAAGGCTTTTGCTATGTTTATGTTTATTGTGAAGTTCCCTTTGCTTCCGTAGCAGCTTTCTAATGCGGTTGTTGTACCACAGTGGCTCTTTTCCATCTCTTACGATCTTGCTTGGCACATACTCATCTAACACATTTTGTACGATGGTTTTGAACTTTGTCCACTGATCCTCAACACTACCTGTACTTGAGACAAATCTTTTGCGTTGGGCCATCAGGTACTCTGAAATCTTCCTACCTTTTTTAATATTTCTATTTAGGGCTGAAATCATCGATGCAGTAACCGCTTTATGATCGCTGATTCCCTGTTCTGCCTTAACCGTTTCAAATTGTTCTGGTCTGTTAGTCACCAGAAGGTCTAATATGTTATCGACACGAGTCGGTTCTCTGTTTAACTGCTCAAGGTAGTTTTCAGATAATTCACTTGAGAAAATTTCACTGGATTCTTTGTCCCTGCCACCCGTTATGAACGTTTGAGTCTCGCAGTCTATACCCGGCAAATTAAAATCTCCATGCAGAACTATAACATGGTGGGGAAATCTACTCGAAATATTTTCCAAATTATCCTTCAGGGGGCCTATAGAGACATCCAATTACCATGCCTGAGCCTACTTTAACCGTGACCTTCACCCAAATTATTTCACATTTCGGATCTCCGTCAATTTCCTTCGATACTATTGCACTTTTTATCGCTATAAACAAGCCTCCCCCTTCACTGTCCAACCTGTCTCTCTGGTATACATTCCAATCTGAGATTAGAATTTCATTACTGTTTACATCTGGTTTCAGGTTCAGCCAACTTTCTCTCCCTAGTACTATGTGGGCATTGTGACCGTTTGTTAATGAGAGCAGTTCTGGGACCTTTCTATAGACGCTCCTGCAGTTTACTATTACCACATTAATATTGTTATTCCCTGTTGCATCTTGCCTACTCCTACCTTGCCGCGTCTCAGGAGGCGTCTTGTCGGGCCTAGGGAGGGAATTCTCTAACCTAAAAAACCCACATGTGCACGCCACACGTACTCCACTACCCTTGTAGCCACTTCCTGCGTGTAGTGCACGCCTGACCTATTCAGGGGGACCCTACATTTCTCCACCCGATAGCGGAGGTCGAGAAATTTGCACCCCAGATCTCCGCAGAGTCGTCTGAGCCTCTGGTTTAAGCCTTCTACTCGGCTCCAAACCAGAGGACCGCGATCGGTTCTGGGAACGATACTACAAATAGTTAGCTCAGATTCCACCCCACGAGCAAGGCTTTCCGCCTTCACCAACTCCGCCAACCGCCTGTATGAACTGAGAATTACCTCTGAACCCAGACGGCAAGAGTCATTGGTACCAACATGAGCAACTATTTGCAGTTGGGTGCACCCAGTGCTCTCTATCGCCACCGGCAGGGCCTCCTCCACATCTCGGATGAGACCCCCCGGCAAGCAGACAGAGTGAACACTGGTCTTCTACCCTGACCTTTCTGCTATTTCCCTAAGGGGCTCCATCACCCGCCTAATGTTGGAGCTCCCAATCACTAATAAACCCCTCCCCCCGTGTGCCTGTTCGGACCTTGCTGAAGGAGCGGCCACATGTCCACTCACAGGCAGAGCGGGCGATGCCACATGGCCAGCCTCCACATTGACCCTCCGCCTCGTGCGCCGCGAACGCCGCTGAACCCACCACTCCCCTTGGGGAGAGGGTGGCCCAACTGCGCCCGGTACCCATGAAGATGTCTCGACAGCAGAGACAGTGGGTGAAGCATGTAACACCTTGGGTGTACCATGCGACACACCAGACTCCCCACTGCTGCTACACTCCGAGGCAGCAGCCTGAAGACGGCTGACCGCTGCCACCAACACGTTCAGCTGTTCGCGAACAGTGGCCAGCTGCTCCTGCGTCCGTACAAAGCAGTCGCACATCCTATCCATCCTAAGAAATCAATTTACTGTAGAGAGTTAATCAACTTTTAACTAGACTGCTAATTCACTAAAGGCGGCTGATAGTTGACTAAACTGTGGTTACTAGACACTTCTTGTAGAAAACAATGAAAATAACACTACCTGTCTCTGGACTGTATTCAAAACACACACGAAATCTGTGGAACAATATTACTAGCACTCGACAATTAAAGCTTCCTAAAAGCAAAAACACACAGAAGAAGAAGTAACAAGTAAGAAAAATACAGTGAATACTTAAATTAACGAAGCTCGCTGCACAGCAGACGTGACACAGACGGCAATTACGACGACACTGACACTGAGATCTAGGTCCTCAGTGGACACTAGCATCTCCACCTCACCCCCAGACACAGAGCTTTTAGATAGCAGTGGTGTGGGTGCCACTGCAATTTCCTTGGTCTTAGAGGTCTTTGTTTTGGACTTTTCTCGCTGCTCATTGGTTTTCTCTCACTGGGAGGGCTTCACTGATTCAGTCTCCGGGACTGAGGATGATCAAAATGGTTCAAATGGCTCTGAGCACTATGGGACTTAACATCTATGGTCATCAGTCCCCTAGAACTTACAACTACTTAAACCTAACTAACCTAAGGACAACACACAACACCCAGTCATCACGAGGCACAGAAAATCCCTGACCCCGCCGGGAATCGAACCCGGGAACCCGGGCGTGGGAAGCGAGAACGCTACCGCACGACCACGAGCTGGGGACCTGAGGATGATCATGAAGCCCTATGACCAGCTGCTTTTGGGCACTTCAGCCACTGGTGGGCATCATCTTTCCCACTAGCAGATGCCTGGGAAGGAAGTGACCCAAGGCATCCCTTCCTGGTGAGAGAAGCCAAAGATGATTTACACCTCTCCGGCTGGGAGGTGGGGACTGGTGTGTCCCCAATGGGGAGGGGGGGGGGGGCAGCGCTCCCGAGGTATGTGGTGCGGGAGCAACTGGGGGGTGGGGGGGAATTTGACCCCCACCATCAAGGGGACAGGTGTAGCCTTCTGGTTTTGAGAGCCAACTGGAATTCGCAGAGCTGATGGGGCTACAACTGTTCATATAGCAGCAGCGTATGAGGAGGTCATAGCCACAGGATGTAGGCACTCATATTCTCTCTCAGCCTCAGTGTATTTAGTCAGTCCAGGGTCTTGATTTCCATGATTTTCCTCTCTTTCTGTAAAATTCTGCAGTCTGGCAAGCAAGGTGAATGATGCTCTCCGCAGTTGACACAGGTGGGAGGCAGGGCACATGGAGTATTGGGATGTGACGGAGGTCCACAAACTCGACACGCAACGCTGGAAGTACAGCAGGAAGACATATGGCTGAACATCCAGCACTTAAAGCACCGCATCGAGGGAGGGATATACAGCTTGACATCGCAGCAGTAGACCATTACCTTGACCTTCTCAGGTAAGTTGTCACCTTCGAAGGCCAAGATGAAGGCACCGGTGGCAACCTGATCATCCCTCAGACCCCGATGGACACGCCACTCGAAATGAACACCTCATCGCTCTAAACTGGTGTGCAGCTCATCATCAGACTGCAAAAGAAGGTCCCTGTGGAATATAACATCCTACAGCATATTTAAGCTCTTATGTGGCGTGATGGTAACGGAAACATCTCCCAAGTTGTTACAAGCGAGTAAAGCCCATGACTGGGCATAGGAAGCTGCTTTTATGAAGACTGACCCAGAGCGCATTTTGGACGAGCTCTCCACCTCCCCAAACTTGTCCTCTAAATGCTCTACAAAACTGTGGCTTCATTGAAACAAAGGAGTCCCCCATTAGTTCTTGTACATATGAGGTACCAGGGTGAATAAGGTTCGCTGCCATCCTTCCATCCTTAACCTGGCAATCCTCTCATGGTGTCGCCAAGGAGAGGAACGATTTAGGGTCATACTACCTTGCATTGTACTGAGACTTAGAACGCTTAGAGATTGCTGGTGTTTGATCAAGAGCAAGTGATGACGTGGTACGCTTCATCGCGTGTCATCCGCCCTGATGCCACCCACTCCAACCAGGGGGCCTCCCCACGGCCGCCACCCAGCTGCAGCAAAGTCCACCTGGCTCAAATGGCTCTGAGCACTATGGGACTCAACTGCTGTGGTCATCAGTCCCCTAGAACTTAGAACTACTTAAACCTAACTAACCTAAGGACATCACACACATCCATGCCCGAGGCAGGATTCGAACCTGCAACCGTAGCAGTCGCACGGTTCCGGACTGCGCGCCTAGAACCGCGAGACCACCGCGGCCGGCAAAGTCCACCTGGCAGGATGGCCATTGCCGGGAGTCCCAATGCCCCAGGGTGACATGCATTTATTCCTTGGCATATGTGGGGAGTTAATGGCACAGGCATCAGCAGAGCGATCCCTGTGTTGTCAGGGGCTACAGCCAACATGGTACATGGTGGCCCCACCGCAACGTGCTGGTTATCAGGTGCAAACAAGCCCATGGTCATCATCGTCACAGAAAGCGACACTGGCATAGTGCATGTTGGAAAATGCAACCAGGAGGGTGTCCTCATCCAAGAGATGGAGAATGAGTGGGACTTCAATGCGACAACGAAAAAGCGAACTACAGATCTCAAGGCATGATGGACACAATGCACCATGTAAGGCGCTGGGCTCGCTCTTCGGAAAATTTTGAAGAATAGAGGTCAAATCCTACAGGGCACCATTACATAAAGGCCGAAACATGAGACACTCCTTTTAGACACCTCTTACAACAGGCAGGAATACCTCAGGCCTATTCTTACCCCTGGACCCGCAGGGGTCCCATATTTAGGGTACTCATGGAGTGCTGAATGGCACATAGTACATTCCAATCATATCGCAATTGTTCTAGGCTGGTTTGTAAACAGTCTGAACTGTTGGTTGTGAAACAAGAGTGGAGTAACATGAGTGGTTCACAATCTGCAAGTATAATCTGTTACGAGTTGCTGGTTTCTTACCCCGATACCCATTTCCATCAGGAGACACACACACACACACACACACACACACACACACACACACACACACACACACGAGTGTACGCTTGTGCACGTGTAATAAATGCTGTGTCAAATTGCAGATAAGATGTTGCTAAGAAATCTGATGCTATTAAATTTCATCATAGAATCTGCATTTGAGAGGTAACACTGTTAACTTAGTGTCAAACAAAATGTCTAAAAATCTAACATTTTCAATCCCTTGAAGTAACTAGTTACCTAGTAAATCTCTGGATGAGACTGCACAGTCTGAAGTCAGCAAAAAGGTCATGAGGCAAGTTTTCATAGGACAAAAGGGGTAACCCTGATCCACAGCCCAGTTTTGTGTTTTCTACATGGCTCCATGAAGCTGTTACTGTGGTGTGCAATGATGTGGAACTATAGTGCAGATCAAAGTCCTCCAGATACAGGAATGGTAAAACTATGGGCATCATGGAGGCCACTACACCATTAATTGCAATGGTGTAGACAGTAACACTGAAAACTGAATCCTGAAGGACTCCATTCTCCTATATAAACTAATTGCTGATGACTGAACCTGCCAGCCCAGAACAGTCAATGGGATACTAAGTCATGTACAAAAATCTGTGATCAAACATGAAAACCCCTGTTTGTTGAAGTTTTAGGATTGCAGCTGGATGACGTTGACTTCTTGCCACGATATTTCTGTTGACAACCATTCTGCCATCTTCAGGTGAGTGTACTGCACTGGAGGCTGCTTCTTTACATTCGTATTTTTATACCAAAAATTGGCATGGAGATACACGGGCAAGAGCAGCTGATACATGAGTGACCTCTGTCAAGTTCAGAGCCCCCTTCAAATATTGCTCCACCTAGGGTGCAGAGGTGCTTGCATAATGGTGACACTCCATATGTGGTCATTGTCTGAACGTGGGCTCGTGGAGTTAAAATCCAGACGCCAATTTAATAAAATTGTCATAGACGTGTCATTAGTCATAAAATGTTTTCTTTCTGAAGAAATTAAAGAAGTCACTGTGTCCTGTGCCTTATCCAATCGAAACCCACCGTCACAATTAATAAGATCTTCTGCGAAATGAATTTCCACCAATTTCTTAATCATTGAATCCTAAAAGGATCTCACTGAGGCCAAGAATTCTGTGGCAGAATAATCCAAAGAATGTCCCACGAAGATACAGTGTTCAGCTATGGTTTTCTCACTGGGCTGTGAAAACGAGTGTGGTGATGATATTTAACACAACTTCCTTTTACTGTGTTTACTGTCTGACCAATGTAGGCTTTGCCACGCTGGCAAGGTATTCCATAGATTCTGGTCCTCTGCAACCCTAGATTGCCCTTTACTGAACTGAGAAGAGCACGTTTTTGTGGGTGGCCAGAGGCTTACTTTGACATGTTTCCTTAGGATTCTGCCTAATTTTGACGAAATATTGCTGACATATGGGAGGAACACCCTGGATGTCAACCACTGCTTCTCTTTTTGGCTCTTGTCAGTGATGACATTTCTTCCTCCTTAAAGTTGTGATGATTTGATGTGGAGAATATCCATTACCTTTGAACACAGATTGTAGGTGTTCCAGCTCCTTTACAATGCTATCTATTAGACGCAACATACGTCCAGTGTACTGAAGTTCAAAGGATGCCCATAGTTTGTGATGGGTTGTGACAGCTAAACATCTGCAAATAAAGATCTGTATGTGTGGGTTTACAGTACATGGAATGCCCCAATGATCCATCCAATTTCCAACTGACCAAGGCATCCAGAAAAGACAGACAACTGCCCTTCTAAACTTCCATCATAAATTGGATACACTCTTGGATTGAACTCAGATGCTGCAAACAGCGTGACGGTTCATCTTCACCGTGGGGCTAATGAAGTTTTTGTGTATGTAAATACTATTTCAAAAACTTTATTGACATAATAGAATACAAAAAGAAATAGTCATATGGTAAACAAAACTTACACAGACCATAGACAAAATTTAAAGGGAAAACAAGAACAATGAAATGTAGCACCATTCTTGTAAGCTGTATATACTTTGTAAACATATAGCATTGTAGTAAAGAACTGTCAAAATATCTGACAAAACATATTTTTACATTTTAACTACAAAAGGTATTATAATTAGGAAGCTCCAACACAAAAAGAAATTACTATAGATGCAATATGTTCGTCACTTCCTACTAGATATAAGTAACAATGCAAATGTTATTTTCGCAGGTCACTTGATAATGGCAATAATCCATAACAGGCTTGTCGTAAAATATTTAAAAAACATATTACTTTACTGCAGCTAGTCTTGGAGTATTCATTTTCATTAAGTCTTACAAATCCAATTCATATTCACAACTCAGGTGACTTTATTAATAGACTGAAGTCACTCTGACTCAATCAGATTTATTAGTAAGCTTTGAGTCTATCTCACTCTTCGCTATGGTCCATCTCATCAATTCATTGTCACCCATCAGCAGTAAGTTCAAAACCGATACAACAGTGCTACTTCATCAAGCACATTCCTCAATCTACTTTTTATTCAACACTGAATATTTTGAGTAAACTGATGGTGGTGCCATGGGTCATCCTCTACCTTTCTGGTAGTAAAGTTTTCTTTTATTGAAGACTCTGAGAAGAGGGCACTTGATTTGGCAGAATTAAACCGAAAGTTTTCTACTGCTATGCAGATGATACTTTTGCAGTGTGGCCCCACAGTAAAGAAAAACTGTCACGCTTTTTGCAGCAATTTAATTCAATTCTCGAGAATATCCAATTTACAACTGAAGTGGAGAAGGTTGGCTGGCTTTGTTTCTAGATGTTTTGCTAAGTCAGAAAGTTGATTGATCATTGGGACATTCCATTTACTGTAAGCCCACACATACACTCCTGTATTTGTAGGCGTCTAGCTGCCACCATCCATCACAAGCTACAGGTGTCCTTCGAACTTTGGTGCGCCTGACACATGGTGTGTCTAACAAAGACAGCCTTGCAAAGGAGTTGAAACACTTACACTGTGTTCACAAATAATGGATGTCCTCCACATTGGATCAGCACAGCTCTGAAGAGCAAGAAATGTGACCTCCGATGAGAGCAAGACGAGGAGTGGTTCAAATCCACGGTGTTCCTTCCATATGTCATCAATATTTCATCAAAATTAGGTGAATCCTAAGGAAACATAAAGCAATCTTCTGGCCACCTACAAAGACTTGTTCTCTTCTCAGCTCAGTGAAAGATGATATGGGATTGCGGAGGGCTGGAAACTACAGAATATCTTCACAGCACGGCAAAGTCTACATTGTTCAGAGAACACACATAGTATGTGAAAGGTGCATTGAACATTAATGCCACACTCGCCTTTCGTAGCCCTGTAAGTCAGCCATAGTCAAGCATGTATCTCCACAGGAAATTCTATAGATTATTCTGCCACAGAAATCCTGGCCTCAGCAAGATCCTTTAAGGATTCAATTATTACAATCTCAATCTGATTATGTCTATTTTGTCGCTCTCTGCTTGATAAAATTAAATAGGTTTTTCTAATATTGCAGCAAGCAAAATAAGCGAGACTTTTATTGCAAAAATGGTCATTTTTATGTACTTTGTTTACACAAATAACATGACATAATATAAGTCACAAAGTGCCAATATCAAATGCCTATTACGTTTACAACATACAATAGAATCAAGCAACTGCTAGCCGAGGACTGTACAACTGGTCTTTAATAGTGCAGCGCTCTGGCAAAAATTTGTCAAAATTTCATTTTCTTGGATACACCAAGAAGATATTATGCAATATTTCTTACTTGTCATTCCTGTTAGTCATTTATTTCCACTCTGCTAGACTGAATCTATGGATTTTGTTAATAATTATAACAATGCTGATCTTTCACACACCCAGTCAACCACATAAGCAAACAGTACTGACATTCACTCATTCGGGTTTATTCGGCTCAGCTCGTATAGCCCTATCTCCTCTTTGTCTGCAGGAAAGCTTTTTATTTGTAGATGAGATGGCTATTCCCCTGGCAGAAACATCACATACACTATGCATGCATTCAAAAATCAACTTATAACTCATTCAGAAAACAACTTAGAATGTGTTCAAAAACCAACAAGAATGTATTACAAAATCATATGAATAATCAATAGACCAATGTGCACTGAATACAGCAGGTCATCAGCAGTGCATTTGTGAAACAAGTACTTTTTTTTCCTTCAAGAATATGAATTTAGAACCCCTGAAATTCCCACCTGGGGCAGATACCCAGTCTGCAATGATTGAGGAATCAGTATATTTCTGTGCACGGGGAATGGGCTCATTGATCATACATAGTGTTCCCAGCACTCCAGATTATTCTTGTTTATTAAAAATTGTACCCTTACTCAATGTACCTTAAACGCAATTAAATGTTCCACAGAAGGAGTGCATTTGTGTCATCAAAGCACCCGCCAATGCTCTCCAATAGCTGCAGGTATTTCTTTTTGCCCATCGGGGCACAGGTTTCTCGAGTGGTGGGAGGGCACAATGAATAGAGGATTCTTGCTTCCACAGCATGTACAGTATAATTTTGTCAATAGCATCCTTTATCACTCTTTCGATTTCCTTCTGTTGACTGGTTTCAGATATTGCTTTCGAGGTGTAAGCTTGCCAGTTGGCTTTTCTAAATGATTAGCACGGTCAAATTCTGCTGATCAATAGTTTGGGAAGATAAAGACGTGTATCCAACAGCAAGTTGACTTCTTGAAGTCAGTTGTAGAAGCTATTTCTACTAGTCCTTTTATGTGGAAACATCCCCAGAAAGTGTACTTTTGCAAGTTTCATCAACTTCCATTAGCAGTTTCTGCAGGTTCATGGAAACAGTTTCTTGCATCTTGTGTTTAACAGCAGTGTGGTGTCAAGAAGCGAGAAATACATGCAGACCAGTGAAAGAACACAACTTTTTCTCAGGAAAGTTGAGTGCTTTCCTATATTGTGGGATGTAAATGGCTAAGTACTATGGGACTTAACATCTGAGGTCATCAGTCCCCTAGACTGAGAACTACTCAAACCTAACTAACCTAAGGACACCACACACATCCATGCCCGAGGCAGGATTCAAACCTGCGACCGTAGCAGCAGTGCAGTTCTCGACTGAAGTGCCTAGAACTGCTCGGCCAAAGCAGCCAGCTGTGGGATGTGCATATAGATTTGAAGAATAGGGTTAAAGGTACGCTGCACTATAAAATATTGTAGCAGAATTATTTTGATACAACAGATAACGCAAAATGTAAAAAAAAAAGTTCACAATTTGCAGGCTCTGTATGGGCAATAAATTAATCAAGTGTTTCCTGTAATCTTAAATATGTATGCCGCAGTATCCTTTCCTTTACAGGATCAATTTTTGCCCAAGCAACTTGCACAAGCGAATTTGTGCAAGTTTTTATACTAATGTAAATATCTCTGCAAGTTCTTGTGGAAGGTACTTGCTAATGGACACACACTGATAAGAAAATGGTCAGTGTGGCAATGGATGTCCCACCAGATTGGGGGAGCTGTTCAGGCTACAGATTGTAATATCTATGGTGAAATACGATCAACATGTGTGATGAAGTGTGAATTCTGTCGGCTCAACTCTGGCTCAGAAATTAATAGCTCTGTTGACTGACCCTTACTGGATGTGGTTTTTGTTGCCAACACATTGTTGCGGGTATTTCAGTCCCCCAGTGGCAAGAAAGGCGGAGACATTAGTTCTACTAGGTCTGCCAGCTTGTGATATGGTATGTTTCTATCTGGGAGAAGTAGATATTAGATATTGTTCCCCTTAATGGACAAATGGACTTGCACTGCCACAGCTTCCAATCCATAGGTTAGTGGCACTTGCTCACTGATGGTGTCCGACTGTATCAGTATTTAGGGACCTCCAGATGTCGTCTTGCTGTTAGTGTGAATATAACAATAGATGTTGTAGTTATCATCACTTGGGAATTTGATTTCTGAATACCATATCTCGTGTACTGTCATACAGACAGCAGGGTAAGTAGCCATCTGTTAACAGAATTCGGCCAGCTGGAGAGTCTCTTGATGGTACATCAGATTTGGTTTTGTGAATACAGTGAAGGGGAAGGTAGTACAAGTTACGTTAATAGTGGCTTGTGTACAATCTGAGGATGAAGTTCTTCTTCAGTTTTCATAGGTCAACATCAGGGACGATTGAGCTGGATTGGCTGGTACTGCCAAATTTAGTTTGATTTTCAATTTTTCCTTCCTGTCACTGCGAGACTTCTGCTTCTGTGAGCACTTTCCTGTCACGACTTCTGGGATGGAAGATGATTATTTCTTTCTATTACTTGCAGTCTGTGGCTCTTTCAGCCACTGGTTGTTAGTCTGGTGATATATTTCATTCTGAAAGGGGGAGAGGGTGACTTGGCATGTGATGCTTGAGGAAAATTAGGTGTGTGTGGTTCCACTAATGATGTCATTGCCACCCATGCTATGAGTTTGAGGTCAAGGGAGGTCGCGTCCTCTCATTCAGTTAGACAACATTCTTTGATGTGCAACTAGAGCAAGGAGTTAAAGCTTTGAGATTTGGTACTCTGTCGTACTAGGTGCAGATTTTGTCACTATGTCTGCAAAATTTGATGTCATACCGATAAGGTGGGGCCATTCAAATGTTTCCCCTGAATTTCAATACAATATTCGATTCAGTGTTTTATATTCTAGGATCATCAAATTATTCTAGACATGAAATGGAATGGAATGTGAAACTGATAAAGCAAAAAAAGAAAAATCCGACAATACGGATAAAATTTGAGTTTCCAATAACTGGCAAATAGGCTATAAAATTTCCTAACATACTGCCAATGTCAATTTTGTCTGATTACATATTTTAAATGTACGATAAGTTTTTAAGACTTTTTCCCTTGTAATGAAAGTACCTTCTTCTTCTATAATGTCATTGATCACCCCTCATATTGCATTTCTTCTAAGCTATTAAAACAAATGAATTTTGCAGAAGAACTTTACACACTTACAAGAAAATAAAATCAACAAAGACTAAAGAACACTGCAGAAGGCACAAACCATATGAGTCATAAAAAATGAGCACAAGAAATGACACAAAATGGCTGCTATGCACTTGGGAGAAAACTAGCAGTTTGAGGAAAATTCTCAAACTAATTTCCTCACTGATGCCAACCGTGTGTGTATGGCTTTTTAGCCACTGCTTAAATAGTGTACTGTTTGTCAGAAACCGAAGAAGCCTGATGTACACTTTGTAATGGGACTGTCTCCTGCATAATATGATGACCATTTCCAATTTCAGCTACTGCTACTTTCTGTGCTGTCAGGTGTACAGCTCGGATGCTCATTTTTATGAGCACACACATGATGAATTCTCACTGCTGCTCGAACAGACCAAATACTCACTCAGTGTTCGAAACTTTGATGCAACAAGCTCAGACACGTCTTGTACAAAATTTACATTAAAAAATATCTTAATATTGTAAAACAGTGAACTACTGTAGTGTTTCTTACGCAGAGATAGATTTTCAATCCACAAAACCAATTCTCCATAAGAACACTATTTTCAAATTTGTGTGTACACTTACCCTTATCGCACCGATTACAGGTGTCCCGCCTCGCAAAGTTAATATTGCCACACCTGAAAAATTCAGACAGAATATAATACACACTTAACAGAAATTCAGAAGAGTAAGACTCTAATGCTTGTACCAATGATAAAGAAAGTACATAAATAGCTGTAAACTACTTCAGGTGGACTACAGCTAAGTGTGTAATAGGTCACTGAAGTCGGGGAGCATCATATAACATTTTGTAGATGCCAGACCACACTGATGTATCCATCTATCAATTTGGATGAACCCTAACTAAAACACAGACATCACTTTTCACAATTTCAGCAATGTCTCCCAGTAAACTGAATCTTCTCATTCCTTGCAAGAGAACATTAAATAGCATTCACAGCATAGGCCAGATAAAGAGAAATATTCAATACGAGTCATGAGCTTTGACCAGTGACAGGAAATGTGACAAATGCCTTAAACAACATAGCAACTGTAATGCGATATCAGTGGTGCCCTTTTTTTTCACTCCTTTCTGTATAATAATTACAGAAAGGTAATTTGAGTGCCGACTGGCTTTCTTCCTTGTGTTTACAGTCAGACTGACATTTCTTGTTAGTTGAAATTTCACACCTTGGAACTGATTTCTTCCAATAAGAGCTCTCAATGTCTTACACAAATTGCCCACTGTTGCCAATGTGCTATATCACATCAATGAACTCGTAGCTTAGTGTTTGAATCATGCATAGTAGCTGATACATTCAGTAGCCAGCAGTCTGTATGACTATCATTAATGTCAGTGTACAAGAGCAGGACTACATACTTGCTGTTTGCCGAAGCCATAACCGATGAGATGGACTGCTGATAGTCATAGCAGCAATACTGCAATGGCGCATGGAAGATCTCACCCAACAAGTGTTTTTAATTAGACCATGGCATGTGAATACCACAGGGTCACAAGTTTACAGGGGTCAGGAAAAATTACATAAAGGAGTATATATACAGGGATGGAAGCATTTGAAGTTTTAAACAGATGAACAATGTATTATGTGAGACACACATTTAATCACATACTTCGAAACTAACTTGTTTCTGAGCCAAAAATATTACATGTGACTGACTGACAACAAAATATGGCAATTCACCAGAGTGTGAAAACAATATTGATTGTAAAAGTGGTAGAATTAAAACTGTTTTGAATTAAGAACTCTCTAGAATTTTCTAATTCATTTTAGGACTAAGAATATAGAATCTTCAACTTAACTGATTATTTGAAATAACTGTCATTCTCAAAAGACTTTCATTTCATTGTTATTAGGTCTTAAATGTATTACCAACATAGATGCTATTAAAGACTGGGCATTGCCTCAAAGTACAAGCAAGCATGAGTAATCACTCATGATTACTTAAATAATGAATTACTGAGCAGTGCATAGCACGTAATGGTGAATGACGTGTGTGTTGTGCTTTGTTTCCAAGTTGTTTTTAGGTATCTTAATGTGTCATTTGACATTAACTGAATGTGTGAGGCTGTCACTGGACAAGTTTGCACCAGTTTGATAGTGAGTTACTTTGATTTTGCCTATTGTGGGAGATGGATTCATGCACAAGTTTTGTAATATTAGTGCTGTATGTTTCTTATGGTCAGAAATTTAATAGTGTTTTCCTTTTTTGATGGTAAAGATAGAAAAGATAAATCTAAGAATACGTTATTGCATGTTACAATTCGCGCAGATATGGTATGTATGAATAGTTCTTTACGTATATCAAAATAGTGGATGATGCAAGATTCCCAAGTGTTTTTCTTGTTACAGTTTGGTAATTTTGTTACACTGTGGTTTATCGACATTGATTTACCATTGTTTGTCAGGTTATGTTTTTGATATTAGTTATGCGAATGAGTTTTGGCTTGTTGTACTGTTGACTCCATTTTAGATGGATAGGGCAGATGAAGGTTTGGATAATGGGTCTGACAAGTTGTATGTATTGGTTTTTGGTACTGTGGCCTTCGTGTTAGCTGCCATAGAGGTCAAGGGAAATTTGCAATATCAGATTTTGGAGTTCTGTGAGAGTTCTTGGTATGAAGGGCTGCACATGAGTTGTATGGGTCAAGACAAAATTTGCAGTACCGGGTTGTAAACTGTATGTGCATTCCTTCGATCAAGAGCAGAGTTTCAGCTAGATATATCAAGCAAAATGTACGATACCAATGGTTTCGTTTTGCATTTTTAGGTTCTGCTGAAAGTTGAGAATATAGTGTTGTCAATTTTTGGTTACTATTTGTTTTGGAATGGTGTCATCATTCTTAATGTAGTAATATTCCATCTGTCTTCCCCCCCCCCCCCCCCCTTCTCAAAACTTCTACTTCCTTCAGTAGGCCTGTTTGTTTCATTTCACTGTGAAGGTTAAATATTTCAGTGTTCTATGTTTATTCACAAGTGTAATGAGTCATGCTGTGCTCGCCATACTATATATGCCTTTAATAGGAGTGTCAGTCATCTGGGATTACGGAAGTGTCCGATTCCACCTGTCCGCTTTGACGCATGACGTCGTCAATATGGCGGAAATGGCTATTCTAAGACTCCCCAATATGGCGCCTATGATGTCACTACACACACACGGCAACAAACACAACAATACACATAAATAAGACAATAACATCTTCCTCCTAAAATACAATCAAAATAACAGGACAAATGTGGGAAATGGTTTCTTTTTGGGAGGGGACAATATATATATATATATATATATATATATATATAAAAAACGCAATCCCAAAGCACACAAAAAGGCAAACACAAAAATAATTACAATATCTATAGGAATCGAACACTTCCCTTGACCTATATAGGTCAACCGCAGCTGACGATACCAAAACACCAATGCCTACAGCAAAAACTACGGAAATTGGAATCAGACACTGCTGATGATACCAAAACACCAGTACCTACATATAAAACTACATAAAATGGAATCGGTCATTTCCCTTGACCTTTATAGGTCAACCACAACTACTGATATGAAAAAAACCAACACCTACAACTTCGAAAAACAAAACCAAAACCACAACACCTCAAAAATTCAAAAGTCAAACATCCCTACGGAAATTAAAAGACATCCAATACACACAACATTACAACAAACAGTCCCAAAAAAACAATTACTTATCACCAAAAGATACAAGATGATATCTACAAACACAACCAACTCAAACTCCGCAATGACGACGTCATACACAACACCCTTACGTCACGGGTCAAAGCAGATGGGTGGAATTGGATGCTTTCGACAGCCATTTTGCTACCACTAACTTGACATCATCTGCAAGCGCTTTAGACTGAGATTTAAATCGTGCTCTTCCTAGACACTAAATGTTCTAAAACACAGAAGCACATATCCCTGGGTTAACATCTACAGTACTATAAGCTCTTACCTCATTGAGAATCCATAAAACACTAATTTTCTATCAGTAATAAGCCTGCACTAATTTGGAATGCAGATTTTAATACTACAATTGGTGCATTTTGAAGACTGACAAGAAATCCAGTGCTGCACCACTAGTATGGTTACATATAAACTAAAATGAACAGGATATATGAGAATTTTTATGTAAAAAAAAAAAAAAAAAAAAAAAAAAAAAATCAATGTCACAAGAAATCAAGTTAGTATGTGTTAGCCCTCGCTTTTGTGGAAAACTACTTATACACTCTACAGGGCAATGGATAAAGTGTTCTGAGTATTATCCAGGTGGATCCTTACTCATGATAATTATGGGTTTGTGGGGCACTCAACTGCACGGTCATCAGCGCCCTTACAACAGCCCAATTTTTCAAAGTCCAAGTTTTACACAATCCCATCTAGCCACTGCCACAAATGATGATGATGAAATGATGTGGACAACACAAACACCCAGTCCCCAGGCAGAGAAGATCCCTAACCTGGCTGGGAATAGAACCCGGGAGCCCGTGATCCAGAGGTAGCAGCGCTAGCCACTAGACCACAAGCTGCGGATGGATCCTCCGTGGGCAAGCAGATCATCATCTTCGGCTATAGCCTGCTACAGTCACCTCCAGGGAATTAGAGAGAAATTTTTGACAGTAATATCAGTTGCGAAAATTCATGATCACTGAGTGAGGAAAAAAATGACAGAAGTAAGCAACCATATCATTTAAAACAACCATCATAGTATTCAGTGGTGGTAATTCAGGACTACTTAGAAAAGCTAAATCTGGACGATGATACATAAACTAATTCCACTCTGTCAAATGCAGAAATAGGAGGAAAAGACCGTGGTTCACCAGTATTTATGTTTGATGCAGTTAGTTATCCACTACAGAGGTCATCAGTTACTTTTGCACATACATACATAGTTAAGTGTGTGTAGAGCATAAATTTTTTAGTTACATATGTTTCTAAAGACAAAGACAAAAGAGAAGTTTGATCCGTGTATGAGGAAGCCGTATTATTCTGTACAGCATACTTTAAGAATTATACTATTCCAACTAGTCAGACTTAATCATCTTAAAATACAGATGTTCGTATTTAGAACATATCTTACATTTCGTATGACGATATAGATCAAGTGTTTTGCATCTGAAAATTCCGTTACAGCACAGTGTAGTTACTGAAACAACCCAAATATAAAACAACACAACGTTTGAGTAAAATCGGAATTTAAATTAACTAATGAATCTACACAATACCGGTCTCCAGCTCACAACAGAGTAGACGTTGTAGAGATTTGAGTACCATTGGAAATACGTATTTAATACGATTTCAACGTTTGTACGCTCACAAATATTCGTATGTGATGAAACTTAAATTTCAGTATGAGTATTCTCATTGAAGATCCATGATAAAGTATAGTACTGCAAAGAATAAGCTTACACACATTTCAAAGAAAGAACATTAGGCTAAATCTCAGACCCTCGAGTTGTTAATGGATCTGTATAGGGTAAACACTAATAGGCGGAAACTACTGTCCATTGGTGTGTCTTTTACGGATGGATGAACAGATCTCTGCGATTTCTCTTCGAAGGTCACGCAATGCAACACCAAATGACGATTATCGGGTATTTCCTAGGTTAGTTTATCCTGCGCTGCGATTTGGAATTTAATCCAGGCACTGATCGGTGCCGAGGTAAACAATCACTATAGAATAAACTGGATAGAGGGGGGGGGGGGGGGGCGGCACTTGTTTTACCCGCGTCAAAATTAAATGACGAGAGTTCTGCTTCTAAATCGATGGCGGTAAATAGTTTGAAATACCAACAAATGAACCATGAATATTAACGATGACAAAAGGCAGAGGGAATAGTTAATACGCTACCTCAGTGTTATTTGTTTTACTTACTGAGGGTCACTGCATATCCAATCACCTTCGCTCATTTTAAATCGACTGTTACCCGATGCCGTGTCCATACTTTGTCTCAAATCGTTACGACGGAATAGAAATTTTTAAGATTTTAATTTGTGTTGCTAAATTTAGTCGTATATCAAAGAAATCCCCACTCTTCTCTTCCCAAACAATCACCACAAAATTCCATTCCGTGCCCCTTCCACCCACAATTAATGAAACAACGATTAAATCTGGCAACACTGGTTTCATAGATATATTTTTTGGCCCACAGCTGAAATTGCTGTCACAGTACCTTTTTATGATAGTATGTTTTTTGCGTTCGGTGGTTCCGATAATTGTATTGTCCTCAATGCATTTTATGTTTTATATGTAAGAATTACGGAGTAAAATTTAAGCTTACTTTTTATTGCAACATCAAATCAGCAGCTTCAATGCAACGACATTTTCATTTTTCTTCAAGTTTAGTGAAAACTCAGCATTCGTCTAATGGTTTATCACCCGTTTGGCACAGTAAATGTGACGACAACCTTTCTTTTTCCCAAACGAGGTAGGATTAAATTCTCTTTAACATAAGGAAAGCTAATATCGGGGGCAACTCCGATGCTGTGTTATTGTTCAGATTTAAAGTTATAAATATGCGATCGGCAGTAGAGCTCGGTGCAAACATTCATAAATATATTAAATGAGATGTTAATAATTGATTACCACTTTAGCTATTAAAATATTCTTCTAAAGTTCTGAAAAATGTAACTGACGAACATTATTATTGCGAAGATGGACAAATGTTCTTGAATACTTCACAATTTATATTCCATAAGAACACTCCACTTAGATCTATATTACTAAGTGACTATCCAGGAACTAAATGCCAGTTGCATGTTGCCTGTCTAACGGATTCCAGGGACAACAAGAATTTAATTTTCAATATTTCACGTAATTATTGACGGAATTCAAAAATTTAAAATACCGTCGCTGCCTACTCACTAAGAGCTATGATATTAAAAGTTTAACACGAGGCAAGTATTGCAGTGAAAAACTGTATTTGTCTTGAGGCAGCATAGCTGATGGCATGCAAATACCTGGACTTTATTCATCTAGTATTTGAGAATGACAGCACTTAGCGAATGTACCTGCAAAATCAAATCATTGTGTGCCACAAAGTTTAAGAGATATGACATCACCGACATTTAGGTGTGTGAAAAATTAGGTTCTGCTTAAAATGGCCCACAGTAAAACTTTAACATCAGGCATGACGTTTTAATAAATTACTTTACAGAGGCTATTCATCACACATTTTGCAGACAGTGACTACATATATTACTCAATGTACCTTCCAAATTATATCATTGTACGACACATAGTTCAGAATATATGACATCATAATCACTGAGATGTGTGAAACACGTGCTTTTGCTTAAAATGGAGCGCAATTTGCCTAACCTATATTCATCCATTGTTTTATAACAAGAGTACTATGTGTATAATTTCAAACCTTTTGTAACCTTTTTCTCATTTACACACTTAATATCAAGTATTTAACACATTAAATCATTTGTAAAGTAATCAGACACTTGAAGCTGTTTTATACAGGTGAGTTCTATTCTTTAAAGAATTGGGGGTCTACTGGTTGCTGTCTAAAGACAAACTCCTATGAACTAAGACATCTTATTATCTGCATGAAGACAACTCATAGAGCGATTCATAACATTATCTTGGAAAAATTTTAACTCCATAATACTGACAGAACAGTTATTAAATGATATAATTTATATTCAAACAGCAGGAATCAGAGAGTTGTCATTAGTAGTTTCATTAATTTCTGTCTTTGTTTAGAAGCTGCTGGTGTACCATACACTCCTATATTGGGTCTACTTGTGTTGTTGGTGTGCGTAACTGAAATTCACTCATAAATTGACCAGGCAAAAATTATGTATCATAATGGATGTATCATAATGAGGCAATCAAAACTTTTGCTAACAAACAAAATTGTACCAAAAGTTATTGACTGGTATTTTGTGACTAATCTTATATTTCGCGTAAAAATAACAAAGTAACTACAGTTCTTTGTAAAGCTAGATGTAGCTTCATTAAACAGTGGTTTTGGGGGGAAAAGTAATAAATCTCCTACCTACACGACCAAAGTCCCCCTCTTTGGTTTCTGTCTGTATGTTCAGGCTAATCTCAGGAACTACTGTGGGATTTTGAAAAGATAGACGGAATCTCAATGAAGATTTGTGTGTACACATTTTAAATAATTCATACAAATTGGCTGAACTATGATGAATTAGTCACCTACCACTGTGAAAACGACGCCATTGCCACCTTGTGATGAATGGCAGAACTGCTTTCAGTCATCCGTGTGGTTCAGGGTGTATCAAATATTATGCTGATAAGAACAGATTTGGTGGTATAGAGTTAATGTTGAAGTGGTGTGAAGGGAAATGTGAGAACGGGTAGCATATGAAAAGAACCTTGTGCATATTGATAAAAGTTTTCTATTGTTATGATCACAGTTGTTTACTACTCAGTTTAGATTATGCACAAATGTAGACTAAAGTAGCATAGACTCATATTATGAGTGCCATTATTGCTGTGATACCATAGGGAATTCCACTTTCAACACACACACATAACAAATGCAGTCACAAAATATAGAGTTTCACGGATGCCTTGATATGTAGTCCAACCATGGTGAAGTTTATAATATTACCTCTCTAGGAAGCGCCTACAACAACAGGTGCTGAATGCTATCGTACTATAGTTAACGTACTTGAATCATACGCAGATGAACAGAGATTCAGATTCCCACGTGATCAGCTTAGGTTTTTCGAGAGTCCCCTAAGGATTTCATGCCAATTCTAGCATATATCCTTTCAAGAGGGCAGGAACAGATAACATTTGTGCCTCGCGATAAATTTGCTGGTATGTACTGCTTAAATCATTGAATATATATAAAAAATGATGACATTCTGTTACCTAATGCTGTTCTCTGAATTTTGATCATAACCGTACACAGTGGCCTGTAAACAAAATTAATGTTATGCCAGAACAATCGTCCTTAGTGCTGCCCATGCAAAATTGGGGCAGGCTGTTATTGTATCATATAATCACTCACCACTCTCGTAAACGGTCAGCATAGATCAATGTGTTCCCTGGGTTATTTGTTTATTAATCAATCTACAGATTCCACAATATAGTCAAACATTCTGGGCATCATTAGCGGAATGTGTAAGCAAATTACTTTGTCTCTGACATCTTGAAAAATATAACAGCTTAAAGCCAATTCACACCCAATGGAACAGAATGGAACATCATGTCAAAACATTACACAGTGCATTTCAAATGGCGGCATTCACATAAGCTGTCACTGGCACAGGACAGCATAGATCAGAATGGGACATTACAGTCAAAGTTTCTTGGGAAGAAAGTTTTGATGTTGAGATTGGGTTGAAGGTGGGGGGAACTGTGTCGTCGTCTGCTACTGTCAGAAGTTAACCTATTTTCACAGCAGTCACTAATGTAGATTTCGTGCTTTTGCATTTACTTAGCTTTTATTTTATTATGCTGCTTTGTTTTTGTGACAAATTGATGTGTTCCATGACGACTGGATACTTTTTCCATTGATTGTTCGTCTATAAAAGAGGCCAGGTATCTGAAAGTGAAAATCGACTTTGGTTTTACAATAACTGAAAAGATCTGATTACTACACTGTGTATCAATAAGAACATAAACTTATGAAGCAATTTTTATTAAATAACCTTTCATTAAGTGAGAAAGTCGGTTCAATTGAAGGAAAAAAATACAGTTGTTCATGGCATTATTTGCCATGTAGGAAAAAGGAACATAAGAGATAAGGCAAATAGGTACCATATATTTCCTTATAATATTGTTTCATAAGTTTGTATGTATAAATTTTCTGTAGCAAATAAATGTCGAAGTTTTGAAATGTTGTTTCACTTCTTAGCAATTTACCATACAAAATCAGTCAAGCATATTAATTATGAATTTTGTTTTGGCAATTATTTAACTTTATCATTGCTGGTTTCTTAATCCTGATATTATACTCTGACGTTTTGCATCATGGATTGTATCTCATAACCTAACTTTCACCATTTGGTAATGAGCTAAGCAAACTGACGTCATGTTGAATTTCTGTCTACAGTGGCCATTAAGAAAATAGATGACTCGAAGTGACACCAACTACATGCAATCTCTAGGTGCAAAGCACTGTGATTCATCCACCTGACAGCTCTGTTACCATGTATACATTGTAGCAGTGAAGTACGTTAGTACCAGCTAAATGTTCAATGTTCCTGCACAACGTCACATGTTTACGTGTGGTTTCAATCTTCTGTGAAAAGGTGCATTGACTTGTGTGCAAGGGCCTATGTGTAGCACTACACTGGTTGGCGTGCGCAAAGGACGAGAAGACATTCGAAAACAAACTGAAATTGTCATATCGAATGTGCTAAAGTTTTTCACTGATCTGGCCAATGGTGAAGAACCAAGTGTGAATATAAATTTGACACAAATTCGTAAAGTGATAGCAAAGGCTTGTGGTACTTCGGAGCTGACTATAGGTCATATTAACAGAGCACTAATATCGGTGGGGTCTACAGATGTGAACATATACTTCAACCTCCAAGAAAGGGATAAAAATGAGATTGGAAATCTATAGCGTTTGACAATTTTAACAGTGAGCTCGTGTGTAGATCTGTACTTGGTTACTACATCATAGAAGAGTATCTGACACTTAGAGAAATATAGGGTGATCTATGTGGTAAAATAAATTATACTGGCTCAGAGATTTCCATTCTGTATGGAATGCAGAGACATTGCAGCAGCAAGAGCGAAGTTTTTACACACAATGCACTCACTGTGAGCTGAGGATAATAGGTCTGTAGGATATTTAGAAGAAACTTGGGTATCACGAAAACATAGAAGTACCGTATATACGACATGTCTGCAAAGGAAACGTTGGTTTGAAAGTGCCTACTGGTAGAGGTGGCCAACTTATCATCGTTCTTGTTGTTCATTGAACCTAGGAACCGTACTAGAACCCAAAACTGTTTTTATGGTGGTAAAAGTTCTTGCCATTTCGATTATCATTTGCAAATGAACAGAGAAATTTTTAAGAATTTGTTTATTCGACTGTTGCTAACTTCACACTGGTGACCAACGTCTTGGATGAGGGCTATATCCGTCGAGTTGATGAGCAACTACAGATCTTCCTAGTGGACAGAAATGAATATGATGTCATCGAACCGTTCACAGAGGAACTTCGCTCGCTGAGCCCCAGGAAAGCAAGAGGCAGCGATGGAAGCAACAACTACCGGCTGATAACCTTCCGCTGGGAGCCCATCGGCACTCAGCCGACGTCTTCAACTAGATACTCTGCTCAGGCGGCTACCCTTCAGCATGGAAACACGCTGGAGCTGTGGCCATACTGAAGACCAGCAAAGATCCAAACCAGATAACCAACTACCGACCCATCGGTCTACTCCTGTATCTCTCGAAAGTTTTCGAGTGACTGTACACGAAGAGGCTGATTGAACACATCACCCTGGGGGAATGCAATTCCTAACAAGCAATTCGGTTTTTGATGCGGTCCACTTAACTTCTCACCAGCTCTTGAGAATGATAGAGCCTGTGATGAGAGCACCGCCAACAAGGGAATATCTTGGAGCAGTTTTCCTCAATGTTTCCAGCGTCTTTGATTCCATTTGGCACGACCGCCTCGTGTATAGCCTCTTTGTTGTCAGGTGCCGACGTCGTACCTATCCAAGCGAACTTTCCACATGAGGGCAGACGATGGTACATCTACAGATCGACATATACGTGCAGGAGTGCCTCAGGAGTCGGTACTCGGCCCCTTACCGTACTCCCTGTATACTGAAGATATACCACGGATGACACACGTTGAATTGGTGCTCTACGCCGATAATACAGCGCCGTTTATCCGCAGCAGACGTCGGCACGTAATGAGACGTCGCCACCAGCTCGTGTGTGACACTTTGGGTTCATGGTAGACGAAGTGGCAGTTGAAATTCAATGCAGCGAAGAGCCAGGCAGTGATCTTCACCTGAAGAATGCTGCCGCCAGATCTTCTGTGAGCTGAAAAACTGGGAGCACCTATCCTATGGAACAGGGTGGCAAAGTACCTAGGTGTCATTATAGAACAAATACTCTCTAGAGCCCCTCACATTTGTGGCGTCAGAGGCAGTGCCATAGAGCACCTTCAGACTCTATATCTGCTGCTCAACCTATAGTCGACATTTCCACCACATTATGGTGTCACACTGTACAGAACTCTGGTCTAATCAGTGTTGCAATATGCAGCCATGATGTCGGTAAAGGCCGCAGATTCACTCATCGCAATGCTGCAGGAGGTTCAAAGCCTGGACTTCAAGGCCGCTCTGCATTTTTTGAGTGGAAACTGTCCAAGATGATGATGACTCCACTTGTCCACAGCATGGGGACAGTGGCATCCCGCTCCTGCTGGACAGATTCCAGATTACCATGAGGTCCTTCTATGAGAAGGCAGTACAATCCCGCAACTGGCTTGTCCATGAACTGAGCCATCAATTACATCATAGGCCCACCATGCATTGGCCTGACCTACTGAGAGAGTAATTATTTCTCATATCAGACACAAGGAATCGTCACCACATTGCCACAGGCCGATTCATAAGGGTAAGGTTTTGTTTTCTTTCTTCTCCACATGAACAGCATATTTATGCTTATACTGCTCAACATGCCAAGTAAGTAAAGCTCACCAGTGGATCGTCAAGCTCAGCAAAGTGACCAGACTTGGGGAACAGCTGGTGAAGATGCCAAGATACGAAGTCGAAAAATCTTGTTGGGAAGATGAGGACCACTGGCAGTGCATATGATTCTACGAACAGAATATCAGTTGCTGAGAAGATCTAAGAAACTATGATGATTTTCGTATTGCATTGTTTACATGTCAAAAAAATATTTATAATTAGAAGTGTTTTGTCAATCAATATAGCATGACATCTCTGTGGACTTAGTCCATTTGGTATGAATAAGGTAATGTGAAAGACAGCTTTTGCTTTCAAGTTTTACTTTTCTTTTTCTGGACAATTAAATGCAGTTTTCTCCCACCTCTAAGCTACCTCTCCACCAATTTTCAGCCAAATCGGTCCAGCCGTTCTTGAGTTATAAATAGTGTAACTAACACGACTTTCTTATATATATACTTTTCTTTTTCTGGACAATTAAATGCAGTTTTCTCCCACCTTGCAGCATATGTATATATTTATTTATTACTTACCACCAAATGCATACTGTTGCACAGTTTTGGTTGGTTTATGTTTCGAAGGATGATCACTTCAGAGCCAACTCTTAGGTATAAATTGTGTGGTGGTAAGACAGGCACATCCAAGGAGTTTAAAAATTCAATTGGATAGTTGGTGCAAGGTGGGAGAAAACTGCATTTAATTGTCCAGAAAAAGAATATACCTATATATACACTCCTGGAAATGGAAAAAAGAACACATTGACACCGGTGTGTCAGACCCACCATACTTGCTCCGGACACTGCGAGAGGGCTGTACAAGCAATGATCACACGCACGGCACAGCGGACACACCAGGAACCGCGGTGTTGGCCGTCGAATGGCGCTAGCTGCGCAGCATTTGTGCACCGCCGCCGTCAGTGTCAGCCAGTTTGCCGTGGCATACGGAGCTCCATCGCAGTCTTTAACACTGGTAGCATGCCGCGACAGCGTGGACGTGAACCGTATGTGCAGTTGACGGACTTTGAGCGAGGGCGTATAGTGGGCATGCGGGAGGCCGGGTGGACGTACCGCCGAATTGCTCAACACGTGGGGCGTGAGGTCTCCACAGTACATCGATGTTGTCGCCAGTGGTCGGCGGAAGGTGCACGTGCCCGTCGACCTGGGACCGGACCGCAGCGACGCACGGATGCACGCCAAGACCGTAGGATCCTACGCAGTGCCGTAGGGGACCGCACCGCCACTTCCCAGCAAATTAGGGACACTGTTGCTCCTGGGGTATCGGCGAGGACCATTCGCAACCGTCTCCATGAAGCTGGGCTACGGTCCCGCACACCGTTAGGCCGTCTTCCGCTCACGCCCCAACATCGTGCAGCCCGCCTCCAGTGGTGTCGCGACAGGCGTGAATGGAGGGACGAATGGAGACGTGTCGCCTTCAGCGATGAGAGTCGCTTCTGCCTTGGTGCCAATGATGGTCTTATGCGTGTTTGGCGCCGTGCAGGTGAGCGCCACAATCAGGACTGCATACGACCGAGGCACACAGGGCCAACACCCGGCATCATGGTGTGGGGAGCGATCTCCTACACTGGTAATCGTCGAGGGGACACTGAATAGTGCACGGTACATCCAAACCGTCATCGAACCCATCGTTCTACCATTCCTAGACCGGCAGGGGAACTTGCTGTTCCAACAGCACAATGCACGTCCGCATGTATCCCGTGCCACCCAACGTGCTCCAGAAGGTGTAAGTCAACTACCCTGGCCAGCAAGATCTCCGGATCTGTCCCCCATTGAGCATGTTTGGGACTGGATGAAGCGTCGTCTCACGCGGTCTGCACGTCCAGCACGAACGCTGGTCCAACTGAGGCGCCAGGTGGAAATGGCATGGCAAGCCGTTCCACAGGACTACATCCAGCATCTCTACGATCGTCTCCATGGGAGAATAGCAGCCTGCATTGCTGCGAAAGGTGGATATACACTGTACTAGTGCCGACATTGTGCATGCTCTGTTGCCTGTGTCTATGTGCCTGTGGTTCTGTCAGTGTGATCATGTGATGTATCTGACCCCAGGAATGTGTCAATAAAGTTTCCCCTTCCTGGGACAATGAATTCACGGTGTTCTTATTTCAATTTCCAGGAGTGTATATACACTCCTGGAAATGGAAAAAAGAACACATTGACACCGGTGTGTCAGACCCACCATACTTGCTCCGGACACTGCGAGAGGGCTGTACAAGCAATGATCACACGCACGGCACAGCGGACACACCAGGAACCGCGGTATTGGCCGTCGAATGGCGCTAGCTGCGCAGCATTTGTGCACCGCCGCCGTCAGTGTCAGCCAGTTTGCCGTGGCATACGGAGCTCCATCGCAGTCTTTAACACTGGTAGCATGCCGCGACAGCGTGGACGTGAACCGTATGTGCAGTTGACGGACTTTGAGCGAGGGCGTATAGTGGGCATGCGGGAGGCCGGGTGGACGTACCGCCGAATTGCTCAACACGTGGGGCGTGAGGTCTCCACAGTACATCGATGCTGTCGCCAGTGGTCGGCGGAAGGTGCACGTGCCCGTCGACCTGGGACCGGACCGCAGCGACGCACGGATGCACGCCAAGACCGTAGGATCCTACGCAGTGCCGTAGGGGACCGCAACGCCACTTCCCAGCAAATTAGGGACACTGTTGCTCCTGGGGTATCGGCGAGGACCATTCGCAACCGTCTCCATGAAGCTGGTCTACGGTCCCGCACACCGTTAGGCCGTCTTCCGCTCACGCCCCAACATCGTGCAGCCCGCCTCCAGTGATGTCGCGACAGGCGTGAATGGAGGGACGAATGGAGACGTGTGGTCTTCAGCGATGAGAGTCGCTTCTGCCTTGGTGCCAATGATGGTCGTATGCGTGTTTGGCGCCGTGCAGGTGAGCGCCACAATCAGGACTGCATACGACCGAGGCACACAGGGCCAACACCCGGCATCATGGTGTGGGGAGCGATCTCCTACACTGGCCGTACACCACTGGTGATCGTCGAGGGAACACTGAATAGTGCACAGTACATCCAAACCGTCATCGAACCCATCGTTCTACCATTCCTAGACCGGCAAGGGAACTTGCTGTTCCAACAGGACAATGCACGTCCGCATGTATCCCGTGCCACCCAACGTGCTCTAGAAGGTGTAAGTCAACTACCCTGGCCAGCAAGATCTCCGGATCTGTCCCCCATTGAGCATGTTTGGGACTCGATGAAGCGTCGTCTCACGCGGTCTGCACGTCCAGCACGAACGCTGGTCCAACTGAGGCGCCAGGTGGAAATGGCATGGCAAGCCGTTCCACAGGACTACATCCAGCATCTCTACGATCGTCTCCATGGGAGAATAGCAACCTGCATTGCTGCGAAAGGTGGATATACACTGTACTAGTGCCGACATTTTGCATGCTCTGTTGCCTGTGTCTATGTGCCTGTGGTTCTGTCAGTGTGATCATGTGATGTATCTGACCCCAGGAATGTGTCAATAAAGTTTCCCCTTCCTGGGACAATGAATTCACGGTGTTCTTATTTCAATTTCCAGGAGTGTATATAAGAAAGTCGTGTTAGTAACACTATTTATAACTCAAGAATGGCTGGACCGATTTGGCTGAAAATATGTGGAGAGGTAGCTTAGAACCAGGAGACGGACATAGGATACTTTTTATCCTGTTCGACCGCTATAAAACGTGGTATAACAAAAACGCATCTGGCATGGAATAACAAAATGCAAATGACAGCTAACGGTCTATGGTTAAGTATCAGTATATATCATTAACTAGCTGACACGGCGAAATCTGTTCCGCCTTAAAGCCAATAAATAATCAGATTTTACATGTTAAGTTCAATTTTTTATTAGGAAATACAAATAAAAATTAAGTATTTTTATGATTCTTTAATCTTTATATTTTTTTATGCATAGCTTCCACTCTTCAATTAAGTACCTTGTGATACACGACATTTTTTGTTTTATTATCAGGCGCAAGAACAAACAATGCAGATGATCTTCCAACCTGTGAACATGCCACATATAACTGACCATGTGAAAAACATGTGTGTTCCAGATTTAAGCCACAGACTTTCAAGGATTGGCCTTGTGATTTGTTAATGGTCATGGCGAATGCAAGACGGATCGGAAATTGAAGTATTTTAAACTCAAATGGCATATTGGTTGGGGTCATTGGGATCCTCGGAATGAGAACTTCCTCACCCTCGAATTTTCCTCTGAGTATCGTCGCGTAAATAACATTGTTCATCAATTTACTTACCACCAAATGCATACTGTTGCACAGTTTTGGTTGGTTTATGTTTCGAAGGATGATCACTTCAGAGCCAACTCTTAGGTATAAATTGTGTGGTGGTAAGACAGGCACATCCAAGGAGTTTAAAAATTCAATTGGATAGTTGGTGGCTTCATCTTCGTTTGTTACACAGTCAATAGATCTGAATGAATGCATTTTACCAATGATCTCATTCTGAATTGTGTAGTTTAGGTCATCTACATCGTTATTCTTAGCTGCTAAAATTGCTTACTCACTCAACCATTCATTACTTTTGTAGTTAGTAATGATGTTTGGGAATACTTTGTTGACAAGTTCTTCTTTTGATGAGACAAAGTTACATAAATTATGAGGAAATTAAAGCAATCCGCTCAATTCTTCTAAAGGTACTCGACCATTGCCGATAGTCAGTAATTGCTCAGAGAAATCTTCAGCAGATGTATCATTAAGCAATGCAACTCCCATGTTTGTTGCCAGCTGAAGTTTCTTTACATAGCGCCATAAATTCGATGATTTGAGGCAAGCATTTATTTCGTCTGCAGCCATTGATCTTGGAAGTACTGGCAGTGTTGGGCGGAAATCGCCACACAGTAAAACCATTGCTCCTCCAAAACATCTTGAGTCATTGTGTAGATCTTTCAATGTTCGGTTAAGTGCCTCTAATGCACGTTTATGTGCCACAATGCATTCGTCCCAGATGATGATCTTGGATACTGATAAAACTTTGCCCATTGCTGAGTTTTTTGTAATATTACTTGTTGGTTCTTCAATAACTTGATTATTTAACGCTCGCCGGAGTGGCCGAGCGGTTCTAGGCGCTACAGTCTGGAACCGCACGACCGCTATGGTCGCAGGTTCGAATCCTGCCTCGGGCATGGATGTGTGTGATGTCCTTAGTTTAGTTAGGTTTCAGTAGTTCTAAGTTCTATGGGACTGATGACCTAAGAAGTTAAGTCCCATAGTGCTCAGAGCCATTTGAAGATTTAACGGTAATTTTACTGCTGAATGAGCCGTACAGCATCCTTCTAACGATGTGGCTGCTATTCCAGAAGAAGCAACTGCAACCGCAATGTTGGATCTCATCGAAAATTATTTACATGTTGATCTCTGTTGTTCGCTCGACGATTTTGCATTGCCAACCGAGCTGTTTCATGGGCTGCCTCACTTTGCTCTTGTGATTGAGAAGCACACAGTCCATCTTTTTTTTTAGATGCAACGTTTTCCAATTTTACTTTTTCAAAATTATGTCGTAGCGTATCAGGAAACTGATGTCTGGACAAAGACACTTTCAAACTCCATAAATATACATGACGTAAATCTAACAGGGCCAGTCCATAAGTTCCCCTTGTCATATAAGAGTTCATACATAAAAAGAGCCGCCCTCTGCTTTCTTTTCTGCATACTCTATATATTCTGTGCCCCTACTCCTAAATAACGAGGGGTAGGGGATCACAAAGTACCCTGCCCCTTCAAAGTCGGCGCCTCTTAGTATGGTTTCAAGATAATGTCTGTCATGAATAAGGACACAGAATTACTAACTTAGACATTTTTGGAATGGAGGAGATAGTGATTTAATTGGATTTTCATGAAAACAGTTGCGCTGTGTCAGCTGTAAACACCTGTGCTCCATTTGACCACTCGCAACATTCTATATATCCATATTTGTAAAATTTTTCCCCATGCTCCGAAAGCTTTTCGATGGATGGTAGCACCAGCCAGGTATGGGTTAGAGACGTCGCAATGCAGAAAACTACGTATCACTTTAGTGGGACATATTATGTCCCATCAGCTACGAATGAGTGAACATCAGGCACTCTTTAACCAAGATAGTCATTCACTGAATAAAGCATTTTTTCTGCAGCAGTCGTTTGGATGGTCTAATGTTTTGTTTCGTTTTAATTAGATCCACAGAATGAAAGAGGTGTGAATAATCTACATCAGTTTATTGGCTGAATGCAATTGCACCTTTGTTTGCTTGAGAACATAAATCTAATTTGGTGAAATTTATGTTTGTTACCCTGGAAACATGCTTTAAATATTTTAAAGTAGATTTCAAATTGTTGTGATATGAAATTATATTAACTCTTGAGTATTACAGAGGTCAGGACAGAATTCTTCTAAGCTCTTTAATAGAAGCAGTGTTGATTGACACCAGCCTTCCTGAAGTGTTTACAAGTGCAACCCTCCACCAGTACCCTTACTTAGCGTTTCCACATGCCGAATTTGGAAACACTACTTACACAACTTTACAGATGGTCACAAGTGAAGTATTGTGGGGAGAAACTTATATCAGCCAAAGTCAATCAGTAAGCTTTAGGTAAAACTCGCTTCTCCCATATTCGTATGTGAGTTAATGGGTGTCTATCAGAAACCATTTAGACATCCAATAAGCTAACAAGGGAGCTATCTGTCGAGGAAGAAAATCATTTTCGAATGTAAAATCAATTCTGAATTCCTTTTGAGTCACCATTCTGGCTCTACACAAAAATCTAATATTGTACACGCAAACAAAGTTGACACTTGGCGCGTTGGCTGATGGGAGCGACTGCAAAGACATTTCCCATTTACAGCCGCTCCCTCAGCCAGCGAGCCGAGTGTCAACTTTGTTTGCACGTTTAATACACATATGTGAGGTGCCGCACCACCTCACACTAAATTACAAGTGAATATCTGGCAGCTGGAGACACTATCATCACTGCAATACACATGCCGCATTCTGAAGAGCGTTATTTATAAATTTTTGTGTTAAGTATTTGGATGTCATCTACACCACACTAAAGATAGAGTGGAAAGTAAAATTTTGTTTTAAGAGTTTTGCTTTGTTTTTATTTTTGGAGTTAGCCAACATTCTGATAGATACAGAAATATAACGTTTTATTAATCATTACAGTATTTTATTTTGCAACCAAACTTCTTACTACTGTGCAGAATAGTCATTATTTAATGATTGCACCAATACAGACATTGTTGTATTTATATAAGATTTTAATTGGGGTCAAGAGTAGCTTTAAATTTCTAAAGGCACAAATAAATATTGTATTTCTACTTCACCATAATATTTACACTCAATCACAAAAGCAAAAAATTATTATCATTGTATAGAAATAAAAAATACCCATACAATATTGACTGTTGTGCTGTAATATGAACCTCAACAAGTCCACTCACTCAGTTATAGTATTTTTCGAGTCCCTGAATCACATCAACCGATACTGTGTGACTTTATTGCAAATAAGTGATTATAAGGATTTGCTAAATTCTAGAATGAGATTCCCATCTCATGGTTTAAGAACACAGTGCAACTTTATGAAGTTTTTACTTGTTTACTGAAGACCAAGCCATTATTTTATCACTAACTACTCATGTGCTTAAACAAACCATTCAAGACAAATACTGTCCAACAACAACAAACAAGGGTAAAATGAGAGCAGCTCAAACTAGTGGCAGTTACTGAAGTTCATATGTGATGGCAGGGGAAATGATATTGTGCAAGAAAGTTAAATGCCTTTTAACTTTCGCAGCTTATGTGTAAGCTGACATGACAGTGTGCAAATAGGATGCTTCCAGACG